>NC_092708.1:337826872-338132078 GCF_047496885.1 Scyliorhinus torazame
GTCTGTCAATGTCACCTTGCAATTTTATTGTCATAATCTGTATTTACTTTATACTTATTACAGAATCATAGAATCATAGATCATAGAATTTACAGTGCAGAAGGAGGCCTTGGGGGAATACGTGCTCTCCAATAAGGGGGTGGGGCAGCTATCGTACTTTTGGTATAAAGCCGACCGGTCTCACTCAGTCGATTGAGTAGCGCTGAGTGCTGCTTATCTAGGTATTTGGAATTAATCATTGTTGTTTCACTCAACTCAGTGTGGCTCTCCCTTCTTGCAGAGACAAAACTGCCGACGAGGAGTAAACTTGGTCCACTGTCGATGCTGAGGCCTTGCAGCTTCGCCACCTTATGACGTTCATCTTGCAAATGGGAACCCGCATTTCTTCACTGTGCCGTTGCATGGATATCTGGACGCCTTTGACCTGGGGGCCGGGGATTGGGCCTGGTATGCAGAGCGCATGCACTGTTATTTTCGCGCCATCAATATCGCGGAAGATGAGCACCGCATGGTGATCTTGCTCACCATTTGCAGGACCCATACTTATGGGATTATCCAGCGCCTCAGCTGACACCCGCACCTTTGACCAGTTCGTGCAGCTCGTCGGTCAGCATTTTAGCCCACCATCGTCCCTGAGCGTCCAGTGGTACTGATTTAACACAGCAGAGTGGGCCCTGGATGAGTCGATCCCTGAGTTTGTGACCCGATTGAGAAAGTTTGCCGAATTTTGCGAATACAGGATTTTGTTATCCAAGATGTTGCGCCATCGCCTCATCTGTGGCATCGGACATGCAGAGACGCAAAGGCGGCTCTTGGCCCAGCGTTCCCTGAACTTACAGCAAGCTCTACAGATCTCATTGTCTTGCAAGATCACGGAGTGTGGAGTTCACGAACTCCGGGGCATGGAGGTAAACAACCTACATTGAGATCCCTCGGTGGTAACCCCCCACCCGGTGTGATTGACAACGAGGCCTTGGTCCATGGGCACAGGCCCATCCGCCGCGATTGGACTCCACTGAGGGTGATTTATGTCTGTGTGTGACATGCGGCCACCAGACACGGCACGACCGCAGGCAATGAGGATCCCAGCGGTATAGGTGCCCTGGGCGACTATAAGCTGACGGTCAATACAGCCTCCTGACTGGACGTTACCCCTTGCCTCGTATTGAGGACCTGTATGCAAATCTGGCTGGTGGATGTTCTTTCATTAAGTTAGACATGAACAACGCATACTTACAACTAGAACTTTATTTTTTAAAATAAATTTAGAGTACCCAATTAATTTTTTCCAATTAAGGGGCAATTTAGCATGACCAATCCACCTAGCTTGCATATTTTTGGGTTGTGGGGGCGAAACCCACGCAATCACGGGGAAAATGTTTATTCTGGGGGCTGGTTTAGCACACTGGGCTAAATCGCTGGCTTTTAAAGCAGACCGAGGCAGGCCACCTGCACGGTTCAATTCCCGTACCAGCTTCCCCGAACAGGTGCCGGAATGTGGCGACTAGGGGCTTTTCACAGTAACTTCATTTGAAGCCTACTTGTGACAATAGGCGATTTTCATTCATTTCATTCAATGTGGAAACTCCACACGGACAGTGACCTAGAGCCGGGATTGAACCTGGGACCTCGGCGCCGTGAGGTCACAGTGCTAACCACTGTGCCACCGTGCTGCCCTTACAACTAGAACTTGACAAAACCTCTCGTCATTATGTCATGATAAATACACAGTGGGGCCTCTACAAATACATCCGTTGCCTTTTGGAGTCCCGTTGATGTGTGCCATTGTCCAGCGCATTATGGAGAATATTCTGCACGGATTGCCAAGTGTTGTGCTATACCTCGATGATGTTCTGGTCACGGGAGCTACCGACCAGGAGCATTTATGGAATCTGGAGGCAGTGCTGCAATTGTTTTCAGAGTTTGGCATCCCCCTGCGTCGGGTAAAGTGCATGTTCCATGCCAAAGAGGTCATTTACGTAGGGTATTGCATGGACCACGACGGGTTGCTATGCAGTGGTGGGCAAGGTACGTGGCATTCAGTTGGCCCCTTCTCTGACTGACACAACGGAGCTCGGCTTGGGAGCTATTATGGGAAGTTTGTCCCAAACCTTACGGCCGTGCGGCCGTGCTGGCCCCTCTGCTCTTAAAGAAGCACCAGGACTAGGTCGGGGTGCGACCCAGGAGGCAGCTTTTCGACACATCAAAAGACGATCGTCCTCCTCCAGCGTATTGACACACTATAATTCAGGCAAGCCTTTAGTTGTCATCTGCAATGCATCCCTTTGCGGTATTGGGCTGATTTAGCACGTCAGATGCCAGATGCTAGAGAACAGCAAATAGCTTTCACGTCCTGCTCTCTGACCTAGGCCAAGCGTAAATACGCTCAGATTGAGAAAGAGGGTCTGATGGTGGTGCTTGCGGTGTGGAAGTTCCTCCTGTACATGTTTGGTTACCACTTTAACATCATTACAGACCACAAACCACTACTGGACCTCATTTGTGAGGACAGAGCGATCCCACCCATTGCATCGGCACGCATCCAGCGCTGGGCACTGCTACTGGCCTCTTATGAGTACTCTTTTGAGCATCGACCAGGGGCTTCTCACAGGAACTTCATTGAGGCCTACTTGTGACAATAAACGGTTATTACTATTATTATTATGGGAGCAGGGCAAATAACGCACTTCCGGTATCAAGTTGCACTCACTCGGTTGGGTAGCACCGAGTGTCATGTATCCAAGGCTTTGGAATAAATCGTTGTTGTTTCACTCAACCTGGTATCTTGCAGATACAACATTTATGTGATCATCTAGGTGTCTACAATGCATATTTTATTTGAATGAACATATTTTACCACAAAAACAATGGGAACAGTTACAATTCCTTCATTTTATGCCACTGGTATTTAGAGTAGCAGGTGGCTGCTAGGCAGAGACTCATGTACGGGTGTAGAACGCAGATACAATGCAAACCATGCATCCAGACAGGTATTGGTGCAACATAGTGGAGGAATGTTGCAGCAGAGGTTCCACTGCTGAGGCAGATCAGAGGAGTTCGCCATTAAATCCCTGTGAAGACCTCCAAAATGATTTTAATCTGCTTATTCACAAGTTCTTCATCTGGATAAGACCCACTGTGGAAACAGAGGAGAGAAGTCAACAGAGGAGGAGGGGAAAAAAATCACTGAAAATGACTTATAGACAAATACACCAAACATTGCCGAACAGGATTTTCACTTATGTGCAAATTGATCCATGCAGGAATAATCTTCTCCTCACAAATACAAAACAGGCACCCTGTTGACAACATGCCATCCATCCCAATGAACAGTTTTCTCATTCCTATATCAACCAAACAATCTTTTATATCCAACCTTCATAATGGTCTTTCTCAGAAGGGATTTATAGTGTGCCTAATCATATTTCAGGGTCTCATAAGTACAGTGATGTGTTGGGTGTTCTGGATCACAAACAGGTCACCAACACTGTAAGTGGTGCAACTCTATTTTATTATAAGGTTAACTATATTAACACACTTGAACTGTGGGTAAATGCAATACCAGCTTTAACTGTTGACCCTTGCCTAGTCCTAACCAGGTGATGCACTCAACACATGGTGAATGTCTGTGTTGCAGGCTGTGAGCTCTGTGCTCCGAGCTGGCTGCTACTAGAATGAACGGGAACTCTCCTGTCCCCTGTCTTTATAGTGCGTGTGCTCTCACTGGTGATTGGCTGCGGTGTTGTGTATGCTGATTGGTCCCACTGCATGTCCATCAGTGTGTGTGTGTGTGTGTCTGCACCATAATATACTGGTGTATATTATGACATACAGTGAACAGTGTGTGAAATTTAGCTTTGGTTGGCATGGGTGTTGTGAGGGTACATCAGCCATTTTGTACAGAGCAATGTTCAACAAAAGCTGAGATACTAGTTGAAGGAAGAATGTTAGCTGGGAGTGTTGTTGGATACATTAGCAACTAGTCACGTGTTTAATTGAGACTAATTAATAGCACAAGCTCAATAAGACATGACTTATCATATTTACTGCATTTTATGGGACTGAGGGCAATTCCCCTCAGTCCCATAAATGACTGCCCTCCTCTGCTGCACTTCTTTGAGTCGGCCACCCAAGTCCTTTTCACTAAAAGGGATATTTCTCGCATGCAGTCTATCAGGTTGTGATAGATTACCTACAGTCAAAAAATAGTCAACTGAAGTTAGCAAAATAGCCCTTTAAGATGTATTGACAATCGTATAGCTTTATGTTCAAGCAAAATATGCGCAGAGAACATATTCAAATCATATGCATATGCTGATGTTGTTCAACCAAAGAGGCCGTCCCTCTATTCCAGTAATACAGGCTCTCAGGGGAACTCAGTTTGGATCAGTTCCATTTCAGCCTGGATCTCTGAACTGGTTTATATTTAACACTTGTTTCCATGTAAGTGATCTTCAGTTCCAAGGCAGAGCCACTTCAATGCAAACTCTCAAGTCCACCAGATTTCTTACGCAACAAACATTTGTACTCATAAAATACAATACAGCCGCAGCCTAGTTTGCCATTTGGTTAGCATATGTTTTTCTCATGGGCTTCTTAAAAATTGTGAATAACGTTACACGAGTGATAAAAATTAAAATGAAAATAATAAGGAAGCAATTTTAGGGCAAGTTGCATATGGTATGCAGTTTTGTTGCTTACCATATTTGAAAATATAAAATAGTATCATAATTTTTTTAATTGCTGAAGCTTTTTGGCTTGTGCTCATCAGGAGAAATGCAAGAATGGCAAATTTTGAACAAACAATCGCAGCAATTTATGCTACAGAAGAAATGCTTTCTGATTGGCTGGTAAGTGAACTTTGGCCGAGGTGCTGCCATAGAGAAAGCAACAAGGACTATAGAGGCAAGCTCTCCAGGTAATTGAGAAAAGGTTCAAGATTGAAACATATTCCTTTTTATTACAGAGAACTGGTCCCTCCATATGAATGTATTTTGCTTCTAACAAGTGTACATGTTACAGGCTCAAATGATTTGGTTGTTAGTGTAGCTACTAGTGTACTCAGGATTGTTCACTAACTGCTGCTCAAACACAGAATCACATGTAACAGTGGACATTTTGTTTTGAGTTTTGCAAGCATGGGCTGGTTGGGTGTTACTGGGGGGGGGGGGGGGGGGGGGGGGGCGCATCAGCCATTTTGTACGCAGCAAAATTCAACAAATGCAGCAAAACCTGAACAATATCCAGGCTTGGACTGACAAGTGGCATGTAACGTGGTAGCACAGTGGATAGCACTGTGGCTTCACGGCTTCACAGCACCAGGGTCCCAGGTCCGATTCCCTGCTGGGTCACTGTCTGTGTGGAGTCTGCACGTTCTCCCCGTGTCTGCGTGGGTTTCATCCGGGTGCTCCGGTTTCCTCCCACAGTCCAAAGATGTGCCGGTTAGGTGGATTGGCCATGATAAATTGCCCTTAGTGTCCAAAAGGTTTAGGATGGGTTATTGGGTTACAGGGATAGGGTGGAAGTGAGGGCTTAAGTGGGTCGGTGCAGATTCAATGGGTTGAATGACCTCCTTCCGCACTGTATGTTCTATGTTACATTCGTACCACACAAGTGCCAGGCAATCACCATCTCCTACAAGAGAGGATCTATTCATCGCCCCTTGACATTCAATGGCATTACCACACCTGAATCCCCCACAATCAACATCCTGGGGGTTACCATTGATCAGATACTGAACTGGACTCGTCAAATTAATACTGTGGCTACCAGGGCAGGTCAAAGGCTAGGAATCCTACGGCGGGTAACTCACCTCCTGACTCCTCAAAGTCTGTCCACCATCTACAAGGCACAAGTCAGGAGTGTAATGGAATACTCTCCACATTCTGGGATGAGTGCAGCTCCAACAACAATCAAGAAGCTCGCCTCCATCCAGGACAAAGCAACCCGCTTGATTGCTCCTCCCTCCACAAACATTCAAACACTCCACCTCCAATGACAGCCGTGTGTACCATCTACAAGATGCACTGCAGTAACTCACCAAGGTTCCTTAGACAACACCTTCCAAACCCATGACCATTACCATCGAGAAGGACAAGAGCAGCAGATACCTGGGAACCGCACCACCTGAATGTTCCCCTCCAAGTCACTTATAACCTTGACTTGGAAATATATCGCCGTTCCTTCACTGTCGCTGGGGCAAAATCCTGGAACACCCACACTAACAGCACTGTGGGTGCATCTACACCTCAAGGACTGCAGCGGTTCAAGAAGGCAACTCCTTCCCAATGAAACTCCAAATAGAAGGCGAGGGTATTCAAACAATTTCCAATGTGTATTTATTGTGGCAGACGTTCTAGACTCCGGGTTGAGCTCCACCTGTAGGTACATGTGGCTCATGTCTAACTTTGTAAACAAACAGCCCCCGTCCAACCGAGCAACTATATCCTCGGTCCGGGCCATCGGGTAGCAGTCCAATCGTGAAGCCCTGTTTACGGTATCCTGGAAGTCACCACACAGCTGGACCGTTTATCAGGTTTCATCAAAGGGCGGCATGTGGTGCAGTGGTTAGCACTGGGACTGCGGCGCTGAGGACCCGGGTTCGAATCCTGGCTCTGGGTCACTGTCCATGTGGAGTTTGCACATTCTCCCCATATCTGCGTGGGTTTCACCCCCACAACCCAAAGATGTGCTGGTTAGGTGGATTTGGCCACGCTAAATTGCCCCTTAATTGGGGGGTGGGGGGGCTGCTCTGTCAAAGGAATTATGTCCGGACCCACACCGTCCTCTAACCGATATGGAGTCCGAATGGAAGGGTTCCCCAAGTTATGTACACCATAATCACCGGACCCTTGCAGTTCCTGTACACCCCTCTCCTCGTGTTTGAGAGGGAAAATTCAATGGGACACTTTAAACCCAGCATAGTTTCCGCTAATAGCTTCCTTTGAGTGGCTGAATTATTGATACCACACATGAGTCTGTCCCTTAATTCGCAGTGATCAGCCAAGCCCCATAAATGCTTTTATAAAGTCCGTAACTGACTCTCCAGGAAGGCGTATTGCCATGTTAAATTGGTACATTTGCATAATCACAGGCGGCTTGGGTTCAGAGTGCCACGAGTTCATCGAGCGGCCTTGAATCTGGTGTAGCCGGGTAGATAAAACTTTTGATGATCCCAAATGTCTGGGCTCCGCAGGCTGTCAGAAGGAGAACGTTTTGGTGGTCTTCCCCCAATATAACGTTGGCTTACTGATTCCAACCGTCCAGCCCTGCATCGAAGGCATCCAATTTACCAAACAGGGAATTTAAAATGATACAATGTACTGCACTCAATATGAACTTCTGGCGGACAGGCAAATCGGCGGGTGAGTCCGGAGCTTCCCTAAATCCTCGTCACCAATATAATAACTCATAAGGAAGCTATCATTAACGGGGCAGCATGGTGGCGCAGTGGATTAGCACTGCTGCCTCACGGCGCCGAGGTCCCAGGTTCGATCCCAGCTCTGGGTCACTGTCCGTGTGGAGTTTGCACATTCTCCCCGTGTTTGCGTGGGTTTCGCCTCCACAACCTAAAAATGTGCAGGTTAGGTGGATTGGCCACGCTAAATTGCCCCTGACTTGGAAAAAATGAATTGGGTATTCTAAAATTTAAAAATAAAATTAACGAAGGTGAATTTATTTACATATTTACAATGGTCTGCATAATACAGCATCTCACTCCCTGCAATCCTAGCTGGGAGTATTTAGAACATAGAACATACAGTGTAGAAGGAGGCCATTCGGCCCATCAAGTCTGCACCGACCCACTTAAACACTCACTCCCATCCTATCCCCGTAACCCAATAACCCCTCCTAACCACTGTAGCCATGTAAAATGGCTGACCCCGATTAGAATGGTCAAATCCTGATCTAAAATGGCGAACGGAAGAGGCTGATGGGAAAATCAGCCAACAGGACTCAAACGGACAGCTGCAGGTAAAACAATGTATTCGCCTCTGGGGAAGTCGGCCCAGACCGATACCTGCAGCCATCAACATCACAACAACCCAGCCACCTGCATATTAAGCAGCCATCCCCGGGAACAATTGCTACAAATTAGCAACTCAAAGCCGACCCAGACCTTTCGGCGCCAGCAGGAGCTGACACAAAGAAAGGTAAACGACCACCCCTCGATCAAGGAATCGCTCCAGTATTGGAGCATATCGAACCAAGTGATTGGTTGGTCCCAATCACTTGGTTTGATCCTTTTTGGTCACTAAGGGCAATTTATCATGGCCAATCCACCTAACCTGCACGTCTTTGGACTGTGGGAGAGAAACCGGAGCACCTGGAGGTAACCCACGCAGACACAGGGAGAACATGCAGACTCAGCACAGACAGTGACCCAACGGGGAATCGAACCTGGGACCCTGGCGCTGTGAAGCCACAGTGCTAGCCACTTGTGCTACCGTGATACACCAGGCCCTGAGTTGGGCCTGCTTTTAAACCTTGCTCATAATGAGCCCCAGGTGGTTGATCCCCGCCCCCTACCTAGTGAGTTTATATTCCATGAATTCCACAGGGAGATCAATGACAGTTTCCCCATGGTCCTCGTGGGGAAAATAACAGCATAAACTCTCTAAGTTCCTCATTGGTTTCTCAATAGCAGTGCTTCACCAATCAAAGTTGACTTACCAACCAATTGCACCCTTTTCTCCTGTAATTTACATTGTTATGATCATTGAAATTTGGTTTTCTTGCATTTGTCCTGATGAATTTAAAACAAAAGGTTTTGGCAATAAGTCTCCCTTTTCAGTAAGTTATGTACAACCAAGTGACACTTTGTATAATTCTTCTTGCTTTCTTAGTTTTGAAGCATACTGGGAGGGATTCTCCATTGGCTGACACCGAAATTGCGAAACGCGATTGGGCGGAGAATTAGTTCCGACCTTAAAATCGCAGTGGAAGAGATTTGACGCCAAATCGCGATTCTCCGTCACCTCGACAGTGGCATCAATGCTGTCCTGAACGCGCGTACAGTAAACACCGTTTGCATGTCATTAGCAGGCCTGACCTGGTATTTTCTGAGGCCTCTGCGATTCTCCTCCTCTGATGGGCCGAGTTCCCGACGGCGCGGTTCAAAAATCGTGACATTGGCGTTGTGGCTCATGAGGGAGAGAGAGGAGGTAGGGCATGGAGAGGAGCAAAGGTGGGCTGCCAGCCGGTCACTGGCCAGGCAGGCTGGGGGGTGGGAGTGGTGAATCCCGTTTCGAATATGCTGGGCATATTTAGATGAGCAAGGACTTATTTAAATATGCTCATCTGGTTCACACCCAGCGAGGGCATGAACCAGATCAGATCGGGTGCCATGGGCTGGGAGTACCATGCTCAGTGTGGCGCCTGGCACGAACCCCGTTTAGGGGCTCCCCCACTATTCTCCGGCAATAGTGGGAAGGGCACCGGGCGCAACGCGGCCACTAAATTGCCCCCTTTTGTTTTATTGACTTGCATATAAAAAAGAGTCTAGTCAGTATTGTTCCTTTAACCCAAGGTACTAATTGGTTGAAATGTAATGGGCGGGAATCTCCGTTTCTGAGACTGTGTTGACACCGACGCAGAATTCGTGGAATTCCATGACCGCAAACATGGCGCTGCACCTGGACCGATTCAGCTACTGTTAAGGCAGGCACATGGAACACAATCGATTCCAATGAGAATTGGTGCCGGCTTCGCTGGGTCCGTGATTAACACTCAGGGGGCTGACAAGCTGCAGCCGCATAGACACACCACTCCCAGCGTTGCAGCTAAGACCAGCCAGAATCACTACTTAGTCTCCATGAATGAAGAACAGGGCCGTGGTTCAGTGGGCTTGAGATAAAGAGACTTGAGGGGTGCTACTCAACAGCACTTTGCTGTTTTTTAGGCCTCGGGAGGAAAGGCTCCTTGCAGATCGGGGTGACATATTGGAAGGCTGCCCCAAACACCAACCCCGCCCCACTTCAGCCCCCCCTTCTTCAACCCTCAAACGTGGAGAGGTCCCCCCCCCCCCCCCCCCCCCCTGATAAGGTCTCTCCTGTCCCGATCCCTGACAGTGTCCAGATGCCAGAGGGAGAGCCAAGGTGCCACCCTGCCCTGTCCTCGGCCACCCGGGGTCGCCAATGGCCTGGGAGACCCCCCCAGGCAGCGTTACCACGTCCACATTTTTTATTTTTTTAAATTCTCCTCCATTTTCACATTTTCTCCCACATTTACATCCATCAACAATAAACAATAATCAACAAGATATGTCAGTCCCCATAATAACAACAATCCCATCTACCCACCAACCCCCAAACCTCAACCCGCATGTTTACATAAACAAATGACAAAAAGGAATCAGGGATTACCCGTAGTCACCCTTAATCTTACATAGCTCCCCCCCCCCCCCACCTCCCACCCCCCCCACCCCAGGTCTCCAGCTCCTCCCGTCCACTGCCTCTTGTAAAACTCCTCCCCCCACCCTCGGTTCCTTCCCCCCCAACTTTCCACCCCGGCTAGACCACTCGGACCCTGTTCTGCCAGGCTCCGATGGCCGCAGCCCCTCCCCCCACCTCACTCCCGTTCACTGGCAGGCACAAACCGGCCAGCGTGGAGGCCCCCGCCCGGGTCCCTTTCCCACTTGCCCGGCCCCAGGAAAGCCCAAAGATCCCCTTTTAGCACACAAACCCCGCATATCCACCTACACCCCAAAGAACTCTCATTTCGAGTGAAAGTCCCGTCCCTTCCCTTGTCCAAATATATAGCACCTTAGCTCCTTTAATCTCTACACCCGCGCGCAGTGATACAAAAAAGAAGAAAATACAGTCATGAGGTTACATCGGCACATGGCCATTCCTCAATTTGTCAGTTCTGCCACAGTCCTTCCGCTTTCACAAACTCCTCCGCTGCTTCCGCCGTTCCAAAATATAAGTCCCTGAGCTTGTAAGTCACCCTCAGCTTCGCTGGATATACAATGCCGCACCGCACCTTGCTAATGTACAGTGCCCTCTTCACCCGGTTGAAGGCAGCCCGCCTCCTTGCCAGCTCCACCGTAAAGTCCTGGTATACACGTATACCAGCTCCAGCCCACTGCACCACCCGCTTCTGCTTGGCCCAGCTCAGGACCTTCTCCTTCACCCTGTACCTACGGAAGCACAGAGTCACTGCCCTTGGCGGCTCACTCGCCTTTGGTACAGGCCTCCACGACCGATGAGCCCGATCCAGTTCATATCGGGAGGTGTCCTCCTCCTCCCCCAATAGTTTTGAAGGCATCACGGCAAAATACTCAGTTGGCTTCGGTCCTTCAACTCCTTCGGGCAGCCCCACAATCCTCTCGTTCTGTCGCCTGGATCTATTTTCCAGGTCTTCCATTTTTCCTCGCAGATCCTTGTTAGTGTCCATCACCTTCCGCATCTCCTTCCCCATCGAGGCAAGTTGATCACCGTGCTGCAATACCGTCTCCTCCACTTCCTTCAGCGCCTCCCCTTGCTCTTGCACCTCCGCCACTGCGCTCGCCACCTCCGTCCTCACCGGGGAAACCGCCTCCTCCACCAGCACACTCAAAACCTCCCTCATCTCCTTCCTCACTGTCTCCATGCATTTCGCAATCTGCGCCAACTGCTTTTCAAATTCCGCAGCCATCACCTTGGTTATTTCTTCAGCCGTAAGCAGTGCGGCCTTCCCTGGTGCTCCAGCCTCCATTTTACCTGGTGACCCCGCGGTGACCTTTCCACTCCCCGACGGACCTCCAGCTGGTTTTTTTTCAGCCGTTTTTTTGCTCACCCTCGACATTTTTCTTTGGGTTTCTTTCCCTCCTGTGTCTTCACAGTGCCTCCTCCGTGCCTTCTCCCTGCTTCTGCCGCCTCCGTGGACCCTGGGACCGGGCTTAAAGCCCCGAAAATGCCGTTCCCGAGCGGGAGCTCGCCATTGTGTGGCCTCCTCCCGCCCGCCGTCACCGGAAGTCGCCGTGTGTACCAGTATTAAACGCCGTACAATGCAAGGCCTCCCAGAGCACGCCCGTTGAGTCCAGTACGTCGGGTTAATCTGATTAACATATATATAAATGAGCTCTAAGGCTCATTTAAATATTCTGATCTGGATCATGGCTAGTTTCGGGCATCGCGAATCTTGCGAGAGACCTCGTGAAAGATTCAACAGCATTGTTCCGACACCAAGGGCTTCGGAGGCCATTGGAACCCTGGGTGGTTGGAGACAGGGCTGCCCCTGGCACCCTGGGAGGTTGGC
The DNA here is from genome assembly GCF_047496885.1 of Scyliorhinus torazame. Taxonomy (NCBI): domain Eukaryota; kingdom Metazoa; phylum Chordata; class Chondrichthyes; order Carcharhiniformes; family Scyliorhinidae; genus Scyliorhinus; species Scyliorhinus torazame. The sequence continues at coordinate 337,839,113 of NC_092708.1, forward strand.
ATCGCCAGTGTGCCAAGTTGCCACTGCCTATGTGCCATATTGGCATTTCCTGTCTGCCAAGGGGCACTACCAGGGTACCAGGGGCAAAGCCAGGGTGCCAAGGAGCCCTGCAAATGGGTGGAATCTGAAAGGTGGCGTGACCATAAAAGGGGGAAATTGGGGTGGGTGACCTGAAGGGGAGTCTTGAATGAGGGGCTTGGAAGGGGGGCATGCAGGGGGAGCCTTCTATGACCCCATAGCCGAGTGTCGGTCTCTTGGGTGGGGAGGACCGCTGATACCAGCGATTGGGCATGGCCTGATGCATACGAGAGGGAGGGTCTCTCCGGTGATTTGGGGGGGGGGGGGGTGGGGGGGGGGGGCTGTCGCGTTGTCTGGAGATCGGGGCGCCCTGATCTCCGAGGAGCCAGTTTTGCCGGCGTCTTTTGATTTCCCACTCCAAAAAAAATTCCAAGTGTGGGAGAATTCAATGAGAATCTCCCCAAGCACCAAAAACAAAAATGACAAGTGTGGGACAATTGTGATTGAAATTGTGCTGGAACAGCCAGTGCGATTCGCACCCGTTTTCCCACCGGAAATGGCACGTAGCAAAGTTTTGGGAAAATTCCACCCAAAAGTTAAAATGTTCTGTGTTAAATGCCTTGCCCTATGGAAGCAATTAGACATTTTATCCCAACAAGATATTTTTTGTGAGGGCTACGAAGAATCCAGCACGAGTTTTAAGGATACAAAGTAATAACATTTATTTACAATAACATACATATATAACAGCAGCAGCAACTTCCCTTGCTGCACACTCCTTCCTCCTGGTTCCAAACTGGCCAGCTTTATTTATACTTGGAGTTTACTAATGGTTTCTCCGCCCCCCCTCATTGGGGAAGCTCATACTCCCACAGGATTGTGGGATTGTCATTAGTCCCCAGCCAATGGTAAGCAGGCAGGTTATAACATCCCTCCCCCACAAAGTCCAAGGAATCCACCGAAGACCCTGGCGAAGGAGGGCATGGGACTCATTTTGCCGCAGGCCGGACACCATTTGCACGCGGCGCTGGATCAGGTGGCGTGTAACGAGACGGAGACCGGCGCTTCCGTGATGAACGGTGTAACGGTTGTACATCCATGCCTCCGTCATGTCAGCGTCTCTATCTCCATTCGGTTCTGTAACGACCTGCGCAGGCTTTGAGTAAGGCACCAGTGGAAGATTGTGAGGACTACCTTCCCTTGTCTCTGGTCTCTGCGGCTGTAGAAATGAGCTCTGAGGGCGGGGAATCTTTGGAGGGGATAGTCTTCTGGACGGAACGTGGTCTACATGTTTGCGCTGGAGATGGCCCTGGGCTTGCACCTGGTAAGATATAGGGCCCGTTTGGCAAAAGATTACGCCAGGAACCCACTGGGCACCACGAGCAAAATTCCGAACGAACACTGGGTCACCGGGCGCAAACTGCCGAATCGGCCGATGCTGAGAAAATCCCTGTCCCTGCCGTTCTTGTGTGCGGAGTACTTTTGCGCCAATGTCCGGGAAAACCATACTAAGGCGGGTGCGAAGTCTCCGGCCCATTATGAGTTCTGCGGGAGCTACCCCAGTCACCACATGGGGGGTGGTTCTACGTAAACAAAAAGCGAGCCAGTCTCGTGTCCATTGATCCGGAAGACTGCTTCTTTAGGCCTCTTTTGAATGTCTGCACTGCGCGCTCTGCCAACCCATTTGAAGCCGGGTGGTAAGGGGCAGTGCGGAAATGGCGTATGCCGTTCATCTACATGAACCTCGCAAACTTCTCACTCGTGAATGGAGTGCCGTTATCCGTGACCAGCACCTCGGGGAGGCCATGCGTACTAAATGACAAACGCATCTTTTCAATTGTTGTGCAGGACGTTGTCCCCTGCATCTTATGCACCTCTAGCCATTTAGACTGGGCGTTGATTAATAGAAGGAACATGGATCCTTGAAAAGGACCTGCAAAATCTGCATGCAAGCGTGCCCAAGGCCGCCCTGGCCATTCCCAGTGATGTAGGGGCGCGGCCGGCGGAAGCTTCTGATGCTCCTGGCAAATGGAGCTGTTTTGGGCCACCTTCTCAATGTCGGTGTCGAGGCCTGGCCACCAGACATAACTCCGGGCCAACATTTTCATTTTGGTCACACCTGGATGCCCATTGTGCAAGTCCTTAGTATCAGCTCCTGGCCTTTTTCCGGGACAATCACACGTGTCCCCCACAAGAGGATGCCGTCATCCACGCGGAATTCTGACAGCTTGGAGGAAAGTGCCCGCAACTCGCCTGGGAGCTGTCTATGCTGCCCACCATACAGGATTATGTGCCAAACCTTTGACAGGACTGGCTCCGTCTGGGTCCACTCACGGATCTGTGATGCTGTGACAGGCAAGGTGTCCATAAAATTTAGGGTTGCAACCATCTCACCGGTCTTGGGGGTCGACATGGGGCCGGTCGATAAAGGCAATCGGCTCAGTGCGTCGGCATTTGCTATTTGCGTTCCTGGCTTGTGCTCCAGAGAATACTCGTATGCAGCAAACAACAAAGCCCAGCGCTGGATCCGTGCGGAAGCAATGGGCGGTATTGGCTTATCCTCTCTGAAAAGTCCCAGCAGAGGCTTATGATCAGTCACGATAGTGAAATGGCGGCCATACACGTACTGGTGGAAGCGTTTCACCGCAAAAACCACTGCCAGGCCCTCCTTCTCGATCTGCGCGTACTTTTTCTCCGCTGCAGTCAATGTGCGGGAGGCGAAAGCTATCGGTCGCTCGGCCCCGTTCTCCATCTTGTGGGACAGGACGACCCCAATACCATACGGGGATGCATCACATGTGACGAGCAAAGGCTTTCCAGGATCATAGTGGGTTAGTAACCCAGACAACGACAATTGTTGCTTTACCCGCCGGAAAGCGGTTTCTTGCGGCTGACCCCAAACCCAGGTGTGATTTTTCTTTAGCAGAAGGTGCAAAGGGGCCAGCGTAGTTGCCAGATTGGGGAGGAACTTCCCGTAATAGTTTACGAGACCGAGAAAAGAACGAACATGCGAAGTGTCAGTCGGGGCGGGGGCCTGTTGAATCGCACGCACCTTCTCTGCGACGGGGTGCAAACCTTCGCGGTCCACCCGATAACCTAGGTAGACTACTTCCTTTGCCTGAAATACGCACTTTGTGCGACGTAAACAGACTCCAGCCTCCGAAAAGTGTCTAAGGACAGCCTCCAGATTTTCCAAATGTTCCTGTTCCGACGTCCCTGTAATCAAAACATCATCTAAGTAGACAGCAACACGTGGTAAACCTCTCAAAATGACCTCCATAACGCGTTGAAAAATAGCGCAGGCAGAGGATACTCCAAAGGGCAACCGTGCATATTCATACAGGCCCCGGTGTGTATTAATCGTTACATATAGTCGGGAGGCAAGGTCCAGCTCCAACTGTAGGTAGGCGTGACTCATATCTAATTTTGTGAAGGAGAGTCTGCCTGCAAGCTTCGCGTAGAGATCCTCTATGCGAGGCATTGGATATCGTTCGAGTCGGGAAGCCGTATTCACTGTAAGTTTATAGTCGCCACACAAGCGAACTGTGGCATCTGGCTTCATTACAGGTACAATTGGTGCTGCCCAGTCAGCAAAACGGACGGGCCTGATAATACCCAAACTCTCCAAACGAGTGAGCTCCCCTTCTACCTTCTCGAGCAAGGCGTAAGGCACCGGGCGCGCCCGGAAATAGCGCGGCGTGGCTCCTGGTTCAACTTGGATACGGGCTACGGCCCCTTTTATTTTCCCCACACCAGGCTGGAATACGTCTGGGTATCGTCCCAGCACCTCAGTCAACCCTTCAGAAACTGTTTGGAGGATGTGCTGCCATTGCAACCGCAAATGTTGCAACCAGTGCCGACCCAACAGGCTGGGCCCATGGCTACGCACCACGATAAGTGGGAAATGCCCCTCCTGGCATCCATAAACAACAGGGGTCATTGTAGTTCCTGCAATGTCCAGTGGTTCCCCCGTGTAGGTGGCCAACCTGGCATGTGAGTCGGTTAATGTAAGGGTCTATATACCCTGATTGATGGGTTTGAATGTCCTGTGGGCGATCACGGAGACCGCTGCACCAGTGTCCAACTCCATCTCAAGCGGGTGACCATTGACCCGTACTGTCACCTTAATGAGGGCCACACGGGGAGCTGCTACACAATGCAGCTGCAGGCAGTCGTCCTCCATCTCCACTTCCTCAGGAGTAGTCGCGGCAGGTTCATCCACATGGAAGGTACGGCCCCTGGGCTGGTCCCAGTTTCGGTCGGAACGACGGCGCCTCTGGCGCCCCCAGGACCGGATTCCGCGATGGGGTCGGCGCCTACAAGTCTGACACGGACATGATTCTTCATCCATTGGTTCTGGAGGAGGCTCCCTTCGGGGAGGAATGTCCGACGGCCACTGGCGTCGGTCCGGACGTTGCCTCGCCCAAGGTACCGCAGGAGTGCGGGGGGACGTTTTCGGACGGAAGGGGTTGCGCCCCAAGGCATGCACTTCCATTCCCTATAGCTCCTGCACTCCTCGTTCTGCGCTCTCTCGGGACAATACTATTTGAATGGCCTGTTGAAAAGTCAATGTTGGCTCAGCTAACAACTTTCTCTGGGTGGCCGCATTGTTAATACCGCAAACCAAACGGTCGCGTAACATTTCTGACAAGGTCTCACCATAGTCACAGTACTCCGCAATCCTGCGTAGCCTGGATAGAAAATCGGCAAGGGATTCTCCAGGGGTCCTCTCAGCGATATTAAACTGGTAACGCTGGACTATCGTGGACGGGGTTGGGTTAAAATGTTGCCCCACTATATTCACAAGTTCATCAAACGTTTTGGTGTCCGGCGCAGCTGGGTAAGGCTCCAAATCACCCCAAACGTATGCGGGCCGCAGGCGGTGAGCAATATGACCACCTGCCGCTCATTTTCGGTGATATTGTTTGCCCAGAAATAGTAACGCATCCGTTGTGCGTATTGGTTCCAGCTTTCCAGCGCAGCATCAAAAACATCCAAACGTCCGTACAGAGGCATGGTATAATAGAAAATAACTTCTAACCTGTATCCAACAAAAATCCAGGGAGGTGGCTTCAGCAGTGTAGACAGCTATTCACTTTAACCCTCGTCGCCAGTTTTGTGAGGGCCACGAAGAATCCAGCACGAGTTTTAAGGATACAAAGTAATAACATTTATTTACAATAATATATATATATATATATAATATATATATATAACAGCAGCAGCAACTTCCCTTGCTGCACACTTCTTCCTCCTGGTTCCAAACTGGCCAGCTTTATTTATACTTGGAGTTTACTAATGGTTTCTCCGCCCCCCTCATTGGGGAAGCTCATACTCCCACAGGATTGTGGGATTGTCATTAGTCCCCAGCCAATGGTAAGCAGGCAGGTTATAACAATATTCATTGTAGTATTATTTTCTCTTGCTTTTGAGAAACACTAGTCTATCGGTTGCATTCAAACTGAGACATAATGCTTGAAGGTTTTTCCTGTAGTTAAACCACCAGGAATGCACCTTAAACTACCATAGAAACACTGGCCTTTTGGCCCTTGAGCCTATTCTGCCATTCAATTAAATTATGGTTGTTTTGGCACTCGTGCTGGCATTAGGAAGTTATTATTGGCACTCAGCATACAGAGAGAATGGTATACCTTGCGGCAGGTTGTTTGATTTGTGGTGGTTCGTCTAACATTTGAAGCATGCTGAATGAAGGTATACTCTGATAGTCAGCCATTGAATTTGAATGAATAGGGAAGCATTTTAAAATGCGGGCTCTGCATTTTTCTGAAAAATCTAACCTGTTAAAAATATCAGCCATGATTGAATGGCGGAGCAGGCTCGATGGGCAGAGTGGCCTAATTCTGCTCCGATATCTTATGGTCTTAATGTGTATATTTGCTTTTGTTATCAAACCCTCATAGGTTTATTTGTCAGAGATTATCAATGGATTTGTGTTACGAATTTAGCAAATGGCTTTACACCAGCACTGTGTGGAGTGTAATTTAGGAATTAAGGTCCAAACTGATGCCCAGGCAAAGCAGAGTGAGATACTTTCTCTGAGGTTTCATTCCTCTTCAATCCAATGCCAGTTGGTCTTGCTCTGGATTCATGTTACATTTGCACTTTAATTGCAGTGTTAGCACAAAACAAAAGTACTTTGCACCAATCCTATATTTAAAATGCACTGTTAAAAAAATATTGGAGCCCTCAAAATGTTAGGAGAAAGAGCAAAAACTTAGAAAAGAAACATTCCTACCTCTTAGCAATGAAAATAACAACAATAATTGCTATTAAAAACTTGGGAGGAGCAACTAACAACAATCAACGACAAACTGCATTTATATAACATCTTTAACATGGCAAAATACACCAAGGTGCTTCACGGGATCATTATGAAACAAAATATGACACCGAGCCATGCAAGGAGATATTCATGTAAGGGCAGCATGATGGCACAATGGTTAGCACTGTTGCTTCACAGCGCCAGTGTCCCAGGTTCGATTCCAGGCTTGGGTCACTGTCTGTGCGGAGTCTGCACTTTCTCCCCGTGTCTGCGTGGGTTTCCTCCCGGTGCTCCGGTTTACTCCCACAGTCCAAAGATGTGCAGGTTAGGTGGACTGGCCATGTTAAATTGCCCCTCAATGTGCAGAGATGTGTAGGTGAGGTTAAGGGGTTATTGGGATAGGCGTAGGGAGGGGGGGCGGGGGGGGGGGGGGGGAAGTGGGCTTGGGTGGAGTACTCTTTCAGAGGGTCGGTGTAGACCTGATGAACCAAATAGCCTCCTTCTGCACTGTGGGGACTCTATGATTCGATATTAGGGCTGGTGACCAAAAGCGTCTTCAAAGAGATAAGTTTTAAGAAGCGTCTTAAATGAGGACAGAGAAGCAAAGAGGCAGAGGCTTAGGAAGGGATTTCAGTGCTTAGCGTCTTGGCTGCTAAAAGCACAATTGCTAATGGTGGAACAATTAATATCAAGGGTGCTCAGGAGGCCAGAATTGGAGGAGCACAAATATCTCGAAGGGTCATTGGTCCAGATGAAGTTACAGAGACAGGAAGGAATGAGACCATTGGGAGGTTTGAAAACAAAAATTGGAATTTTACAATTTAAATGCTCATGAGGAGCCAACATAGCTCAGCGAACCCAGGGGAGATAGGAGAATGGGACGTGGTATGTTAGGACATGGGCAGAAGACTTTTGGATAACCTCACTAGAGGGTAGTACGCGAGAGATTGATCAGAAATAGCTACGTCTAGGGGTAACAAAGGCAGGGGTGAGTGTTTCAGCAACAGGTGGGCTGAGGCAAGGGTAGAGTTGGGCAGCATTGTAGAGGTCGATGTAGATAATCTAAGTGATGGTGTAGATCTGTGGTTGGAAACTCATTGACTCCAAGTTTGTCCAAGATGTCCAAGATGGACCTCGGACAGTTATCAGGCAGAGAGATGGAGTCAGTGGCTAAGAAACTAAGTTTATGGTAGGGACTTAAAGACAATTACTTTGGTCTTTCCAATACTTAGTTGGAGTAATATAATGAAACAATTGGAGTCTATTTTACATTTACCATTTTTATTGGCAGAAGTATCCAGAATCATTGATTGCTGGCAATCATAAGTAGCACCAATATTACCCACAGCCAGTGCAGAATGCAACCTAAAAATATTTCTTTCAATTTGTATTTTTCAAATGTTGGATGAGAGAAAAATAAGGATAAATTCATCTGCAACCACACTCAGGGTGACTGCAAGTTGTTCTGCATGCAGCCTTTTCAACATAATTAAATGAAGCAAGCGCACGGTTAGACACTGTATATGGCTCTACAGTCATCTGGCAGGCACTTGATTTGGGTTGGTTGGGAAACATCCAGCTCTTCCCTTTCCCTTCAAGATGGAGTGCCGTGCTGCCATATGCCATTTAACACTCCAGCACAGCTGAAAACAGACGTTGGCCAGTGGACGCCAGCTTTTGTTTTAATTTTACTGATGGGCAAAGACGGTAGACAATTAATTAGATTTTCATTGAACATTTCAATTACGATATGCATTGTCAGCTATCCTTCTTAATGAATTTTGCCATCAGAGGTGTTTTAAATTAAGTGAGCAACACGCAGGTTAATAGGATCTGCATTTATTTGTGTTTTATGTAGCAGTGGTATCACTAACTTCTTTGCATGTTTGTTTGACAGCAAATATAGTCACAGGTGTAATTTTCCCTCCTGCTAAGCAATTTTTAATTTTCTAGCTGTGCTGAATGTTGATTTGCTTGTATTTCAATATTTTGGTACAAAATTAGGCAGAAGTAACATGTACAGTCACAATCAACGTTGCTGTCTCCTGCAACCCGGAGATAATTATATCCTTTATCATCCAATTTATAGGGTAGCGCTTGGTGTCAGAAGGTGCAAACCTTGTAATTATTACATGACATTCTGTGAGGAACACATTTAACTGTTTTAACCCACTGAGTACTGAGCTTATTTTCTGCTGTACAATTTATTTTTGCAGTTCACCAGGTATGACAGGGCACAGTGAAAAGAAAATGAGGGAAAAGTAAACAGATTAGCATTTTTATCTTTCATATGCTCTATGAAATCAAAAAGGTTTCCTTTTTCAGTATTTCTAAACTGTTAGTAATTGACATAATATCAAGAGGATGGAGGATCCACGACTGCAGTGTTGCAGTCCCACTCCTAATGCATAGCTCCCCGCTGCCCACAAGATTCCAGAATCGTCCATTGTTCAGAATGAGATTATAAACTCATTCTTCATGCATATATTTTTGATTTTTGTACAGATAACAGAGGGAATGTTCCTTATCCTTTTATCTCCCTATTTTATCTGTTTAGTGCAAGTGTAAAGCTAAAGATAATTGGATGTCAGAAGTAGATAATGAAAGAATAAAAATACATTCTGTTTAACTGACCACTGCTATCGTTAAAAAGAGATTTAGAAAACTTTATTTCTGGAAGGGAAAGAGTCGGTGCCCCTATTTTCTGAAAATGTCTTGATGGTGCATTCCAGTGTTATTTATGCCAGTCTGTTATCTTTGCAAATCATTTTCACATGAGGAATGTGAGTCTTTAGAATATTATCACTGAGTCAAAGCTGCAAAATACGTTGTGTTCTGCAGCTTATCTCCCTTTGGCTATCAACGGAGTCGAGTGCAGCAGCCAGACATTCTGTGCATTGCTGTGTTTGTTTTAAGTGTTGCTCTGTTGGGAGGAAAAGCAAGCATTAAACCTCATGCAGGGTAGAATGTAAAATAATTAACTTGGTAAGTAAACAATGACTGTGCAATCTGTTGGGTAGGAAAATGTAATGGAACTGATCCAAAACTGGTCAACACAACCTGTGTTTATACGATACTCTAGTAAATGAGCCTTTACAGTTAAAGGACATATTTATCATTACACCTTCTTAATTTTACAGTCACAATTATCTGGAAACTCAAATATTTTCTTAACATGTGCCTTCTTGTAAAATATTAATACCAGGTATATTGAAAATATTTGCATTAAAATGTTCCTGAAATGTTTTTTCCGTTGGGTAAAATCTATTCCCAATCATGATTGAGGCTGCAGGCAAAGGAAGGAGATGAATGGCAATGATCTTGAATCATTAACTCAGTTTCTGAAGCTGGTGAATGGAATTCTGATTCAGGCATTGGTGTTCTCCAACATGGGTGCGATTTAACGCCCAAAATGGGATAGGAGGGTGTTTCTCGGCATCTGCAGCGGCGAGAGGGACCCTGCTATAAAACAGGACTCTTTTTTTTGGCCTTGGCGAGAAATGCCCCTCGGGTCACACTTACCTCACTTGTCAGTGCAGGAAGAGATCGGGACACCATTTTTAAATGCTGCCCCGATCTCTCGAGCCCACCTTAGACACCCCACCATGGCCTCCAGACCTCCGCAACTTAGGGGGTCCTCGAACGCCCAACCCAAACCCACCTCTGAAGGGCAGCGCACCCCTGGAACGATCCTGGCACGGGCAACCTGAAACCTGGGCACCTTGGTAATGCCAGCCTGGCATCCTGGCAATGCCCCTGCCAGGCTGGCACTGCCAGTATGCCCAGGTGGCACTGCCAGGGTGGGCCTCCGATGGCAAGGTCTCCCAGGCACGGTCGTTTCTTCCTGGGCCTCAGGAGAATCGAGTGCCAACATATTGCTCATTTAAATATGTTAACCTGGATCTTGTCCAGCGAGGGAGAGATCCAGTCGGACACGACAAGGCCATTGGATCGCGCCAATGTCTGTTATTTTTGGGTCTTTGGAGCAGAAGAATTTGGCGAGTTGAGGAGGAGACAAGATTGCCGTCACCTCTAATGTATAGGTAATAAAACAGCAAATATAATACTTTATTTTATGGCAGAGTATAAAAATTGAGATGCAATGATTAATATATGCAAAGTCTTTAGTGAAACCACAACTAGGGTACTTGTGTGGAGTTTTGAAGTCCACACTACAATGGGTTATGTGGAGGCAACAGAGACGGTAGAGTGCAGATTCACTGGAATATCGCATGGTTTGTGGCAATGCGAAGAAATACTTTGAAAAATTGGAGTTGCCATCAATTAGAACAGATACAATTATGATGGAACGAGATGGAAACAAACTGGTTCCAGTGATTGAGGGGGTCCAGAATGAGAAACATAATTATAAGATGAAATGGGAGAAATTTAAAACAGAGAACAGGGAAAATTTTATTTACAAGATTATTGTGATTTTGTGGAATGTACTATCGGGGTTGAATTATACATTCTCCGGGCAGGTGGCGGGATCAGCATTCGGAAGAGGACAGCCTTCCAACTTCCGGGCCTGCCGTGCAAACTCGCCGTATGATATGATAATTGATCCAATGGCAAGGGGAGAGAGTGTTCACAGGTGATGATCACCCTGCTCAATCAGTGTTGGAGGGCTGGATGGTCAGACGTCGTTGGCTCTGACCTGAACCGAGGTCATGGGCAGTAATTTAAAGGGCCCCTGGGCATGGGGCAGTAGCAGTGGACTCAACAACAAATGCCTGCAATCAGCCAAGCTCTGCAGCATTTTTGGGGAGATATTTGCAGGCCTTTAAGGTAAGTGCATCTGTATAATATTCATTAACAAGTTTTCCACATCTTAGCACAGAGAAGTTGTCTGGTTGCTGCACATTTCCCTCCAGAGGTATCCAATCCATTGAGGTGAGGGGAGAGGCAGGGAAGAAGAGCCAAACCAACCCCTCACTTTACTGATGATTCCCTGCTAGCTTTCCTCCATGCTGTTTCAAACCAATGAGATGAACTAATGTCATCCATGCAACCACATCCAGGACCTTCCACTTGAACATCTCTCTATGTTCCCTCATCCTTGCTATCATACTCAGATGAATAGCCCCTATCCGCCATGCCTTCCTCCTCAAGGGCATCCCCTGTCTGGATAGCGAGGTTATGAGAGTGCAGAAGACCACGAACGTGAGGGACACACATGATGGAATGTACTGCAATGTCCCTGCTCATCAGTCAAGGAATCTGAAATTAATGGTCTGTTTGACAATGACCTTGGGCCTCCTTGGCTATCATTGTGTCTTCTCTCCAAGTCGGTTCTGGGTGTCCTCACTGGTGTCATGAGCAATCTCTTCTGTAGGTAACCCCTTGTCATGCAGAAGCTATTCATTCAGGCATCAGGACCACTAAATAGGTATGGCACCTGTGAGTTACACAGTATGAAGGAGCTGTGGATACTGCCCAGGTACCTGGAGAATAGATGCATGATCCACTGGTGATAATCACAGAACACTTCATGTCCAAGTAATGAAAGCCCTTCCTGTTAATAAAAGTGCAAGGTGGCCCTGAAGTAGCCTTTATGGTGATGTGCATATACCCAATTGCCTCATGTACCCTGAGGAAACCTATAATCGCCGCAGATCCTCTCGCTCTTTCAAGTTGACACTGGTCATCCCATGTGAAAGAGATGTAATTGCCTGCCCTTCGAAACATAGCATCATTGAAGATCTTGATGCAGTGGTGTGAAGCAGTGCGACTGAAGTTTCCACATGACGCCTGAAAGGATCCTGTCATGAAGAAGGTGAGCATGACAGCAACCTTTAGAGCTATAGGCATTGGGTGTCCCCCGACGCTGTTGGAGGAGATCTCCCGTGTGAGCATGTCACGGGGTTATGTGACTGTGGCTCTTGATTGCCTGATCCATCTCGTGCATTGAGTCTGACATTTGCAGATAGCTCAATCTCTGCTTGTAGACACTGGGCATTCATAAGATCTTCTGCATCTTTGCTGAAGGTGTCTGAAGCTCACATGACCTTCAGGGTTTGGTCCAGCTCTGGCCCCTTCTTGCACTACCTGCATTTCCTTTTGGTTGGCTCTTAAATCATAACTTTTGGTTGGCTCTTAAATCGTAATTTGCTCCGTTTGTTTAACCTTTGCTCTAGAGTCGCCAGGTATCTTTATGATACCGCCACGAGGTTCAAGTTCAAGTAATGATCAATAACTCAACACACCAATTTGTAAGATTCAAATCAAAACACATTTATTATTCACAGTAAATCACTATTCATGCATAAACTCTACTTTCTAGGCTATTCCTATCACTAAAAGGCCTATACTTAGCTTCGGACTGGCCCACCAGGTGAGGGCAACAAATGGCCTTTCGTTCGGGTTCTGAAACGGCAGGATTCAAAAGCTGGTATGGACTTGTAGCTAGGAAAGCCTATCTCGTAGCGAGCGTTGACTTGAGACTTGCTTGGTTGATGGCAGCGAGGCAGGTCACTGTCAAGGGTTGGTTCAAGTTGCTGAGTGACCCTGTCAAAGAAGGACGATTTGAACTTGGGGGCTTTACTTTATAGTCCCCAGGGGCTTCCTGCCCTTCGGGGTGGACCCCGTACCTGGTTCCAAGTGATTGGACTACTTTCCGATCACTTGGATCGATTTCTCCAATGCTGGAGCGGCTCCCTGATCGCTGGGCGGTCCCTAAGTGTCCGTTGGCCTTCCTTTGTCTTGGCTCCTGCTGGCGCCGAGAAGTCTGGCTTGGCTTTATTTACCTTAACTGTTGCCATTGTGCCTTGGAATCGCACATTACCATGCAGATGGCTGCTGCATTACTATGTAGATGGCTGCTGGTTTCACTGCTGTCTGGTTCCTTACAGGTTTCAATCCACATGATTTCTGTGTTTGCTAATCTTTGCCTGTGTTGGCTGAATTTCCCTTCAGCCTTTGCGGTTCTCCATTTTAAGTCGGGAAGTGGCCAACTCAGGTGGCTACACCGTCTCTGCCCATCTTCTTCTCACTCGCCTCCTCATCCTCCTCACTAGAAGTTGTGCTTCCCACTGAGACCACAATGTTCATTTCTCTCAGATACTTTATAGTCCTGGGAGATGGCCACCAACAAAATATAGCACCCAGCAGAACACTCAGCAGCTGAGAAAAGGCCTCTAGCTCATTTGATTTTAAAATGAATTAATGTGCTCATTCAAAAAAGGTACTCCCACATCTATGAACTGCTAATCTGGGACTCAGGGCTCAGCTGTAGATTTTAAACCCACCCTAACAAGCTTCCCCTTAAAGAAATGGGAACCACACATTATGTGAATCTGACTCTAAAGATGTTCACACCGTATTATGGTTATAAGCACACTCTGAATTGACATTTACACAATGCGGGTGGGCTTCTGTCTTTTAAACCCACCACCTACTGTATTATACAAAACTGGTGTGATGACATCGGGAAAGCACAACATCATCAAGCCCAATAATATGTCTCCTGATGCGCAGAATGCTCCCTTGGGAGCGAAGTATTTTGCCCTTGAAGTCAATGATTGAAGCAGAGACCTGATGCACGATCAATTACAATTAAAGACGAAGTAGTAACATAACTGAAGGCTTTCATAGACTAGAACTGTTCCCCAGCAGCTTCTGTACAGAATGAGGGCTGCTGGGATGGCACCGGTTCTTATACCCCGCCTGTCAGGGCGGAGCTACATATCAAACAGACAATAGTAAACTCCTAGGTTTAACCAATGGTCTTCAGCCTCTCGGGTACTACAATACCTGATAATACCACATTCACCCCCTGTTAAAAAAGAGTCCGGCGGGTGTGGTGGCCAGTGGTTACAATTGCATTTAACATGGTATGATCAGATATGGAGGTACCGTGATACCTCCTTACAGGGTTGTCGAGAATTTTACAAGCGTGGAAGATATATACAGTCAGTGTTCATTTACAGTTACAGTGAAGCAATCAATCGGTCGGGTGGCCTGGTCGTCCTCCTGGATCGTTTGAGCTTCGGTGGTGATTCTGGTGGTGGTCCAGGCATCTGCGACTCCGGGAGCGTGGCTTTGGCCTCCATGGCAGTTTTGTCACCCCCAGATGGCGCTGGTGGGGCAAACGGTTGACACAAGAGGGGGGCGCCTGTAGGGGGCGCCGGTAGGTGGGAGGGCCTAGGCAGGAGCGGCTGGAGGACTGACCCTCCTGTGAGGTGCTGTGGAGGGGGGGTAGGGGTAATGGTTCGGGTGCGCGTGGGGTTCCGGCGGGCGGCAGGTCCCGGAGGGAGACTGTATCTTGCCGGCCGTCAGGGAACGCCACGTAGGCGTACTGGGGGTTAGTGTGCAGCAGGTGGATCCTCTCGACCAACGGGTCCGACTTGTGCACCCGCACGTGCCTCCGGAGCAGGATGGGTCCGGGTGTTGCTAGCCAGGTTGTGAGCGAGGTCCCGGAGGAGGACTTCCTGGGGAAGACAATGAGGTGTCTGGTTGGTAGTTGTACAGAGCAGAGACCGGATGGCGTGGAGGGCCTCCGGGAGGACTTCTTGCCAGCGGGCGACTGGGAGCTTCCTGGATCGTAGGGCCAGTACAACGGTCTTCCAGACCGTTCCGTTCCCCCTCTCTGCCATTTCCCCGGGGGTTGTAACTGGTCGCCCTGCTTGTGGCAATGCCCCTGTTGAGCAGGAATTAACGCAGTTCGTCACTCATAAAGGAGGACCCCCCTATCACTGTGTCTATACGCGGGGAAACCGAACAGTGTAAAGATACCCTGGAGGGCCTTGGTGACGGTGGTTGCGGTCATGTCGGGGCAGGGGATGGCGAAAGGGAACCGGGAGTACTCGTCAATCATGTTCAGGGAGTACGTGTTGCGGTCGGTGGAGGGGAGGGGGCCTTTGAAGTCCATGCTGAAGCGTTCAAAGGGACGGGAAGCCTTTATCAGGTGCGCCCTCTCTGGCCGGTAGAAGTGCGGTTTGCACTCCGCGCAGATTTGCCAGAGTTTGGTGGCTGTCCTGACCTCCTCGATGGAGTAGGGCAGGTTGCGAGTCTTAATGAAGTGGAAAAAACGAGTGATCCCCAGGTGGCAGAGGTCCTCGTGGAGGGCTCGGAGGCGGTCCACTTGTGCGGTGGCACATGTGCCGCGGGACAGGGCATTAGGAGGCTCGTTTAGCTTCCCGGGACGATACAAGATCTCATAGTTGTAGGTGGAGAGTTCTATCCTCTACCATAAGATCTTGTCCTTTTTTATCTTGCCCCGCTGTGCATTATCGAACATGAACGCCACCGACCGTTGGTCAGAGAGGAGAGTGAATCTTCTGCCGGCCAGGTAATGCCTCCAATACCGCACAGCTTCTACTTGGCTTGTGCCTCTTTTTCGACCGAGGAATGGCGAATTTCGGAAGCATGGAGGGTACGTGAGAAGAAGGCCACGGGTCTGCCCGCTTGGTTGAGGGGGGTGGCCAGAGCTACGTCAGACGCATCGCTCTCCACCTGGAAGGGGAGGGACTCGTTGATGGAGCGCATCATGGCCTTTGCAATGTCTGCTTTGATGCGGCTGAAGGCCTGCCGGGCCTCCGTCGACAGGGGGAAAGTTGTGGACTGGATTAGGGGTCGGGCTTTGTCTGCGTAGTTAGGGACCCACTGGGCGTATTAGCTGAAAAACCCGAGGCAGCGCTTCAGAGCCTTGGGGCAGTGAGGGAGGGGGAACTCCATAAGCGGGCGCATGCATTCAGGGTCGGGGCCTATAATTCCATTTCGCACTACGTAGCCTTTAATGGCTAGACGGTTGGTGCTAAAACGCATTTATCTTTATTATACGTTAAGTTAAGGATCTTCGCGGTCTGGAGAAATTTTCGGAGGTTGGTGTTGTGGTCCTGCTGGTCATGGCCACAGCTGGTGACGTTATCAAGATATGGGAACATTGTGCGTAAGCCGTACCGGTCAACCATTCGTTCCATCTCGCGTTGGAAGACCGAGACCCCGTTAGTGACACGAAAGGGAACCCTTAAAAAATGATAGAGCCGCCCATCTGCTTCGAAAGCAGTGTATTTGCGGTCACTAGTACGGAGGGGCAGCTGATGGTAGGCGGACTTGAGATCCACCGTGGAGAAGACCTCATATTGCGTGATCCTGTTTACCAGGTCGGATATGTGGGGGAGAGGGTACGCATCCAGCTGCGTAAACCTGTTGATGGTCTGACTGTAGTCAATGACCATCCTATGTTTCTCCCCGGTCTTTACCACCACTACTTGAGCTCTCCAGGGTCTGTTGCTCACTTCAATGACCCCTTCCCTCAGCAGCCTTTGGACCTCTGACCTGATGAAGGTCCGGTCCTGGGCACTGTACCGTCTGCTCTTGGTGGCGACGGGTTTGCAATCCGGGGTGTGGTTCGCAAACAGGGAAGGCGGGTCGACCTTAAGGGTCGTGAGGCCGCAGACAGTAAGGGGGGTATAGGGCCGTTGAATTTGAAGGTCAGGCTTTGCAAGTTACATTGGAAATCCAACCCCAGGAGTGTAGCCGCACAGAGGTGTGGCAGGACATAAAGGCGGAACTTGTTGATTTTCCTGCCTTGGACAGTGAGGTTTGCTAGGCAGAACCCCTTTATCTCCATCGAGTGTGACCTGGAGGCCAGGGAGATTCTTTGGTTTACAGGGTGGGTAACAAGTGAACAGCGCCTTATCGTGTCGGGGTGGATAAAGCTTTCCGTGCTCCCAGAGTCAATCAGGCAGGACGTCTTGTGGCTGTTGCGAGTGTCCGAGGTCGATTTTGGTCCAGAGTCACCGAGGCCAGATGAAGTAGTTGCTGGTTTTGATCGGGCAGCGTGTAGTCGGCCGTGCTGGGGACCTGGGGCCCCATCCAAGATGGCGTCTCCCATGGGTCGCACATGGTGGTCGGGGATGGATAAAATGGCGGTGGGGATGGACAAAATGGCGGCGCCCATCCGTCCAGCATGGTGTCTGAGGGGCAAGATGGCCGCGCCAGTGGGTCGCACGTGGCCCTAGGATAGGGGGTTGACGGTGAGTGCTGGCCGCCTGGGGCCCGAAGGGAATGTTGCCACGGCGGTCCGGAGTTGCTGGAGACCGCGGCCACGGCTCATGCCTGGCAGACTCCCACGAAATGGCCCTTCTTGCCGCACCCTTTGCAGGTGGAGGTGCGGGCCGGGCAGTGCTGGCGGGGGTGCTTCGCCTGCCCGCAGAAGAGGCAGCGGGGCCTGACGGAGTTAGCGGGCCATCTTACAGCGCATGCCTGCGGGGACATGGGGAAGGTCTGTGGGGCTGTCGCTGCGGGATGCCATGTACCCCTGGGGGCCACCGCGCGGTCGGGCGCATAGGACTGCGTGTTTCTGGAGGCAACATCCATGGACCCTGCCAGGGCCCGTGCCTCTCTAAGTCCCAAGGTGTCTTTCTCTAAGAGTCTTTGGCGAATCTCTGAGGAGCTCGTACCTGCTATAAAGGCATCCCGGATTAGGAGTTCCGTGTGCTCACTCCCCGAAACATGCGGGCAGCCACAGTTTTTGCCCAGCACCAGTAGCGCACGGTAGAACTCCTCCAACGATTCCTCGGGACTTTGCCGTCTAGTTGCAAGCAGGTGATGTGCGTAGACCTGATTTACAGGGCGGATAAAATGTCCTTTTAACAGTTCGATCGCAGCATCGAAGTCCTCCGCCTCCTCAATGAGGATGTAGATCCCAGGGCTTACCCTTGAGTGCAGGAGATGCAGTTTCTGTTCTCTTGAGGGGGTGCCTCCAGCCGTCTCGAGGTAGCCTTTAAAGCACGCCAGCCAGTGCTTAAATATCGCCGCCGAGTTCTCCGCGTGGGGGCTGAGTTGTAGACACTCCGGCTTGATTTGGAGATCCATCCTTTCAGCTTAAGTGTGGTCTATTAAATTGATGCACGATCAATTACAATTAAAGACGAAGTAGTAACATAACTGAAGGCTTTAATAGACTAGAACTGTTCACCAGCAGCTTCGGTACCCTCTCGGGTACTGCAATACCTGATAATACCACAAGACCATGGGTGAATGTTCATGTCTCCACCATTATAATTGAATGCTAATGCATGACAAAGCCAAGAATGGGTTGACGTGCCAACTTGTTCTTTGGTTCTTGCCCTTGATCTCAATTGCTGCAAATCCCAGAGGGTACTGGTCGGAATCTTATGAATATATGTTAATTAGGATCTAATGATATTGTTACAATCATTGACACTATTTTGGTAATTGCGCATGTTGCAACGCCCAGTTCCTGCTCCCACCCACCTAGCATGGTCTATTTACTATAAATTCAATTTAAGTCTTAGAAATTGAAATAAATGATTTAACTATATTTGTTGAAGTCTTTTTGTACTTGATCACAATAATTAGAGTTCAATTAATTTTCATTCATATAAAATGTGCTGAATAATTGTTGGTGCTTGCTGTTTACCAAGTGAGTTATCTAAAGGAGCACATTATAAAGTGAAATCACTGACCTCTATCATTGTAAAGCACCTTGGGAATGCGCTAAACTTGTGAACAGAGCTAAATCAAAGCAAAGGGATGGGCAGCACGGTGGCACAGTGGTTAGCACTGTTGCCTCACGGCGCAAAAGATCTGGGATCAATCCCAGCCCCGGGTCACTGTCCATGTGCAGCTTACACATTCTCCCAATGTCTGCGTGGGTCTCACCCCCACAACCCAAATATGTAGGTGGATTGACCACACTAAGTTGCCCCTTAATTGGAATTTTTAAAAAAAAAAGTAAAGGGAGCAATTTTGAGCCTGCGATCGCTGTCAGAGAGAACCGAGACGCGGGCAGAATACCACCTTTCCTATTTTCCCCTGCCTCTTGCTGGCTATGTCACAAGGTTTACGTCCACAAAATGCGGGAACCTCATAGAAATGGATTTTAAAATGTTAATATTATTGTTGTGCCTTCCTGCCACATGATCATCCCTCATTAAATATTCGTAACTCACTTGCATGACGTTTACAACAGCTGTTTACAGATGGGAATCAGTGGAGGGGGTTCTTCCAAAGGCACAAAACTATGTATAGCCCCGGGGAGAGAGGCATATGCCTGGGCAGTGCTCTGGCACTGGAAGTGCCAACCTGTGCCGGGGCAGTGCCAGTGGTGGGCCCTCCTGGGTGCCCATGGGGGGGGAATGGGGTTTCCACTAATGTGTGGTGGGGGGCAAGTGGGCTGTGAGGGGGGAACATGCAGACACGAGAGTGGTTTTAAGGGGGAGACCGCCGATGATACTTGCACAGTTGGGGAGGGTGAGCCCTGATGATTGTCTGGGTTGGGTGGGTTGGACACCCAGAAGTGCCAACTTGTGCCAGGGGGCACTCCCTCACCTCCCCCCCCCCCCCCCCGCCCCCCGGGGCCAACTTACCTCTGTTGTAAACCTTGCTGTCATGACGTATGAATATTTAGTGAAGGGGGAATCATGTGGTGCGGGCCGCTAAAAATATTTAAATCAATGT
Organism: Scyliorhinus torazame; assembly: GCF_047496885.1. NCBI lineage: Eukaryota > Metazoa > Chordata > Chondrichthyes > Carcharhiniformes > Scyliorhinidae > Scyliorhinus > Scyliorhinus torazame. The sequence continues at coordinate 337,858,842 of NC_092708.1, forward strand.
ATATGTATTAAAATTAGGTTCACACCCTCGGAACATCGGCGGCGAGGGGTGGGAAAAATTGCCATATATGATCTCTCTGGCAAGAGTTGTGTTTCCCGATTCCCATGGGATTCTCCACCCCACTGCCGATCCCGTGGACGGCTAGTACAGGCTCAAAATCGCCCCCTCTGTTTTGTCTCTCCAGAGGTACTGCCAGACCTGCTGAGTTTTTTTCTAGTATTTTCTGTTTTTTGTCATGGTTCTTTGGCAAATCCACTGGCATCACCAAACCATTACCATGCAGCTCAAGGATGTAGCTTTTCTGATCATTCCTTAAGGCTTCAGATTGCTTTTCTGCAGGGATTGTTAGGATAGTCAATCCCATTTCCACTTCGAGGCTGAACCTTCACAGCTCCCACGTGGTGATTCCCACGTTCCTTATCAAACTATTTCTTCTTTTCTAAGATTAGAACATTATTTTCCGGGAAGAAATTTCAATTTATTTTCATTTATATGGATGCCAGGTCGATCCTTGGCACAACCTGCTTTCAAGTGTACTGTTGCGCATGCGACAGATTGTCTTTGCAAAGAATATTTATATATTCGGTCCTCGTGTGATAAATGATGGAACATTGATCTGAATTAACAGAAAACAGCTTTTTGGTGAAACCTATAACATACCTGAGTTTAGTGACTGTCACTTTTAGGCCGCTCTGCAATATATTTGAAGTGATACGAATCTACTTATGTTCATTGTTGTGGCCAAATCTCATTAAGAAGTTATCTACTAGCTTTAAATAGCCACAGGCTGTGTCTGTACATGATCATCAAGTACTAATTGTACTCAACAAATAACCTTGTCAACGTCAGTCTGCTACCAGCATATATTTTAAGAAGCATCTACTCACTTCACGGCTAGTCAAATGAAGAGACGTGTACTTTTTCACACATTTTCTCAGGTGTTTGATGAATATTTACGACGTGTCTAGAATGCATTGGTGCATCCTATTTCCATTTTTTTACAGCAGAATGATGGATTTGGTATTTTAAAAATTTGTTCTTGGGATGAATGTTGCTGGTAAGGACAGCATTTATTGTCCATTTCTAATTGCTGTTTAGCAGGTGATGGTGAGCCACCACCTTGAGCCACTGCAGTCTAAGTGGTCTTTACACACCCACGGAGCTGTTAGGGAGGTTGTTCCATAAGACCATATGATGTAGGAGCAGAATTAGGCCTCTTGGCCCATCGGGTCTGCTTCGCCATTCAATCATGGCTGATATGTTTCTCATCCCCATTCTCCTGTCTTCTTCCCATAACCCCTAATCCCCTTATTAATCAAGAACCCATCTATCTCTGTCTTAAAGCCACTCAGTGATTTGGCCTCCACAGCCTTCTGCGGCAAAGAGTTCCACAGATTCACCACCCTCTGGCTGAAGAAATTCCTCCTCATCTCGGTTTTAAAGGTTCGTCCCTTTAGTCTGAGATTGTGTCCTCTGGTTGTAGTTTTTCCGACAAGTGGAAACATCCTCTCCACGTCCACTCTATCCAGGCCTTGCAGTATCCTGTAACTTTCAATAAGATCCCCCCTCATCCTTCTAAACTTCAACGAGTGCAGACCCAGAGTCCTCAACAATTCCAACAAGCTCTTCATTCCACAGAACATTCTTGTGAACCGCCACTGGACCCTTTCCTAGGTCAGAACATACTTCATAGATACAGGGCCCAAAACTGCTCACAATACTCCAAATGGAGTCTGACCAGAGCATTATACAGCCTCATAGGTACATCTCTGCTCTTGGATTCTAGCACTTTCGACATGAATGCTAACATTGCATTTGACTTCCTAACTGCTGATTGAACCTGCACGTTAACCTTAAGAGAATCTTGAACAAGAACTCCCAAGTCCCTTTGTGCTTCTGATTTCCTAAGCATTTCCCCATTTAGAAAATAGTCTATGCCTCCATTCCTCCTTCCAAATGCATAACCTCACATTTTTCCACATTGTATTCCATCTGCCACTTCGTTATCCACTCTCCTAGCCTGTCCAAGTTCTTCTGCAGCTCCCCTGCTTCCTCAATACTACCTGTCCCTCTACAGATCTTTGTATCGTCTGCAAACTTGAACCAGCGAAACTGTGATGTGTGACTTGGAGGGAAACTTGCAGATGGGTGGGTGGTCTTCACATCTATCTGCTGCCCTTTGTTCTTCTCTAGGCAGTAGAGGTCATGGGTTTGAAAAGTGCTGCTGAAGTTGCTGCAGTCAATCTTGTAGATGGCACATATTGCTGTCACTGCGCACCAGTGTTGGAGGGAGTGTATGTTTAAAATGGTGGATAGGGTGCTGATCAAGCAGACTGCTCTCTCCTGGATGGTGTTGAGTTTCCTGTGGGTTGTTGGAGCTGCACTCACCCAGGCAAGTGGGGAGTATTCCATCATGCTCTGGACTTGTGCCTTGTGGATGGTGGACAGGTGTTGGGGAGTCAGAAAGTAAATTACTTGCTGCAGAATTCCCAACCTCTGACCCACTCTTGTAGCCACAGCATTTATGTGGGTGGTCTGTGTAATGATATACATACACACATAATTATATAATTGTATAATTTTGTAAAGTTGCATATCAGTGCATATAATCGCAGATATGACCTCCGGCCAGCGGGTGGCATCAGACAGGCTTCACGTGACCGAAGCAACTGGGCAGCTGGTGATAGGACGCACAAGACAATAGTCACATTTAGAGTAGCTCCCCAGGAATTTGAGTAACTTTGTCTGTATATAAATCTGTCAGTTATCTTTCCACGTGTTTCGTAATAAATCATCGTTCTGGTTGAACACATATATATTCTGTGTGCATCTTCATCATTAGTGGAACCACAGAACACAACAGTCTGAATTTGAAAGCACTTAAACATTTCTGGTTGCATTAAGGCCAATATCGAGATGCAGTAAACAAATTCACCGTGGTTTAGAATTTCTGTTAGGGTATGTTTCTCTTCAGAATAATTTGCTTTTAATCACCCAAACCAGCGCAAAGGAGTTGAGGATTTACAAGCACAAATTCTGTCCATTGCAAAACAATTTTTTTGCCGATCTTTTCTATGATATATTAAAAACCATTGTAGAAGCTGATCCTACCGAAGAAACAGCCGATGCCCCAGAGAGATTTTATTACCATGGTGAGTTTCCGCTATGTGCCATCGAGGAAGCTCTTAAGATTAAATTTGTTTGTTTTAGGTGCAAGGACACCAATTGACACCTGTTAACAGCTTTTAAATATAATGTTTTTATGATCCTAAGAAACTGACTAATGAATCCAAATGAAACGAGCAAATGGTTTTATATAGTTTTTAAATACACTTTCAGTTATTGGATTGGGTTCGACACAGGTGGTGGACTAAATATTCTGATTAGGAATGCTCATTTTTTGTGATAAACTATTTTCAACTGTATTAACAAAACTGCACCAGGTTATCACTCTTAAATACATCAAAAATAACTTTTAAGTGTAATTTTCAAAAAATTATATTCCAAATAGGCTGGTGACAGATTTTACATTCATGACAGATTTTACATTCCGTGGTTTGAAAATGAATTTGAATAAAAACTTGAGCAGAAAGAGCTTTGCTAAAACTTGTACAACTTTGAGCGCAGAATGTGCCGACAGCAGAAACTCTTACCCTCAAGTATTAACTCTTGAACCTGTGGGCTGGATGTTATGGGCCCTGCTGGTGTATTTCAAAGCAGGGTGGCCTGTAAAATAAAGCGGATTGCTAGCTGCCCCCTTCCTGCCCACCTGGACCTGACCCCTTATTACGGGGCACGGGTAAGGTGTCAGGCAAGCCACCCACCCTTAGCCCCATCGAGGTCCTTAAGTGGACAATTAACTGAGCTCATTCCGCCTCCGCTGCAATATTTTGGTCTGCGGAGGAAGGCGGAGGGGCATGGCGAACAGTCTGTCACTGCACTGGCTGGTGGCAGAAAGGGAGGAGGGAGGGTGGTCCCCTGTTCCAATTGTGGACTCAACACTCCAAGACGGTACGCCTCCCTTTGACCCTCTACCCCGGCCTCTGACCCATTCAGAAACGATTGGCTGGCAGCTCACAAGGGTAGGACTACCTGTTCCTGAGAAGCAGAGGTTCCACTCTGATCCAATGAAGGCTGTCCCATGGGTAGATTCAGTTTGGGGCAGCCAGATTTCACATTGGCGAGCTGCCATCGGGATCTCGCCATAGCGTGGCAAGAAACCAATAATCACCACTTCAGCCTTATTTCCATCCAATTAACGCTTGGTGGTTGGGGGAGGGGTAGGGTGAGGGGGGACCAGGGGCCAGGGGGAGGGGTGTTATCCATCCCCTGCAAAGTCCACCCCAGTGCATGGCCTTCCCACTGATTTCCTCCATCCCCCAACCTGTGTCCCGTTTTATGCTGAGCAAGGGAGGCGACAGGCAGCCTATTGAGGGGCCAATGTGTGTCTTTTTTTTAAATGGTTTTTATTGGTTTTTTTATACATGGTATATTTACAGGTGTACAGAAAAAGAAACCAAAAAGATAACAAAAACACTACATAAATAAAAAACCAAGGGGTGGGAAAGTAAAAACTGGAGACGTGTACATACATAGAAGCAACGGAGAGCCAATTACGTTATACATGTCATTGGTGGGAGTGGGCTTTCTCCCCCCTTCTTTTCTGTTGTTTGAAAAAGAAGAAAATACATACAGAACAAGCAAAACACTCAAAACTGGGTGGGCGGGGGCGCTCTTGCTCGTTTCTCCCGGTCGGTTTCCCCTGTTGTTGTGTACCTGCCTCCGCCTCGGCTGTCTGTCGTTCCTTCCTCCTACACTTTCTTACTCTCTGTTGCCCTGCTGTGTTCGTTGTGGTCGTTGTCGTTTCCCGTGCTCTATTTCCAGTTTTTGTTCCCTCATCTTTCCTCCCCTCTGGCTCCCTTCTATTATTCTTTGCCCCATGTCCTTTCTTCTTCCCTGCCTCCCCCCCCCCCCAACCAATGTATGCTTTAAGTGCCCACTTAAATTCCTCAGTCCACCTCAGCCATTATTTTACCCACAGCAGGAGGAGGCCCGAGCCAGGTGAGTACCCTGGCAGCTTATACTGCAGTGGGCTGGTGTGAGGCGAGAGGGGTCAGGACCTCCTTTGGGGGTGCCCTGTGAGTATCAGAGGCACTTCTCCCACCAGAAAGGTCGTAACTCTCCCTTAACCTTCCTCCCACCCGCCCGCAGTCTCTCAAAGCAAACGCCACATCCCCTTCAACACCCTGGCTGGGCTCTGCTAACCAGGCCCCACGGTGATACCGTGGATGACTTTTGTTGTGTTATGCTTCTTCACGTCGCATAAGCTGATTCCTTGATGTATGCTCTGACAAAGGAAGGTTCAGACTTGGAGATAAGTTTAACACATTTATTGAACAGTTAACAATTCTCCTACTTGGGTTCGACTCTCCTGCTAATCTTATTCTTGTAACTCAATCTAACTAACCAGTCTGCTCTAATCCATGCGGTGGGTGTGATGCTTTCTGATCTGCCCCTGTGTCTCTCAGTGTCGCCTATGGAAAGAGAAAGAGCATGTGTGCCCTGTCCTTTTGTATGGGTAGCCCCCTTGTGGTAGTGTCACCTCTGGGTGTGTCTTGACTGCCCATTGGTCAAGTCCTATCTTACTGACCTATTGGTTGAATGTCTAGTGTTTATTTAGTTCTAGTGTATTTACATTAACCCCTTGTGTATTTACAGTGATGCATATCACCACAACTTTGAAGCGTGGCTCCATTACCTGCTCCTATTGGGGGACTGCCTGTGCTTCTGGCAGCAGCCACCCTCAAACCTGGTGTTGCTGGGACGACAAAGCTGTCCTCCAATCTCACCTCTAAGGTGGGACTTCCTCTCCAGATGGGGGCAAAAGCCTTGACCTTAAACAATTAATGATGCTTCCAACCTAAAATGGCTGCAAAGCAGCAGGTCTTTTGGTAGGCGGGCTCCTATTGACCCTTTAGTTGGCGGTGGTGGGGTAGTGGGGTGGGGTAGTGGGGTGGGGGGGGGGGCGGGGGGGCGGGGGCTGGGGGGGGGTCGGGGTCGGGGATGGGGGGGGGGGGGAGTGCAGGGAATTTGGTCCCATGTGAATTCCTGCCCCATATCTGGAGGTTGTAACTAAATTATTTCTGCTTTTCTATCTCTCAATTATTGATTTATTTTACTTGAATACAATATTACAAAAGAAGGGATGTTGGAAGTATGCCATCTCTGAATCAACAATTATATGATATTAGGAAAAGAAAAAAGGCGGGATATTCTGCTCTCACCAGTGGCTGGAATCGTCATGGAGATGATCGGAATACTTAGTGGAGAGTGGCCAAAAGACAATACATTTTTTCTTCCTGCCCATGACGATGCCTGCCACTGGCAGGGTTGGAAAATCCCAGCCACAGAAAATAAGAAAAGGTGGTTTTGGTATACGAGCATTGTAAGATGAAGGGCACCATTTAGCAGCCTCTTGCGTTCGAGTGAGAGCGTGATGGGGCTGGCGAATAGCGGACGGGAGAAACCAAAAACGAGATCCACGCTGAGGGCCAAACAATTTGCGATGCAAGTGGCCCGCTCCCGTAGGCAAAATTGGGATCTCGCCATAGCATGGCGAGAAAACAATAATCACCACTTAAGCCCCATTTCCATGCAGTTAACGGGAGCCTCCCCATATCCAATGGCCATCAATGATCCACCTGCCTCGCCAGCAAGAGGCCACGCTGGCTCAGGTTAGTACTCCTCTTGAAAAATGTGAACCAGGTGGAAGAGCTGCTTCGGGGAGCCGAGGAGGTGAGTAACCATCTTCGCTCACGGGCAATGAACTAGGGGGCACTCGGCTTGCTGCCCCTCTGATTGGAGAGTGGGGGAACAACCGGGGTGGGTGGGGGCAGTGCAGCCCCGTTAGGATGGGCGGCCATGGGGGGTTTGGGGATATCGGGGCTGGGGGGGCGTTTCAGAGCTGCGGGGGTTCTGCTGGGAGGCGGAACCATGCTCGGGTCCTCCATTCTTTTTAAATTTAGAGTACCTAATTCATTTTTTCCAATTAAGGGACAATTTAATGTGGCCAATCCACTTACCCTGCACATCTTTGGTTGTGGGTACGAAACCCACGGGGAGAATGTACAAACTCCGCTCGGACAGTGATCCAGGCAGCAATGCTAACCACTGTGCCACCGTGCTGCCCTGCACTGGTCCTCCATGCCAACTCATGTGCATTCATTCTGGGGGCAAGCCTAACCCTTGCCTGTCTGCCCCACCGACCATCCATAACTCCCACTGACCGCAGAGACCTCTGGCAATGCTGCTGAAGGCTATTGTAAATGGGGAATTAGCAATCGTAGTTAAGTGAGCACTTCACACAACCCAAGTTGGCTTCCTCTGCATCATTTGGCATCGCCAGCCCTGGCAGCTCCCCAATGCCTGCACCATGGTGTCGACATCCTCGACGATGCTCCGAGGTGTCTGGGCCATGCTCTGCAGCACCTCGGCAATGCCAACCTGAGACTGGGACATGTCTCGCAGCATCTCATAAAGGTCCACCTGGTACTGGGTCACGTGACAGACAGTCTGCCAAGGCCTTCAGCCTTGGCCGTCACCGACTGAGCCACGCCTTGGACACCTCCACTAATGCTGCTGATGTTGTGCACCAGGCTTACACTGCGGTCGCCACCCTAGCAGTGTTGGCCTCGGTGCCACGCATTGCTGCCACGCATCTCCTGCGCCCGTAGCCTCTGGAGCTCCTCCAATCAGCTATGGACCAGCTGGAGTATAGCTGACAACCCCTCTGAATCCATTGGCCACACCCTAACGTCTGCATCAGCTCTGGTTTCAGAGGTACAGCATCTGATTGGGACCCAGCTGGGTCCTGGGATCGAGCAGACCTCAGACTGCTGTCTCGCCTGGGCGTTCCTGCCTCCACCTGATGTGAATCTGCAACTGTGAGGTGCGCACAGATTCTACCCCAGAAGTCTGAGCACTATCCTTGCCCACCAAGGTGTGTGCCTCTGCGCTGGTGGAGGGAGAGGATGACAACTGTGATGCATCTATAGTGACATCCACGGAGCTCTCCTCTGAGGTGTTCTCATGGGAGATGGGGGAAACCATCCCAGAGGAGCCAGGGCCGTTGGCTGGAAGAATGAATGTGTGGTCAGTGGGAGGGCTGGGTCATTCTGTATGGCATTAACAACTCACATGTGACAGGTCGTCCGCAGGTCACCTCTGCGGCATGCGCCAACCTCCGCGTTGGTGACCGCTCTGTCCTCGCCCACCCCCGTCACTTCCAGGGTTTGTTCCTCAAAGGTGGTGAGGAATCTGATGTTTGGCACTCCGTCAGCAGTCTGGATCCTCTCTGGACAGTTGTGGGGCAGCTTCTCCTGCGGGGACACAGAGAGGGCATCGTTAGCCGTACATGTGGTTCACCGTGTGTATGTGTGTGTGGGGGGGGGGGGGGGGGGGGGAGGAGGAACGGTTGGAGGGGAGAGTAGTTCACGTGGGGTTGGTAAGATTGGGGGGCGGGTCAGGTGCCAACTCACACGTGCAGCCGGTGTGGTTGACCTTTCGGCACTTGCCAGTACTCCTGGTCACGCTGCCCGAGCTGACGGCCACTGCCACTTCATCCCAAGCAGCACTGGCTGCCCTGTAGCTCACCCTCCGGGCCCCTGGGGGGAACAGGACATCTCTCCTGGCCTCATGGCTGCGAGTTGTGTGGGATTGGCTGTGCAAAAGCTGTTTAAGTGCTGCTCAACCTTGTTTGCGGGGGGCTGGTGAGCGCAGTCCTGGCGAATCGGCTGGCAAACCTTCATTTGCGGCGTGAAGCCCGTGGGGCCTCATTAAGTGGGCAAATTAATGTTGCATTGCGGCACCGGCCTCGCCGGGCCAAGCGCCGGGAAGCTTGCGGTCCTGCTCGCTACCACACTTAGAAATAGCGCCCTATGTTAGTTGTAGTGTTTGCCAAAATAAAATATCATCATTGCAGCCAATACATCTTTAAGCAATGCATATCAAATGTTAGAAATTGACACTTGTTCTTTATGATAGACAAGGACCTGTAAAAACATTTTGCTTCTTTTGTTTGTGTGAAATAATGCATTTTTGGAAAATACTAAGGCAATCAGGTACTCCAAAATGTAAGTTTCCTCCTTAGACTTCGCTAAGTGTCACCACATGTCTGTTCATAGACTAGCTCACATATTACTGTAGCAGCACTGATTGCTGCAGCCAGGTACTGTGCAAAATAGCATTTCTGCAGTCGAGCAGAAATTACTTCTTATTAACATACATAAATAGTGATTGTAAAATTAAATCATTATAAGTTGCTTATGTGGTGATCTTTGTGAGGGGTTTCCAGGATGGAAGGCGTAGTGATCACAAAGATACACAAAGCTCTTTTGAAGAACTAAACTAAATTTATTAACACTACTAAATTTAAGTTTGACGCTTATTCTGAATAGCAAACATACATGTAAGAATTAAATAACACTCACTAATACTATCTCGATCTATTAACTATAACAATTATATCTTAACTAACTCTGCGATGAATCTTATCATTGTCAACTCCAGATCTAGTCTCCTCCTCGAGCCCAAGAGCCAGTGCTATTTATAGTGCTGTTCCTTAGCTCGCTCTAGTGGCTAGGCTTAACATAACATTAACTCTTCACATGCTGTACATTTGTATAATGTCACTGCATATACGTGGATGACTTGTTTCTCTTATAGTTATGGTCAACTCCCAAGATATTGGGAAAGTTTTAATATCACTGAACTCAATCAGGAAACAAAATAAATTGTGGGAAAGTAAATATCCTGCAAGTATTTAAAATCTCTAAAAAGTAAAATTACAATCTCCATCTGTGCAAAGGGAAATCTGCAACACTTGCTTACTCGGGTACTTAATTGTCGGTCTCGAAAAGGTTATCCTATTAATATTGTTCCAGATTTTGATGTAGTGATGACAACAAAATCAACAGTGTTCATTGTCATTACTTCTCTGAAACTGACAGCAACTTCTGAAGTCTGCATGTGTGCACTTTTAAATGTGAAGGTGCAGAGCCAGCGATTCTACACGTACCCATTGGGTGTGCTGTTGAAGTAAAACCACAGTACAAGCGTAACTGAACCGACAGAAGTTCCTTTTACACTGTTAGTCTCGCTGTACAAATCCTTGAAAAAGTTGCACCTTATTGAATGACGGACAAAGTCCATAATTACTGTTGAAAAACTGCTCTAATCCTGGATAGGTAATCTTATATTTGTGGACTGGCTGGACTTCTCCATTTTGAAAAAAGAAATTAATATTTTTAAATATTTAATTTCAGTTTGTTCGTTAGTCCCAATCAATTGTTTCACTCTCTGTAAAGTTTAATTAAGAGGGAAGGATAATCGATGCATTTTACTTTGTGGTTTGCTGTCTGTAAAAATGCTTCAATGTGATTGGCCGCTTACCCTGCTTCATGGCATCATTGTTGCTAGATTATCTGGAGATCGGCTTGTTTTAGAGCTACATTTAAACAGATAAAACAAACAAGCAGTCCATGCTGCAGAGGTCACGAGATCTTTGTGGGTAGCTTTCTTCAAGATCAGCAGCAAATATTGTTGCGTGATTGCTGTTTGCAAAATTGTGAATAGAAATAAAAATATATTACATGAAATCAAAAATTTTGATTCAAGAAAAGAAGAATGGAATAGTAGTTATGTTGTGAAAAACCTTTTTTTAAGTCTATTTATTGAGATTTCCAAAACAAAACTTGCATCGAACAAACAAAAGCAGAAAGATAGCACCAGGTATCAATATACAGCAGGTACAGCACAAAACAAAAACATTACATAATTGGGAACACATCAGACCGGATGAATCAGGGACGAAATTCCCAACAAGTTCCTTCTCCAGATAAATGACCTGTCTGCACCCAGCCAGAATACAGGCAACATTACAGACCTACATCTCACCCGCAGCTACAAAACAAAATGGCAGAGGACGAAAAAAATATCCCGAGAACCCCAGTGAGAAGGGAAATCGACTAACTCTTCAAGCGCAATTTAAACTCTTCTCCAGATCCAGACCAGAACAGGCAGCCATCCTATACCTACAAGATGGCAAAATGACAAAATCAAAGACAAATATCTAGATTTAGATTTATTGTCACGTGTACCGAGGTACAATGAAATGTATTGTTCTGCATACACTCCGGGAGATCATTCCATACACGAAAACATAGGACATACGATAAATACACAATGTAAATACATAAACATCGGGTGAAGCATACGGAGTATAGTGTTAACAACAGTAGAGAAGATGCGTAGAGAGATTGGTTCAGTCCATAAGAGGGTCATTCAGGAGTCTGGTAACAGTGGGGAAGAAGCTGTTTACATTGTGTGCTCTCAGATTTTTGTATTTTCTGCCCGATGGAAGAGGTTGGAAGAGTGATGAGGAGTGAAGAGTGATGGGTCCTTATAGCGATGAGGACTGTCAGAGGATGCAGCAGGATTTAGATCATTTGGAGACTTGGGTGGAGAGATGGCAGATGGAGTTTAATCCGGACAAATGTGAGGTAATGCATTTTGGAAGGTCTAATACAGGTAGGGAATATACAGTGAATGGTAGAACCTTCAAGAGTATTGACAGTCAGAGAGATCTAGGTGCACAGGTCCACAGGTCACTGAAAGGGGCAACACAGGTGGAGAAGGTAGTCAAGAAGGCATACGGCATGCTTGCCTTCATTGGCCGGGGCATTGAGTATAAAAACTGGCAAGTCATGTTGCAGCTGTATAGAACCTTAGTCAGGCAACACTTGGATCATAGTGTTCAATTCTGGTCACCACACTACCAGAAGGATGTGGAGGCTTTAGAAGGTGCAGAAGAGATTTACCAGGATGTTGCCTGGTATGGGGGGCATTAACTATGAGGAGAGGTTGAATAAACTTGGTCTGTTCTCACTGGAACGAAGGAGGTTGAGGGGTGACCTGATAGAGGTCTACAAAATTATGAGGGGCATAGACAGAGTGGATAATCAGAGACTTTTTCCCAGGGTAGAGGGGTCAATTACTAGGGGGCATAGGTTAAGGTGCGAGGGGCAAGGTTTAGAGGAGATGTACGAGGCACGTTTTTTACGCAGAGGGTAGTGGGTGCCTGGAACTCGCTGCCAGAGGAGGTGGTGGAAGCAGGGACGATAGTGACGTTTAAGGGGCATCTTGACAAATACATGAATAGGAATAGAGGGATACGGACCCGGAAGTGTAGAAGATTTTAGTTTAGACGAACAGCGTGGTCAGCGCAGGCTTCGATGGCTGAAGGATCTGTTCCTGTACTGTACTTTTCTTTGTTTTTTGAGTGAATAGCCCAGGTGGGAGGGGTCTTTGATTATGCTGCCCGCATTCCCAAGGCAATGGGAGGTGTAGACAGAGTCAATGGATGAGAGGCAGATTTGTGGGATGGACTGGGTTCACGACTCTGTAGTTTCTTATGGTCTTGAGCCAAATAATTGCCATACCAGGCTGTGATGCAGCCAGATAGGATGCTTTCAATGGTGCATCTGTAAAAATTGGTAAGAGTCAATGTGGACATGCTAAATTCCTTAGTTTCCTGAGGAAGTGCAGGTGCTGTTGTGCTTCCTTGGTCGTAGCGCCAACTACAACATAGGTGGACCAGGACAGATTGTTTCTGATATGTACCCCCATTTGAGGCTGTCAACCATCGCCACCTCAGCACCATCGATGCAGACAGGGGTGTGTATGACACTTTGCTTCCTTACCAGATCCTTAGTTTTACATACAATGAGGGAGAGATTGTTGTCATTGCACCATGCCACTAGATTCTCCATCTCCCTCCTGTACTTTGACTCATCGTTGTTTGAGATCCACCCCACTACGGTTGTGTCATCAGCAAACTTGTAGATGGAGTTGGAGCTGAATTTTGCCACACAGTCATGGGTGTATAAGGAGTATAGTAGGGGGCTAAGTACGCAGCCTTGTGGGGCCCTGGTATTAGGATTATCATGGAAGAGGTGTCATTGTTTATTCTTACTGATTGTGGTCTATGCGTCAGGAAGTCAAGGATCCAGTTGCAGAGGGAGGAGCCAGTTGGAGTTTAGATATGATCTTGGCTGGGATTATAGTGTTGAAGGCGGAGCTGTAGTCAATGAATAGGAGCCTGAAGTAGGAGTCCTTGTTGTCGAGATGCTTCAGGGATGAGTGTAGGGCCAGGGAGTTGGCGTCTGCTGTGGAGCGATTGTGGTGGTTTGCGAATTGCAGTGGATCGAGGCATTCTGGAAGTATGGCAATGTGTCTCATGGCCAACCTCTCGAAGCACTTCATAATGAAAGAGAGGACCGGGTACAGTCACACCTTCATTCCCATCCTTGGGTCTCCCATAGAAGAAGTAAAAAGAGAGCCAGAACAAGAGCAAGAATCAGAACTTCCATAACCTCATCTCCCAATCCTAGTTGAAAGGGCAATACATCTGACAACCAGACCACCATCACCAGTACAGCCCTCGATAGGACAACAGGATGTCACGGGGCCAAGAACCAAAAGGAATATAAACTGATCCTATTTTCAAGGCACTTTTCCGTGAAGCTGTTTCCATTAAATTCAAGTTGTCCTCCTCGTTATTCCGAACTAAATATCACTTATGAATCTCTTTTTCCCTTCAAAAATAGGGAAAGATGAAATATGCAATGAAAATTTGAGACACTGTCAAGAGTTCTTGTTTTAACGCAGTTAGAGAAAAAAATTATATTTAAATAGTGATTATAAAATAAGCCACCAAACTGAATGAAAATGTAATTTTTGTTTCTATTCTAAACGACGAAAGGTTTCTGATGAACCACTTCACAATTTGGATCAGATGTATTATAGTTTTAGGAAATTATAAAGCAACATCTACTGTTCTGACAGGGGTAATCACCATGATCCAATCTCTGGTAACAATTTACCACAATCACTGTCAGCAGACCTACTGGTTTTAATGGGACTTGCTTCCAATTGAGCTCCTGTTCTCATGACAGTGTCATTTTGGCTAAATTAGTGTTATTCTCACCTTTGAAAGGTTTGGTTTCAAGTTCCGCCTCAGGATCTGAGTACATAAACTAGACTGGCACTTCCTTCAGTCAAGTCCTTGCAGGGTAGCCATCACATTATCAAATGATTTCATAAGTTGTTTGTGTTCAGATAAAAGCTTTCTTTTAAATACATGCTCTGAAAGTTCAAATCCTGCACCTTCTGAAACTGAGGAAGCATTGCCAGCTGGCTCACTGCTAAAAGATTCTTACTCCTCACCTGGCACCACCACATGATGCTGGTCATCAGCTCTGTAGCTCAGCTGGTGCGCCCTCTCAAATGAACTATGTAAAGCTACTTGTATATTGAACTAGGATCTGTGCCGGTTTCAGCAAGAAAACCAGAAAGAATTCTGCTGATATTGTTGGCAAGAAAAGTCGCCGTATCTTCAGTCACTTAGAACATAGAACATTACAGCGCAGTACAGGCCCTTCGGCCCTCGATGTTGCGCCGACCTGTGAAGCCACTCTAAAGCCCATCTACACTATTCCCTTATCGTCCATATGTCTATCCAATGACCATTTGAATACCCTTAGTGTTGGCGAGTCCACTACTGTTGCAGGCAGGGCATTCCACGCCCTTACTACTCTCTGAGTAAAGAACCTACTCTGACATCTGTCTTATATCTATCTCCCCTCAATTTAAAGATATGTCCCCTCGTGCTAGACATCACCATCTGAGGAAAAAGGCTCTCACTGTCCACCCTATCCAATCCTCTGATCATCTTGTATGCCTCAATTAAGTCACCTCTTAACTTTCTTCTCTCTAACGAAAACAGCGTCAAGTCCCTCAGCCTTTCCTCATAAGATCTTCCCTCCATACCAGGCAACATTCTGGTAAATCTCCTCTGCACCCTTTCCAATGCTTCCACATCCTTCCTATAATGCGGTGACCAGAATTGCACGCAATACTCCAAATGCGGCCGCACCAGAGTTTTGTACAGCTGCAACATGACCTCATGGCTCCGAAACTCAATCCCTCTACCAATAAAATCTAACACACCGTACGCCTTCTTAACAACCCTCTCAACCCGAGTGGCAACTTTCAGGGATCTATGTACATGGACACCGAGATCTCTCTGCTCATCGACACTGCCAAGAACCTTACCATTAGCCCAGTACTCTGTCTTCCTGTTATTCCTTCCAAACTGAATCACCTCACCCTGCCATGTCGTTTATCCAGGCCTCCACGCCGGGGGGTTTCGCTTCCTTCCACATGAGTAAGATCCTTCGCCGGGCTATCAGGGACGCAAAGGCCAAAATATCGGCCTCTTTCGCCTCCTGCACTCCCGGCTCTTCCTCTACCCCAAATATCGCTAATCCCCAGCCTGGCTTGACCCGGACCTTCACCACCTTTGAGATCACCTTTGCCACTCCCCTCCAGTACTCATCCAGTGCCGGACACGACCAGAACATGTATGTGTGGTTCGCCGGGCTTCCCAAGCACCTTCCGCACTTGTCCTCCATTCCGAAGAACCTGCTCAGTCTTGCTCCCGTCATATGTGCTCTGTGTAGAACCTTAAATTTGAATCAGGCTAAGCCTGACACATGAAGACGAGGAATTTACCCTGCTTAGGGCATCAGCCCACAGACCCTCCTCAATCTCCTCCCAGCTCTTCTTCCCATTTTCCCTTCAGCTCCTCTACCATCGCCTCCTCCTCGTCTCTCATCTCCTGATATATTTCGGACACTTTGCCGTCTCCGATCCATACCCCAGAAATCACTCTATCCTGGATCCCCTGTGTCGGGAGCCACGGAAATTCCCTCACCTGTTGCCTCGTAAACGCCCTCACTTGCATATATCTGAAATTGTTCCCCGGGGGCAACTCATACTTTTCCTCCAGCGCTCCCAGGCTCGCAAACGTCCCATCTATAAACAAATCTCTCAGTTTCCTAATTCCTGCTCGTTGCCAGCTCTGGAACCCTCCGTCCATCTTTCCTGGGACAAACCTGTGGTTGTTCCTGATCGGGGACCACACCGAGGCACCCGTCACCCCCCTGTGTCGCCTCCACTGCCCCAGATCCTTAAGGTTGCCACCACCACTGGGTTTGTGGTATACCTTTTCGGGGAGAGCGGCAGCGGCGCCGTCACCAGCACCTTTAGGCTCGTTCCTTCACAGGACACCATCTCCAGCCTCTTCCACGCCGCCCCCTCTCCCTCCCTCATCCACTTACAAACCATCGCCACATTGGCGGCCCAGTAATAGTCGTCCAGATTCGGCAACGCCAGTCCCCCTCTGTCCCTGCTGCGCTGCAGGAACCCCCTCCTTACCCTCGGGATCTTCCCTGCCCACACAAAACTCATAATGCTCCTGTCTATTTTCTTGAAAAAGGCCTTCGTGATCAGAATGGGGAGACATTGAAACACAAAACGAAACCTCGGGAGAACCATCATTTTTACTGCCCGCCAATGAGAGCGGCAGCATATCCCACCTCTTGAAATCCTCCTCCATCTGCTCCACCAGCCGCGTCAGATTAAGTTTGTGTAGAGTTCCCCAGCTCCTAGCTACCTGGATCCCCAAATATCGGAAGCTCCTTTCCACTCTCCTTAACGGCAGGACATCTATTCCTCTTCCCTGGTCCCCGGGGTGTATTACAAAGAGCTCGCTCTTCCCCATATTTAGCCTGTATCCCGAAAAATCTCCAAACTCCCTCAATATCTGCATAACCTCTACAGGGTCCGCAACATATAGCAGTAGGTCATCTGTGTAAAGTGACACTCGATGTTCCTCTCCCCCTCTAACCACCCCCCTCCATTTCTTAGAGTCTCTCAACGCTATGGCCAGTGGTTCAATTGCCAACGCGAACAGTAATGGGGACAGGGGACACCCCTGCCTTGTTCCCCTGTGTAGCCGAAAATACTCCGATCTTTGCCGGTTTGTGACTACACTTGCCACTGGGGCCCCATATAGGAGTCTGACCCAACTGACAAACCCCTCCCCGAACCCAAACCTCCTTAACACCTCCCATAAATACTCCCACTCTACCCTATCGAATGCCTTCTCTGCATCCATCGCCACCACTATCTCTGCCTCCCCCTCCGCTGGGGGCATCATTATCACCCCCAGCAGCCGTCGAACGTTGACATTCAGTTGTCTCCCCTTTACAAACCCTGTCTGGTCTTCATGTACCACCCCCGGGACACAATCCTCTATCCTCGTCGCCAGCACTTTTGCCAGCAGCTTGGCGTCACCATTTAGGAGTGAGATAGGCCTATATGACCCGCATTGCAGCGGATCTTTATCCCGCTTCAGGATTAGTGATATTGTCGCCTCTGACATTGTCGGGGGTAGAGTCCCCCCTTCTCAGGCCTCGTTAAAGGTTCTCGCCAGCAGCGGCGCCAACAAGTCCACATATTTCCTGTAGAATTCCACCGGGAACCCGTCTGGTCCCGGGACCTTCCCTGCTTGCATATTCCCCAGTCCTTTAGTCACCTCATCCACCTCAATTGGTGCCCACAGACCTGCCACCCCCTGCTCCTCCACCCTCGGGAACCTTAGTTGGTCCAGAAACTGTTGCATTCCCTCTTTTCCCTCCGGGGGTTGGGACTTATATAGCCTCTCATAAAAGGTCTTAAACACCTCATTTACCTTCCCTGCTCTCCTCTCCGTAGTTCCCGTTTCATCCCTAACTCCCCCAATCTCCCTCGCTGCTATCCTCTTGCAAAGTTGGTGGGCCAGCAGCCGGCTCGCCTTTTCCCCATACTCATATCTCATCCCCTGGGCCTTCCTCCACTGTGCCTCTGCCTTTCCTGTGGTCAGAAGGTCAAACTCTGTCTGAAGTCTTCGCCTCTCTCTATATAGTCCTTCGTCCGGTGCCTCTGCATATTTTTTATCCACCCTCAAAATCTCCCCCACTAATCTCTCCCTTTCTTTGCCCTCTTGTTTCTCCTTGTGAGCTCTAATGGAGATCAACTCCCCCTTAACCACCGCCTTCAGCGCTTCCCATACTACCCCCACCTGGACCTCACGATCGTCATTGACCTCCAGGTACCTCTCAATACATCCCCGCACCCTTCCACAGACCCCCTCATCCGCCAATAGACCCACATCCAGTCGCCAGAGTGGGCGCTGCTCCCTCGCCTCTCCTAATTCCCGATCCACCCAGTGCGGGGCATGGTCTGAAACGGCTATGGCCGAGTACTCTGTTCCTGCCACCTTCGAGATCAGTGCCCTACTCAGAACAAAGAAATCTATCCGGGAGTATACCTTGTGGACATGGGAGAAAAAGGAGAACTCTTTGGCCAACAGCCTAGCAAATCTCCACGGATCCACTCCGCCCATTTGCTCCATGAACCCCCTAAGCACCTTGGCCGCTGCCGGCCTTCTTCCGGTCCTGGATCTAGACCGGTCTAGCCCTGGATCCAGCACAGTATTGAAGTCCCCCCCCCCATTACCACGCTTCCCACCTCCAGATCCGGGATGCGTCCCAGCATCCGCTTCATAAATCCCGCGTCATCCCAGTTCGGGGCATATACATTTACCAGTACGACCTCCTTACCCTGCAATCTACCACTCACCATCATGTATCTACCCCCGTTATCCACCACTATATTCCTAGCCTCGAACGACACCCGTTTCCCCACCAATATCGCCACCCCCCTATTTTTTGCGTCCAACCCTGAGTGGAACACCTGTCCCACCCATCCTTTCCTTAACCTGACCTGATCCGCCACCTTCAGATGCGTCTCCTGAAGCATGACTACATCCGCCTTCAGTCTTTTTAAGTGCGCAAACAGCCGGGAACTCTTAATCGGCCCATTCAGGGCTCTCACATTCCACGTGATCAGCCGGATTGGGGGACCCCCCCCACCCCCCCCACCCCCCCCACCCCCCCCACCCCCCCACCCCCCCACCCCCCCCAACCCCCCCACCCCCCCACCCCCCCACCCCCCCCCACCCCCCCACCCCCCCCACCCCCCCCCACCCCCCCACACCCCCCCCCCACACCCCCCCCCCCCCGCTAGATCCCCATCTAGCATGGTTACTTCCCCCATGATGCCTCCGAAAGTCAGCTAACTCTAGCTGACCCCGGCTTCCCCCGTTCTCTCTTTGACCCCCATGCGTGTGGAACTCTCTTCCTTCCTGCGCCTATATTCCCGCCTTCATCTCCATAGCGCGGGAAAAAAACCCGTGATTTCCTATCGGCCCCGCCCCCTAAGGCGCAGCTCCCTCATTCCCCATCCCCCCTCTCAGTCCCATTACCGGCGCCCACATTTCTCCGTGTCCCCCCATCTTGAGGAGAAAAATTTCCCGTCTATCGTTTCAATACTATAAACCTCCCATTCCCCCATTTACACTTCTGTACAACAACCTCGTTGTTTCCCCCCCAACATCAGTCTCTCAGTTCTAGTCCAGTTTCTCTTCTTGGATGAAGGTCCATGCCTCATCCGCCGTTTCGAAGTAGTAGTGCTTGCCCTGATGCGTGACCCACAATCATGCCGGCTGCAGCATCCCAAATTTTATTTTCTTCCTGTGAAGCACCGCCTTGGCCCGATTGAAGCTCGCCCTCCTTCTCGCCACCTCCGCGCTCCAGTCCTGATACACTCGTATCACCGCATTCTCCCGCCTGCTACTCCATACCTTCTTGGCCCAGCTCAAAACAGCCTCTCTGTCCGTGAAGCGGTGAAATCTCACCACTATCGCCCTTGGTAGTTCTCCCGCCTTTGGTCTTCTCACAAGGACCCGGTGAGCCCCTTCCACCTCCAGGGGGCCCGGGGGGGCCTCAGCACCCATTAGCGTATGGAGCATCGTGCTCACATAAGCCCCAACGTCAGCTCCCTCCGTTCCTTCAGGGAGACCTAGAATTCGGAGGTTCTTCCTCCTCGAGCTGTTCTCCAGGGCTTCCAGCCTTTCGATGCATCTCTTATGTAGCATCTCATGCGTCTCTGTTTTTACCACAAGGCCCTGTATCTCATCCTCGTTTTCGGCTGCCTTTGTCTTCACTCCACGGAGTTCTATCGCCTGGGCCTTTTGTGTTTCCTTCAGCCCATCGATTGCCAATAACATTGGCGCCAGCGCCTCCTTCTTTAGTTCCTCCACACACCGTCGGAGTAATTCCTGCTGGTCCGGCCCCCATGTCGTCTGGGCTCCATCCGCCGCCATCTTGCTTCTTCCTTCTCTTCTCTGCCGCTGCTCCAAAGGATCCTTCGCAATCTGGCCACTGCCACTGGTCTTTTCCATACACACCCGGGGGGGCACCTTCCTTCGTCACCCCACACTGGGTTTGGTCTGGAAAAATTTCCGTTGGGGCTCCCGAAAAGAGCCCAAACGTCCGTTAGAGCGGGAGCTGCCGAAACGTGCGGCTTAGCAGTGCATCGCCGCAACCGGAAGTCCTCCAGGTCATTTATAAAACTGACAAACAGCAGTGGCCCCAAAACAGATCCTTGTGGTACACCACTAGTAACTGGACTCCAGTCTGAACATTTCCCATCACCCACCACCATTTGTCTTCTTCCAGCTAGCCAATTTCTGATCCAAACTGCTAAATCACCCTGAATCTCATGCCTCCGTATTTTCTGCAGTCGCCTACCATGGGGAACCTTATCAAACGCTTTACTGAAATCCATATACACCACATCAACTGCTTTACCCTCATCCACCTGTTTGGTCACCTTCTCAAAGAACTCAATAAGGTTTGTGAGGCACGACCTACACTTCACAAAACCGTGTTGACTATCTCTAATCAAATTATTCCTTTCCAGATGATTATACATCCTATCTCTTCTAAACCTTTCCAAGATTTTGCCCACAACAGAAGTAAGGCTCACTGGTCTATAGTTACCGGGGTTGTCTCTACTCCCCTTCTTGAACAAGGGGACAACATTTGCTATCATCCAGTCTTCTGGCACTATTCCTGTAGCCAAAGATGACTTAAAGATCAAAGCCAAAGGCTCGGCAACCTCCTCCCTAGGTTCCCAGAGAATCCTAGGATAAATCCCATCCGGCCCAGGGGACTTAATTATTTTCACACTTTCCAGAATTTCTAACACCTCCTCCTTTTGAACCTCAAGCCCTTCTAGTCTAGTAGCCTGAATCTCAGTATTCTCCTCGACAACATTGTCTTTTTCCTGTGTGAATACTGATGAAAAATATTCATTTAGCACCTCTCCTATCTCCTCGGACTCCAAGCACAACCTCCCACTACTGTCCTTGACTGGCCCTACTCTTACCCTAGTCATTCGTTTATTCCTGACATATCTATAGAAAGCTTTAGGGTTATCCTTGATCCTACCTGCCAAAGACTTCTCGTGTCCCCTCTTGGCTCTTCTTATCTCTCTCTTTAGGTCCTTCCTAGCTAACTTGTAACTCTCGAGCGCCCTAACTGAACCTTCATGTCTCATCTTTACATAAGCCTCCTTCTTCATCTTGACAAGTGTTTCGACTGCTTTAGTAAACCACGGTTCCCTTGCTCGACCACTTCCTCCCTGCCTGACAGGTACATATTTATCAAGGACACGCAGTAGCTGTTCCTTGAAGAAGCTCCACATTTCTATTGTGCCCATCCCCTGCAGTTTTCCTCTCCATCCGATGCATCCTAAGTCTTGCCTCATTGCATCATAATTGCCTTTCCCCCAGATTTAACTCTTGCCCTGCGGTATATACCTATCCCTTTCCATCACTAAAGTAAACGTAATCGAATTGTGGTCACTATCACCAAAGTGCTCACCTACCTCCAAATCTAACACCTGTCCTGGTTCATTACCCAGTACCAAATCCAATAGGGCCTCGCCTCTTGTTGTCCTATCGCATACTGTGTCAGGAAACCCTCCTGCACACATTGGACAAAAACAGACCCATCTAAAGTACTCGAACTATAGCGTTTCCAGTCAATATTTGGAAAGTTAAAGTCCCCCATAACAACTACCCTGTTGCTTTCGCTCCTATCCAGAATCATCCTTGCAATCCTTTCCTCTACATCTCTGGAACTTTTCGGAGGCCTATAGAAAACCTCTAACAGGGTGACCTCTTCTTTCTTGTTTCAAACCTCAGCCCATACTACCTCAGTAGACGAGTCCTCATCGAACGTCCTTTCTGCCACCGTAATACTGTCCTTGACTAACAATGCCACCCCTCCCCCTCTTTTACCACCTTCCCTGAGCTTACTGAAATATCTAAACCCCGGCACCTGCAACAACTATTCCTGTCCCTGCTCTATCCATGTCTCCGAAATGGCCACAACATCGAAGTTCCAGGTACCAACCCGTGCCGCAAGTTCACCCACCTTATTCCGGATGCTCCTGGCATTGAAGAAGACACACTTTAAACCACCTTCCTGCCTGCCGGTACACTCCTGCAACTTTGAAACCTTACTCATGACCTCATTACTCTCAACCTCCCGTATACTGGAGCTACAAATCAGGTTCCCAATCCCCTGCTGAACTAGTTTAAACCCTCCCGAAGAGCATTAGCAAATTTCCCCCCCAGGATATTGGTACCCCTCTGGTCCAGGTGTAGACAATCCCGTTTGTAGAGGTCCCACCGACCCCAGAATGAGCCCCAATTATCCAGAAACCTGAAACCCTCCCTCCTGCACCATCCCTGTAGCCACGTGTTCAACTTCTCTCTCTCCCTATTCCTCGTCTCGCTATCACGTGGCACGGGTAACAACCCAAAGATAATAGCTCTGTTTGTCCTAGATCTAAGTTTCCACCCTAGCTCCCTGAATTCCTGCCTTACATCCCTATCCCTTTTCCTACCTCTGTCGTTGGTACCTATGTGGACCACGACTTGGGGCTGCTCCCCCTCCCCCTTAAGGATCCCGAAAACACGATCCGAGACATCACGCACCCTGGCACCTGGGAGGCAACACATATATGCAATAATAAAATAACTCATATAACTGGTGTCATAGACATGCTGAAAAATAATGGGAATGTGGGGTTTTTTGCAGCCATTTCATGCTATTTGCGTCCTAATTAAAGATGACATTCCTGTGGTTTCTGCAAATGTTTTTTTAATTTGCTAGCATGAACTCTAATAGAATTATTAAAGTATTTATTACAAAAAGTCAGTTAGTAGGTTCATCCCAAACGTTCCACATTTTTATGCCTGTACAAATAGATTTCTGTGTCTTCTTCATCCTCCCTCCATAAAACAAGAACATAATTAAAACATTGCTGCTTCCAAATCTTAATTGTTGCTGTGGTTCCTTTAGTCAACCTACCTTCTCCGAATGTGCTTTTATTTATTTATTTATTTGAAATATTTTGACAAAGTTTTACATTTTTACGCTGTGCATAAGGATGGATGAGACGGTTATAGTTTACATGTTCTTTTTCGGCACCCCCTCTCCCCCCCCACTACCCTTCTTCCACTGTTTTCAGATCTTACCCTAGGCCCTTTACTTCACTGTCCCTGTTGCTTTGCCTCCCCTCCCTTCTTTTCCGCTCTTCCCCTCCTGTTATCTGCTTGATTTTTGAGGATTATTTTTCGTGTGCCCTTGTGCTGGGCCCTCTGGTCCCCGTGTCGGTCTCTCTCTGGCCTCCCCCTTGATGCTTCCCCCGGTCTCTCCCCCCCTGCTTTCTGTGGTCCCAGTGGCTCCTGTCCATCCCCCCGTGCCCCCCTCTTCAGCCCCCCCCACTATCAGTTATTGGCTTCGAGCAGGTCTTGGAACAAGTTGGTGAATGGCCCCCACACTTTGTGGAAGCCATCTTCAGAACTTGAGATGGTGTACTTAGAACATAGAACATAGAACAGTACAGCACAGTACTGGCCCTTCGATGTTCTGCCGACCATTTATCCTAATTTAAGATCAACCTAACCTACACCCCTTCAATTTATTGCTGTCCATGTGCCTGTCCAAGAGTTGCTTAAATGTCCCTAATGACTCAGACTCCACCACCTCTGCTGGCAGTACATTCCCCGCACCCACCACTCTCTGTGTAAAGAACCTACCTCTGACATCTCCCCTATACCTTCCTCCAATCATCTTAAACTAATGACCCCTCATGACAGCCATTTCCGCCCTGGGGAAAAGTCTCTGGCTATCCATTCCATCCATGCCTCTCATCACCTTGTACACCTCTATCAAGTCACCTCTCTTCCATCTTCGCTCCAGTGAGAAAAGCCCTAGCTCCCTCAATCTTTCTTCATAAGACATGCCCTCCAGCATCCTGGTAAATCTCCTCTGTACCCTCTCCAAAGCATCCACATCCTTCCTATAATGAGGTGACCAGAACTGGACACAATATTCCAAGTGCGGTTGAACCAGGGTTTTATAAAGCTGCAGCAAAACCTCACAGCTCTTAAACTCAATTCCCCTGTTAATGAAAGCCAACACACCATGCGCCTTCTTAACAACCCTATCAACCTGGGTGGCAACTTTGAGGGATCTATGTACGTGGACCAAAAATCCCTCTGTTCCTCCACACTTCCAAGAATCCTGCCTTTGTATTGCTCCCCAGACCACCCCCCAAAAGTGCCCCCAGCCCCTGACAAAGCCTCCCCTGCCCGTGTTGCTGCTACCACTGGGCTGGTTGTGTGTTTTGTCGGGGCGTGCTGTCGTAGCGAGGGTTCGGAGGGCTGTTCCTGTGCAGGAAGACATCCTTCATCCTCACCCATCCCCTCACTCTCTCGGCTGTGGCTGCCCAGTGGCAGTATTGCCAGGCTTCCCATGCATCTTCTCCTTTGCAGTGCTGTTTTAGGGATTCTTGGACCCCCCCCCACCCACACCCACATATCTGGATCCCCAGGTAGTGAAATTTACTTTGGGCTATTTGAAATGGTTGACCCTCCAGCTCTGTCCCTCCCGCTCTCGGATTCACCGGGAAAATTTCGCTTTTGCCCAGGTTGAGTTTGTAGCCCTAGAAGGCTCAGAACTCTCCCAGAACCTTTGTGATTTCTTTCATGCTGTTTTGTGGGTCTGAGATGTAGAGGAGCAAGTCATCAGCATAGAGTGAGACTCTGTGCTCTCTGCCTCCTCTTCAGATTCCCTTCCAGCCTCTTGCGTCTCGCAAGGCGATCGCCAGCGGCTCGACCGCCAGGGCAAACAGGAGCAGGGATAGCGGACATCCCTGCCTTGTGCCTCTGTGCAGTTGGAAGTATTCAGACCTGGTGGTGTTGGTCCGAAGGTTCATCTTGGGGGTGTTGTACAGGATTTTCACCCATGAGGTGAACTCTGTCCCTTGCCCAAACAGCTCCAGTACCTCAATGAGGTACTTCCACTCGACTCTGTAGAAGGCCTTTTCTACATCCAGGGAGGCGATCATCAACCGGGTGACCTCTCCCCGGATGGGGACAGTATCACATTCAGCAGCTGTCTGATGTTTGCAGTTCGCTGTCTATCCTTAACAAAGCCTGTCTGGTCCTCTGCGACCACCTCTGGTATGCAGTTCTCCAGTCTCCTGGCCAGGACTTTTGCAAGTATTTTCATGTCCACATTGAGCAGTGAAATGGGTCAGTAAGATCCACATTCCTTGGGATTTGTCTTTTTTGGGTATCAATGACATGGTAGCTTATGTTCACGTTAGTGTGGGGGTGCCCCTCGCTAGTGAGTCTGCGAACATCTCCCGCAGGTGTGGAGCGAGAGGCGGTTCAAATTTTTTGTAGAAGTCCGTCGGGAACCTGTCGGGTCCCGGCACCTTCCCCGCTTGCATGGAGTTGGTTCTCTCCATGTCTCCCAGTCCTATTGATGCTTCCAGCCCCTGCCGTCTATCGTCCCCCACGACTGGCATGTCCAGTCCATCGAGGAACTATATCATTCCAAAGTCCCCATCGTGGGGCTCGGAGGTGTACAGCCCCCAGTAGAAGGCCTCGAAAGCTTGGTTGACCTTTTTTGGTTCGGCTTCCACTCTGCCTCTGCGGTCCTTTACCTGGGCTATCTCCCCCGTGGATGCCTGCTTTCTCAGCTGGTGAGCCACAAGCGGCTGGCCTTCCCTCCATGTTCATAGAAGGTCCCCGTGCCTGGCGGAGTTGGTACACTGCCTTCCTGGTGGATAACAGGTTAAAGTCCATTTACGGGATACGGACCCAGAAGTGTAGCAGATTTTAGTTTAGACTGGCAGCATGGTCGGCGCAGGCTTGGAGGGCTGAAGGGCCTGTTCCTGTGCTGTACTTTTCCTTGCTCTTTGTAGCTTCTTCCTCTTTGTGCTTTTGATGCGCTTTTATTTTTCAAAAAGATAAAAATTTGAGAGCATGGACAGTTACTGGCGACAGGCCGAACATAGAACATAGAACGATACAGCGCAGTACAGGCCCTTCGGCCCACGATGTTGCACCGAAACAAAAGCCATCTAACCTACACTATGCCATTATCATCCATATGCTTGTCCAATAAACTTTTAAATGCCCTCAATGTTGGCGAGTTCACTACTGTTGCAGGTAGGGCATTCCACGGCCTCACCACTCTTTGCGTAAAGAACCTACCTCTGACCTCTGTCCTATATCTATCTCCCCTCAGTTTAAAGCTATGTCCCCTCGTGCCAGCCATTTCCATCCGCGGGAGAAGGCTCTCACTGTCCACCCTATCTAACCCCCTGATCATTTTGTATGCCTCTATTAAGTCTCCTCTTAACCTTCTTCTCTCCAACGAAAACAACCTCAAGTCCATCAGCCTTTCCTCATAAGATTTTCCCTCCATACCAGGCAACATCCTGGTAAATCTCCTCTGCATCCGCTCCAAAGCCTCCACGTCCTTCCTATAATGCGGTGACCAGAACTGTACGCAATACTCCAAATGCGGCCGTACCAGAGTTTTGTACAGCTGCAACATGACCTCCTGACTCCGGAACTCAATCCCTCTACCAATAAAGGCCAACACTCCATAGGCCTTCTTCACAACCCTATCAACCTGGGTGGCAACTTTCAGGGATCTATGTACATGGACGCCTAGATCCCTCTGCTCATCCACACTTCCAAGAACTTTACCATTAGCCAAGTATTCCGCATTCCTGTTATTCCTTCCAAAGTGAATCACCTCACACTTCTCTACATTAAACTCCATTTGCCACCTCTCAGCCCAGCTCTGCAGCTTATCTATGTCCCTCTGTAACCTGCTACATCCTTCCACACTGTCGACAACACCACCGACTTTAGTGTCGTCTGCAAATTTACTCACCCACCCTTCTGCGCCTTCCTCTAGGTCATTGATAAAAATGACAAACAGCAACGGCCCCAGAACAGATCCTTGTGGTACGCCACTTGTAACTGAACTCCATTCTGAACATTTCCCATCAACCACCACCCTCTGTCTTCTTTCAGCTAGTCAATTTCTGATCCACATCTCTAAATCACCCTCAATCCCCAGCCTCTGTATTTTCTGCAATAGCCTACTGTGGGGAACCTTATCAAACGCTTTACTGAAATCCATATACACCACATCAACTGCTCTACCCTCGTCTACCTGTTCAGTCACCTTCTCAAAGAACTCGATAAGGTTTGTGAGGCATGACCTACCCTTCACAAAGCCATGCTGACTATCCCTGATCATATTATTCCTATCTAGATGATTATAAATCTTGTCTCTTATAATCCCCTCCAAGACTTTACCCACTACAGACGTGAGGCTCACTGGTCTATAGTTGCCGGGGTTGTCTCTGCTCCCCTTTTTGAACAAAGGGACCACATTTGCTATCCTCCAGTCCTCTGGCACTATTCCTGTAGCCAATGATGACATAAAAATCAAAGCCAAAGGTCCAGCAATCTCTTCCCTGGCCTCCCAGAGAATCCTAGGATAAATCCCATCAGGCCCCGGGGACTTATCTATTTTCAGCCTAGCCAGAATTGCCAACACCTCTTCCCTACGTACCTCAATGCCATCTATTCTAATAGCCTGGTTCTCAGCATTCTCCTCCTCAACATTATCTTTTTCCTGAGTGAATACTGACGAAAAATATTCATTTAGTATCTCGCCTATCTCTTCAGACTCCACACACAACTTCCCATCCCTGTCCTTGACTGGTCCTACTCTTACCCTAGTCATTCGCTTATTCCTGACATACCTATAGAAAGCTTTTGGGTTTTCCTTGATCCTACCTGCCAAATACTTCTCATGTCCCCTCCTTGCTCGTCTTATCTCTCTCTTTAGATCCTTCCTCGCTACCTTGTAACTATCCATCGCCCCAACTGAAACTTCACACCTCATCTTCACATAGGCCTCCTTCTTCCTCTTAACAAGAGATTCCACTTCTTTGGTAAACCACGGTTCCCTCGCTCTACGCCTTCCTCCCTGCCTGACCGGTACATACTTATCAAGAACACGCAGTAGCTGATCCTTGAACAAGCTCCACTTATCCAGTGTGCCCAACACTTGCAGCCTACTTCTCCAACCTATCCCCCCCAAGTCACGTCTAATGGCATGTTAGAGTTGTTTGAGTTAGAACTTACTGAATAATAATTAATTTATAATATATAATGTCTCTACTTTAATCTACTTAATCCAGTCCAGTTCAATAACTGGAAAGGAAGTGTAGCTATGGCCAGTACTACTTCCAGAGGTTTGATGATGCCTTTGATGGTGATAATTTCCAGCTGGTATTTTTTTTAACTTTTGTCACCCTAAAATCATTTAAAAAGCAAAGGAATCCTACACCATTTTTCACACATTAGATCACATGACAAATAGAAATGGAATTATTGACTAATCTGTGGCATCAAAAACAGGACACTTTGCATTGTAAGAAGTGCAGCTGGCTTGCCTGTACATTAAATAGATTTGACTTCAGCACTTTGACTCAACTATCAATAAAGATAGTTAAATATATCGTTACGGATGGTTCTGCCAGTCTGAATACAATGATTTTAGAAAGAACCATACATGGTAACAGGCATTTCTAGATTTCTGCAGGCTGAGCGTTGATGACAAACACACGGCATTTAGAATTGTGACATGAATGATAAATAGGATGGTTGCAATGTTGTTCAGCAAAAGTGATGCATCATTTGCATAATTAGATAGCATTGTGACCAGCTAGAAAAATTAATTAAAGGCACAAATGCGGGTGGGGAGGGAGAGAGAGAGAGAGAGAGAGAGCCAAAGCAACATTCTATTAAACGTCAATTGTAGAATTTCTAAATCCATACATCCTCCCAGCAATGATGCTTCAAGTCAAAACATTACACGCAAACTATATAATTATATTTATTGTATCAAGAATGCATCCATGGTGTATAAGAAAGTATGTGTCACACTTCAAAATGTCCATTACAGTTAGCTGATTGACTCATATCACCACTGTTTGTTCAGTTAACCATGCTGGTTTGACTAAGAATAGATAGAAAGGAAAAGCATAGCACCATTTGATTGTACTTGGCTTTGATAAGCAGATTGAAAATATTCTCTAGCGTTTGAACCTTCGGCTATAAACCAACTTATCTGAACTTGGAGCAAATAAATGACAGCATTTGGTGAAAACAGTGAATGTCATCATAATGAATTTTAATATACTTCATACTTTAAAACTATAAAGATACCTTTATCCCCAGTCTGCCTCTTGAACATATCATTTCAACCGAGGCAGCAATTCTTTCTTTCTCATGTGGAAAAAGATAACCATGAGGTATTTGGGGCTGGATTCACCGTTTTTGAGACTAAGTGCGGAGGAACTGTGCCGTTTTACAACAAACAAATTGGCGCCGACCCCTCACCGAGCGGACAGCAGCTGCGCCAAGTGAAACTCCCGGCTCCCACGAGAAAAACGCCGGGAGAATGGCCAGGTCTGTGGCTGTGCGTGCGCTCGGCGAGGACCGGCAGCGTTCACACCGTAAAACATTGGTGCCGGCTGAGCGCGGGACCCCACCTGCCAGATAGTCCCCCATGGCCACCCCCATGGCCATCCCCCCACCAGTTCCCCTAACCCTCACGGAAGCCCCCCTGGCCAGCAGCATGGCTCCCCCCCCTGATGTGGTGGTGCTGGACATACTCCGCAGCCGCCACGCCGGGTTCCGGACAGCTGAGACCACATGTCAACTGCGCGGTCGGGAACTCAGCCCATCGGGGGTGGAATCACAGAGGAGGGCCTTCAGGTGACACGTCGTTCCATCGCACAACACGATGACACCATTTTGGATCAGGGAGGAGGATACAAAACCTGCGTCAAACAGGCACCACCCCCGATTTCTCTGCCCGCTACCCCTCCCCAAAAATGGAGTCAACACGACGCATGTCATGTTTAGTTGGAACACGGTTCTTTTATCATTAGTGGGCCGACCCGCAATTCTCTGCCTCCCATGGGCCGAGTTCCCGACGGCACAGTCCACATGTGTTCTCACAAATTGTGAATTTGCCGTGCAACATGGACCCGGCCTGCAAAATAGTGCCCACCCTTTTGCCGGATCGCGCGACCCCGACCAGCCCCCAACAGTGCCCCAGCCCCTGACAAAGTCTCCCCTGCCCATGGATCGTCCCTCCTCCGAATGTGGCACCGCTGGATTGAGTCCGCAGCCGTCATGCCGGGTTCCCGACAGGTGAGACCATGAGAGACCTCTGCCGTCAGGAACTTGGCCGGTCGGGGGCGGAACATCACGAAAGCGACCCCACCCAGCGATTCTCCCCACGCGATGGGCCGAGTGCCCGCCGGGTTCGGCCGAGTCCCACTGGCATCGTTCCCGTGTGGTCCTACCCGGCGGGACCTCGGTGTTCATGTTGCGAGAGGCAGCCTGGTGGGAGGGAGGGGGGATCCGACTCCGGGGGTGGGAGGGGGCACTGTGGCTTGGCCCGCGATAGGAGCCTACCGATCGGCAGGCAGACTTATCCCGTTGGGGGCCTATGATCCTCCGCGCCAGGCCTCTGTAGGTATCCGCCATGTTGTGTCGGGGCCGGCACGGAGACGGCAACCCACACGCATGCGCGAACTCGCGCCGGCCGTGGTGCGTATGCGCGAACTCGAGCCGGCCGTGGAGCGCATGCCGGACCTGCACTGCCCGTGCTGATGTCCGTATCAGCAGCTGGAGCAGCGCGAAGCTCTCCAGTGCCGTGCTGGCCCTCTGGGCGGCACAGGATCGCTGGTCCTAGGGGCCAGATGACGTAAGCGTTTTACGATGGCGTCAACACTTAGCCCCAGGATTGGAGAATCCCGCCCATAAGATCCAGAGTGGTCTTGACAGGGTGCGTGTGGAACAGATGTTTACTTTTGTGGGAGAATGTAGAACTAGGGGTCTCTGTTTAAAAATAAGGGGGGTTGCCCATTTAAAATTGGAATGAGGTGAAGTTGCTTTCACTCATAGGATTTTGTGTCTTTGAAACTCTCTTCCTGAAAAGGCGGTGGAGGTAGAGTCTGGACATTTTTAAGGCAAAGTGGATATATTTTTGGGTAAGCAGAGATATGATAGGTTATTGGGGGTAGGTGGGATGCAAATTTGAGGTTACTATCAATTCAGCTATGATCTTATTAAATGGCAGAGCAGACTCAAGGGGCCGAATGGCCACTCCTGTTCCTTGTTCTTATGTCTGTATGAAAATTTGACCACATATCCTCACCTCAGACAGGTTGTCAATTAAAACCCTCTGCTCCAGAAGAACAATCACTTGAGAGATTTTGGAATATGAAAACATGGCGATGAAGCCACCTAAAATGGCTGATTCCCGAGTAAAATGGTCAAACCCCGATCTAAAATGGCGAACGAAAGAGGCTGATGGGAAAATCAGCCAACAGGACTCAAACGGACAGCTGCAGGCAAAACAGTGTCTTCGGCTCTGGGGAAGTCGGCCCAGACCGATACCTGCAACCATTAACAGCACATCAACCCGGCCATCTGCATACTAAGCAGCCATCCCCGGGAACAATTGCTACATATTAGCAACATAAAGCCGATCCAGACTTTTCGCCGCCAGCAGTGGCTGAGACAAAGAAAGATGGACGACCACCCCCCGATCAAGAAATCACCCCATTATTGGAGCATATCAAACCCAGTGATTGGGACCAAGTCCAATCACTTGGAACCAGGGTCAAGGTCCGCCCCGAGAGGCGGGAAGCCCCTGGGAACTATAAAAATAAGGGGCCAAGTTCAGATCGACCCTTCTTCTCCTACTCGCAACCTTCGAGACCCTTCGACGAAGAAACAAGTAAGTGTTACTCCAGCGATCGCTACCAGATAGGTGTTCCAGACTATCGACTCGGACCAGCCTTTTTGAATCCCGCAAGCCAGACCCAATTCGATAGACCATTCGTTTCCCTGACCTGGTGGGCCATCACCAAAGTTAAGTATTGGCCTTTAGTGGTAGGTAATAGTCTAGAAGTAGGATTATTGTATAAGTATTTATTGCTGTATATAATAAATGATCGTTGATTTAACTTTTACTAAGCGGTGTGCTGCATTATTAATCATTACTTGAGCTTGAACCATGTGGCGGTATCAGAAAGATACCTGGCGACTCGTGAGCAAAGGTGACAGAATTAGAGCTAATAAAACTAAGGCTAATAAGAGCAACAGCTAACTGTAATTATTGTGCTAAATAGCCTGAAAAGTTTTAACACCAACTATTCAAAATAACATCAGTAACTTCAGTTGATTAGTTTTACGTTATTTGAATATAATCTTCTTCCTTATGTACCACTGACAATACAGCAAAAATATACTTGTGCAAATGTATTTGAAGCAGAGAAATGTGTCATGTCCAATTAATAGTTTTAGTGTTTCCTGATAACCTGGAGGCTGCTTTTTGTCACACGACAGCCAAGCAGACAAGAAGGTCCCAGATTCTGCTCTATCTGAAGTCAGCTGATTTTAGCCAGAATGATAGCTTTGTCCTATAAATGGTCTTAGCAGCCCCAGGCTGGATAGGCAAGAAATATCCTTGCTCCTTATCACTAAGGCTGATCTCTGCTGCAAACTAAATTAATGGAGATGCTGGATGTCAATTTAGACGATGGGCTCAATTTAATAAGCTTGTCGCGCCCGACTTGGTGACGCAACAAGGCCGTTGAATCTCGCGAGAGGCCATGGTGCCTGGGTGGCAGGTTGTCCGTGCCAAAAAAGGCATGGTCCCGTTAAATAACAGTGTCATTCTTGGCGCTGTGTGCGCCGAGAAGCACCCCGCTAAATGCGCCCAAATCGGAACTTTGATTTTGTCCTGTTGAATCGCGCCCCATATGCTTAAGGCCTGGGCCTGAATTTTAAACTCCACTTTGGTGGGTTTTGAGGTGAGGTTGGAGGGAGGAGTGTGAAATTAAGACCCTTAAAGTGGTCAATTATTGGCCACTTAAGGGTCTTTTCCCACCCAGCCTCAATTTTAAGGCTGGCAGGCCCTGGATAGTTGAAGATAGGAAATAGAACAAAAATCACTTGCCTCGATCTTGTGTGAAAATGGTGCTTGGGAGGGTGGGTGGAATGGTGGAGTTGTCTCCAATGGAAGCTCCTTTCTGATTCACGGACTGGACACCCCCAGACCTCCCCTTCCCCCTCCCCTTCCCCCTCCCCCCAGCTGCCGGCCTATCCCCTGATTAAACTCACCTGACACTGGCTCTCTGCACTTCGTCCCTGCACATGCCTCTTCCGGCCAATGCTACGCTATTCCTCGGTGGACTGCAGAGCTGTTGGCCAATCAGATTGGCCGAGAGCTTCGCAAGACAACACTTCCTTCCAAGTGCAGCCAGAAGTTCCAACTGCTGCCAATCAAAACTTATTTGAGCATGAAATGGCAGTGAGCCTGTTGGCGTCATGTCCGCCGGCTCTCTGGATGGCTGGGGTTGAACCCTGTGCAGCTGACACTTACAACATTCTCATGCAGAGGACAGACAACTTACTACTGAGCCTGAGAATCTGTTCCATGCATCAGTAGTGTTTCTTATGCTTAGAATTAATATGGCATCTACTTCAGCTCAATAATTATTGTAATTTGTTTCTCATTTTATTACATTGATTTAGCTCAATATTTTTATTTTTGATCTTTTTCCTCATTTGACCCATTCACAAAGTTACAAAGTCTGACTACTACAAGAATGTAATACTCTTGTCGGGTTGTAAATTGAGTATATATAGCTAATGAATTAAAGGTTGATGAATAAACAAGGTCAATTCAATGTCTAAAATTCTAGCTGATGGAATCATTAGAAGAATATGAGACATATATTTTTCAGTGGTGACCATTATATTTTATGAGGTCTCTTTGGTTCCTTTAGTAAGACCAAATTGTCCTGAAATGTATCACGCTGATTAACAGTATAATATGCCAACTATTTCTGGATTTCTAACGTCTGTGTTTATAGTCAATTGATGAGATGAAGAGGGTGCATTTTTCCAATTTTTGAAAGTCACTTGAAAGATTATGAATTATATTGACATTGACAAGGATTATCATGGGTTGTGTTATAAATGTTGGCTATCAGAAGCCAGGGCACGCATTAAATTCTGGAACATTTATCTTGGGTTACTGTCTAGACGTCTATTTGCAAAGTGCGAATCTCAGAACAGTGCTGAATTTTAACACCTGGTTTATTGGTACATCAATTTAGCACATTTTTACCCATCTGAGATTATACAAACAATGGATTTAGCTGCAAAAGCTCCACACTTATTGCTTTTGAGATACCCTCAATTACGACTCAGGAGAGGAGTTCGATAATACAAAGGCTTTAAAAACCAGAAAACCAGACAGCTGCTGAGAAGTGTGCTCGCTGCACGCTGCCTACTGAACGTAACCTTATATACAGCTTCCTGGGGGCGGAGCCGGAGGCGGAGTCCTCCAGGGTTCCAAACCCGGTCTTAAAGGGGCCTACGCATTAAGGGTACATATGTATACTGATATCATTCACCACATTCACACCCTGTTTAAAAAAAAAACGCATAGTCCGTTGGGGGTGAAGTGGAATTACAAGTTCAGTCTTTTAGGTGATCTGATTGCCCGTGTCGACCTTCTCAGCTCCGGCGGTGGTGTGGCGGATACGGTCATCCTCGGTGTTGGTATATCCGGGAGCACGGTTGTCTGAGCCTTTGCCCGTGTTGGAGCAGTGGGGTATCCGGGGTGACTAGGGTGATTGGTGCCGGCGCCGGCTGGGGGGAGGAGGGCGCTATGGGGGGGACGCTGTCGGAGTCGACCCCCGGTGCGGGGAGGGGAGCATCGGTGGAAGGGGGGGCATCGGTGGGCGAGCCAGCGGGTGCCAGGTCTCGCAGGGAAACGGTGTCCTGCCTGCCGTCCGGGTGCTCGACGTAGGCGTATTGAGGGTTTGCATGTAATAGTTGGACCCTCACGACCAGTGGATCTGTCTTATGGCTCCTCACGTGCCTCCGGAGTAGAACTGGTCTCGGAGTCGTCAGCCAACGTGGAAGCGAGACCCCAGAGGTGGACTTCCTGGGGAAGACAAACAAACGATTGTGCGGGGTCTCGTTCGTGGCCGTACAGAGGAGCGACCTAATGGAGTGTAGGGCATCGGGTAGGACCTCCTGCCAGCGGGCGATTGGGAGACTTCTTGACCATAGGGCTAGAAGAACAGCCTTCCAAACTGTTGCATTCTCCCTCTCCACCTGCCCGTTTCCCCGTGGGTCATAGCTGGTCGTTCTGCTCGAGGCGATGCCCTTGATGAGCAGATCCTGACGCAGCTCACCGCTCATGAACGATGTACCCCGGTCGCTGTGGATATAAGCGGGGAAACCAAACAGGGTGAAGATGCTGTGCAGTGGCTTGATTACGGAGGCCGAGATCATATTGGGGCAGGGGACAGCGAATGGGAAGCGGGAGAATTCGTCGATGACAGTGAGGAAGTAGGTGTTGCGGTTGGTGGACGGGAGGGGCCCTTTGAAGTCCACGCTTAGTCGCTCAAAGGGCCTCACCAGGCGGGCCTTGTCTGGTTGATAGAAGTGCGGTTTGCACTCCGCACAGATCTGGCAAGCCTTGGTCATGGCCTTGATCTCCTCGGTGGAGTAAGGTAGGCTGCGGGACTTGATGAAATGGGCAAGCCGGGTGACCCCCGGGTGGCAGAGGTCATCGTGGATGGCCCACAGATGGTCTTTCTGTGCGTTGGCGCATGTGCCGCGGGACAGAGCATCTGGGGACTCGTTGAGCTTCCCCGGACGATATGTAATATCGTACGTGTAGGTGGAGAGTTCGATACTACACCTCAGAATTTAATCATTCTTTATTTTGCCCCGTTGTGCGTTATCGAACATAAAGGCGACCGACCGTTGGTCGGTGACGAGGGCGAACCTCCTACCGGTTAGGTAGTGCCTCCCGTGCCGCACAGCCTCCACTATGGCTTGCGCCTCCTTCTCGACTGCAGAGTGTCGAATTTCCGAGACGGTGAGGGTTCAGGAGAAGAATGCTACCGGTCTGCCCGCCTGGTTGAGGGTAGCAGCC
The DNA here is from genome assembly GCF_047496885.1 of Scyliorhinus torazame. Taxonomy (NCBI): domain Eukaryota; kingdom Metazoa; phylum Chordata; class Chondrichthyes; order Carcharhiniformes; family Scyliorhinidae; genus Scyliorhinus; species Scyliorhinus torazame. The sequence continues at coordinate 337,895,132 of NC_092708.1, forward strand.
AGGGCGACGTCTGATGCGTCGCTTTCTACCTGGAAGGGAATGGTTTTGTCCACCGCGTGCATGGCGGCCTTGATGATATTGGCCTTGATACGATTGAAGGCCGACTGAGCCTCAGCCGTCAGGGGAAAAACCGTGGTCTTAATGAGTGGACGGGCTTCGTCCACATATCTGGGGACCCACTGGGCATAATAGGAAAAGAGCCCCAAGCACCGTGTGAGTGCCTTGAGGCTACGGGGGAGGGGATGTTCCTTAAGCGGGCGCATGCGGTCGGGGTCAGGCCCTAGGATCCCGTTTTCCACGACGTAGCCGAGGATGGCTAACCGGGTTGTGTGGAACACGCATTTCTCTTTATTGTAGGTCAGATTGAGGACCCGGGCGGTCTAGAGGAACTTCCTCAGGTTTTCGTCATGGTGCTGCTGGTCATGACTGCAGATGGTGACGTTGGCCAAGTACGGGTATGTAGCCCGTAAGCCGTACTGGTCCACCATTTGATCCATTGCCCTTTGGAAAACGGAGACTCTGTTTGTGACACCAAATGGGACCCTGAGGAAGTGGAAGAGCCAACCGGCTGCTTCGAAGGCTCTATAGGGGCAGTCCTCTGGGCGGATAGGGAGTTGATGATAGGCCGGTTTTAGGTCGTCCGTGAAGAATACTCGATACTGGGCGATTTGGTTCACCATTTCTGCTATGCGGGGAAGTGGGTACACATCGAGTTGCGTAAAGCGGTTTATGGTCTGGCTATAGTCCACCACCATACGTTGTTTTTCCCTGGAGCGGACTACCAGTACTTGTGCCCTCCAAGGGCTGTTGCTAGCCTCTATGACCCCTTCTTTTAGTAGCCGCTGAACCTCTGACTTGATGAAAGTCATGTCTTGGGCACTGTACCGCCGACTCCTGGTGGCGACGGGCTTACAGTCGGGGGTGAGGTTCGCGAAGAGGGGGGTGGTGCAACTTTGAGTGTTGCCAGGCTACATTCCGTGAGCGGGGGCAGGGGTTCGCCAAACTTCAGGGTCAGGCTTCGGTGGCTGAACTGAAAGTCCAGACCGAGCAGCAGGGGGGCGCAGAGGTGAGGGAGGACATAAAGTTTAAAACGGGCGTATTTGGGGCCTTGGATAGTGAGGTTCGCGACACAATACCCCGCGATTTGGACCGAATGAGACCCAGACGCGAGGGCGATAGTTTGGGAGGCGAGATAGGTGCGCAGAGAGCAGCGTCTTACCGTGTCTGGATGGATAAAACTCTCCGTGCTCCCGGAGTCCAAAAGGCAGGGGGTGTCGCGGCCGTTGATTTGAACCTGCATCATTGAGTTTCGCAGGTGCTTCGGCCGAGATTGATCGAGCGTGATCGCTCCTAGTTGCGGGCAGTCAGAGTCCTCTGTTGAATCGGACTCACAAAATGGCCGCCGCCGTCGGTCGCACGTTTTGAGTTTTGAAGATGGCCGCCAACAAGATGGCCACCCCTATGACTCGCACGAGGCCGATGATGCGTCGGAAGTAGGCGTGTCCGGCGGCCGCGCGGCCGCGTTGCAGGGCCTGTGGTCCCGGGAGTTCGATTTCTGGCCTTTGGGCCCAGCCAGGCAGACCTTCGTGAAGTGCCCCTTCTTTCCGCATTCGCCGCGGATAGCGAAGCGGGCTGGGCAAAGCTGGCGATTGTGCTGGCCTTGCCCACAGAAATCGCAAGGTGTGAGCGGGTCGCTGCGCGGCGCATGCCTGAAGCATGGCCAAGTCTGGAGGGGATCGAGAGGGGTTCGCAAGGACGAGAGCAAATGTCTGGCGTGTACCTCGTTTATCGGCTTTACGAAGCGCTTCTGTAGGATTTCGACAGCCGTTTCGTACTTCGTAGCTTTCACGATCACGGAGGATAGTTGGTGGCTCACCTGGGCATGTAGTAAGCTCAGCTTGCGAGGTCCGTCAACTTCAGTCTCTGAGGAATTCAGATAGGCCTCGAAGCACTGGAACGAGTATTAAAAAATTTCAGTGGCTTCCGGCGACCGAGCGTCCAAATTGAGCTTCACCGGCTTTAGACCGCTGTCCCTCTTGATGTAGTCTGGTTATTAATTGAGATACCCTCAATTACGACTCAGGAGAGGAGTTTGATAATACAAAGGCTTTAATAACCAGAAAACCAGACAGCTGCCGAGAAGTGTGCTCACTGCACGCTGCCTACTGAACGTAACCTTATATACAGCTTCCTGGGGGCGGAGCCAGAGGCGGAGTCCCCCAGGGTTCCAAAACCGGCCTTAAAGGGGCCTACGCATTAAGGGTACATATGTATACAGATATCATTCACCACATCATTGTTGACATTTTTCTAAGATGGTTGATAAACTGTCCTTGGATTCCTAGGGCCTGAATTCAGTTTCACTCCAGCTGAATGCTATTAAAGACTCTCCCTCTTTGTTAGCCACAATACACTACTTTAAATTAATATGATTACAATTCATTGCAAACATTAGTTTCTATGTTTTCACTTGTGTCTCTTTATCTATTCCTATAGTTCCTATAGCATTCTCCTCATTTTCTGGCTGTCTATTTCTCAGCGTGTTCTGTAATATTTTCCTCTGCATTGCCGAAACAAGAGATCTGTCAAAGTTTTTGCCTTGCACTCATCAGGGCACTTCACAACAATACCAACATGGGGGAAGAACAGCAATTTATAATGGCTACCCTGATCAGATAATTTTGTGCTGTACATCACGCAAGCTCATGGACAGGCCTGAGGTCATCAATTTGGGCCCTGAAGTTCCGAGTCTACCATAGACTACCCTGGAAGGTCAAGGCATCTCAAACATCTGAGCAACAGGTGGAGCTAGCTGTTTCACGCTGTTATCCTGCAACAAAAGTGGTGTTCGCCTCTAACAGGATGCTGTCTTCAAACCAAAAAGACCTTTTGTCTGTCACCCAAATGAGTAATGTAGTATATGAATTTCAGTGCTGTTGTGATGCTAGGTATGTAGGCAGTATGTCCCAAAGCCTGGCATATTGTATCAAACAGCATGTCCCAGCCATTGTTCGCAATGGGCAAGGTACAGGCTGTACCCAACCAGTCCGTGCTTGCTCAATTAAAAACCTATTGCCCAACATTAGGTGTGATTCTGTGATTGGACAACATTTGCAAAATAATCCTCAGTGTGCTAAGAATTAAGCTGACAACCAATTTAAGATTGTCGATCGGGTTCAGTGTGGAGCATTTGCTTGTACTAGAAGTTACATATATTAATACACAAGAGCCCAGATCTTTGAAGAGAGAAAGAATATGTACACATTGCGCTTGTTTCAGTTCAACAAAATAAGTGACAGCTGTTCACTGATTCATTCCTGAAGCAACACAAGACTCCAGAGCGCAGTCCTTGCATGAACAAGACCATGAAGGTCTAACAACCTTATCTGAGCAACCAGCAGCAGACGATGCAAGTCTGCCATGCTAAGTGCACAGCAAGACTGTCATGATATTCAGATGAACATCACAGCACATACATACACACATAATGATGGACAGATCAGCAGACCAATCAACACACAAAACACGACAGCCAATCACGGACACGAGCATACACAGTACAAAGCTGGGAACACGACACTTCCTGGGCACTCGAGCACAAGAGGGCTCAGGGTACAGACCTCATTGCCAGCCACTCAGAGGTTCACCATGAGCTGAATACCAGAGTTTAATATGTTAATAGTTCATTGAAATAAAACTGTGTTGTACCATTCGCAACCGTGTTGGTTCGTCTGTGTATCAGAGTACCCAACACTTCATGGTACCAGGAGTGATTTGACACCTACCCACAAATCTGCCGTCCTGCGCCATGGACACCATCAACACACCGCAGCCGCTGCAAGTCGCTGGGAACCTCGGCGTAAATTGGAAGCTGTTCAAGCAGCGCTTCCAGCTCTTTCTGGAAGCCAACGAAAGAGAGAGCGCCTCGGACACCAGAAAGATCGCCATCCTCCTCACCACCGCAGGGCAGCATGCCATCCATGTCTACAACTCCCTGGTGTTCGCGGAAGGCGAGGACAAATCCAAATACAAGACGGTCCTTCTCAAGCTCGACCAACGCTTCAAAGTTTCGAGAGATATGTCTTCCAGCAGCGCCTGCAAGGTAAGGATGAGCTCTTTCAGTCATTCCTTACACATCTCCGCATCCTCGCGCAGTCCTGCGGTTACGACACCACCTCAGACTCCATGATTTGGGACCAGATCGTTTTTGGGGTCACCTGGGGCACCCTACGCCAGCAGCTTTTAAAAATAAAAGGCCTCACCTTAGCCTCCGCAATCGAAGCCTGTGTCCTGCACGAAAACGCGACTAGCCGCTATGCACAATTTCAGGCGACCGAATCGGTGCGGCAGGGGTCCTACGCGGCCGGATCGGTGAGCCAGGTGCCCCACGAGGCCGAACGGGTGCAGGCGATCGAGTTCCTCCCGGCCTGCGGCCCGCACGACATCGGCCATTTCGCGCGCTTTTCGGGGCCTCCCGCGCTTGTGCGCGCCAAAACCTACGGCAACACTGAGGGACGCGATGCGAAGGCGCGCCCGATGCAAGACCGACCTGCGCATGCGCAGTGGCGCAACTAACGTCATGACGTCACGACGTGTGGCAACTGTGGAGCTGCACATTTAAAGCGGCAATGTCCCGCAAGAACCCGACAATGCCTACGCTGTGGCAAGGTGGGCCACTACGCTGCTTACTGTCGAGCAGCTCAACCGACGACTATGACAGTCTACCATGCTCACGTGAACAACAAAAAGACTATGACAGTCTACCCAGATTATTTGAGCCACCAGAAGAAGACTCTGACAGTCTACCCAGCTCATTTCACCACCAAGAAGACACTGAAGGTCTACCCACTGTATGTGAGACAAGTGACAAAGGCATCACAATTCCCATACAAGATGTGCAACATGACAGCGAGACTGACTGTTCTCCACTAGTATGTACAGAGGAACTCGCCAATCAAAGTGAAGCTATTAGTGACTCCAGTGACAGCACGTTAATTCAAATCTCATCCACTCGAGCCTCTCCACACGTTTTGACTTCGGACGGGGAGCATCAAGACACCTCAGATGATTCAAGTGAACCTGAAATGACTCCGGACGGGGAGTGTCAAGAAATCAAAGCTGAATCAGGTGAACCAGTAAGGACTCCAGACGGGGAGCATCAACAAGTCAAAGATGATTCCAGTGAACCGGACATGACTCCAGACAGGGAGTGCCGAGGAATCAGAGACAGGACGCTCAATGAAACAGCAGATGCCACAAAGGACACTGACACAAGTAACTTTGTGAAGGACTCAAATTCTCCACTCGGTGTGGTCATTGAGGGCAACAAACACAACAACAAAACCTACGAAAACAACAACAAAGACAACAAGAAGCATACCAAAGGCGCCAACATCAACAACAAGCACGACAAAACCAACAACACTGGAACAACGACTGGTACGACATGGTACAACTCTGCAAATGCAGGACAATGTAACAGAACAGCTCCTAACAATGGCAAGTGTGCAGACATACCATGGCATGACAGCAAATCTCACCGATTCAAGTTTGCTCCACTACAAACAAGCAAACCAGCTTTCAAGGCAGTTGACATACGGCATCAATACCACAGACACAGACACCAGTCCAGGTCAGACAGGAAAGATTACATCAAGAATCGCTACCGCAAGCATCGGAAAAAAGAGTCCACATCAGACAACGAAAGATTTGACCGTTTGAACACCTCCTGATGACTTCTTGGTTCCTTAAGCGTAGGGACAATGATGGCGTTCACAAGGAAATGACAACACCAACATCGGCACTTCAATAACAAAACAAGAAAGCCACTCAACCATATAAATTCATGAACTTTGGACTCATACATATTATTTGGTATTTAATAATCATCACAGTCATCATGACTTGTGCATGTCATCACTGATCTACCTATTTTGTTCAATTTTCTTTAACACTGTACAGAAAATATGTAACACAAACTATGGGGGGATGTGGTGATATGCATCACTGTAAATACACAAGGGATTAATGTAAATACACCAAGACTAAGTAAACACTAGAGAGAGCACCAGAGACGTCATGATATGCAGACATACAGCTAATGAACACACAGACTAGGACACGACCAATGGGCAATCAAGACACCCAGAGGTGACACTACCACAAGGGGGCAACCCATATAAAAGGACAGGGCACACATGCTCTTTCTCTTTCCACAAGCGACACTTAGAGAGAAGGACAGGGGCAGATCAGAAGCATCACACCCACCGCACGACTTAGAGCAGACTGGTTAGTTAGACCGAGTTACTATAGCAAGGTTAGCAGGAGAGTCGAACTCAAGTAGGAGAACTGTTAACTGTTCAATAAATGTGTTAAAGCTATCTCCAAGTCTGAACCTTCCTTTGTCAGAGTATACATCAAGGAAGCAGCTTATGCTACATGAAGCAGCATAACACAACAGTACACAAGGCCAGAATTGGAGGAGTGTAGAGATCTCAATAATTCTAAAGCTAGAGGAGTTTACAAAAATTTTCAGAACCAAGCCTTAGAAGTATTTTAAAACACAATGATGAAAATTAAAAAATTAAGGGCACGATTCAGCGACCCCATTGCACCTGGCGCGATCTAAGCACAATGAATGAAACGCACAAGAGCCCCAAATTGGGCTCCGCAATTAAAACTTTTGAAGTAACAAAGGCATGAAGGAGGGTGTCACCAGAAGATTGGCTGAAGCAAGAGCAGAGAGAGGGAATGCTGCGAAGTTTTCAGCTGGCAGCCTTGCTGATAAAAAGGTTTTAGATCAAAAGCTCATCTCAGGATTGTGGTGTCCTTTGTGTTGCTTATTTCAGGATGGTTGGCGTAGTGTTCACAAAGACCACAGAATTGCTTTTAACTTAATCAAAGCTATGATTTTATTTACACTACTAAATTGGGATTCGACACTTAGTCCTTAAGAGTACACAACTGATCAATGACATCTAACTACACTCATCTACTGCTAATCTCACTACTGTTATAAAGTATAATCTAACCTTATTCACACTATCTGCTCTTATGACCTTCACTAGCTATCTCCTGCATACACTCCTCCCCTAAGGTCTAGCGTCACAGCCTTACATAGTTGCATCTGCAGCTCCCTCTAGTGGCTACTCTAGACACTACATTAACCCTTGCAATGCTGATAGCTATGATAATACCACAAGGATAACAATGTTGTGAACAACTTTCACAGAGTGCTGACCCTTGTTCTGCTATTAACTCATTCTGCTATCTTACTTTTATGCCACTTTCAGCCCCTTCTTTAGTCTTCAACACAACCATTAACACTCCCTTTGTCTTATGCTCCATGACATCTTTGTCAAATCTCTCCTGAACTCCCACCTATCCTTGACCTACTTTGCTCCACCCCTCTTAAACAGTGCAAAATCCATCACATTTCTCCCCTTCTTTGACACTGAAGAAGAATCATACGGACTTAAAACAGACTCTTTCTCTCTCCACAGATGCTGCCAGACCTGCTCGGCTTTTTCAACGTTTCCTGTTTGTATTTCAAAGTTGTGAGCAATCTAGTTAGTCCTGAGATGTTAGCCAGGAGAAGTGTTGGAGTCGGTGGCTGGGAACAGTATTGGTGGTGGGTTCATAAAGTAATGGCTTCAGTCTTCTTAATATTTAATTGAAGGAAACCTTTGCTTATTCAATAATGGATGCAGAAAAAGCAGCGATGGAGACGTCAAGGGAGGGGTTGTTGGAACCCGATATCACTGAGGAGAGGATATACATGTAGATGAGAAAGAGGAGGGGCCAAGGATAGCTTCCTATTGAGTGGGTCACTGGGATTAGGTGACTTTTGTAGACCACAAGGAGTCAAACCAAGTTTAGTAAGAAGCAATTTTGGTTTATTGTAACTTAAAGGTATTTACAATATATATCAGATCCCAGCCGGGTCTGTCTTGTCGATGCCATCCTTGGCCGACTTTATATAGAAATAAACCATGATCAATCCTGGTTCCCCACCCACCTGTTGGGGGAGCTCATATTCAGCGAGACTCACGGGGATAGTGATTGTTCCCACCCCGAGTTTTGTGCGGGTCATAACAGTGACATTAACAATTGTACGGGCAATTGACAATTATCAAAACCTACTTTTACATTGGTATTATATAGTTATGCATGCTGTCAGTTTGAGATTAATAGCTTTTAGGCACCTGGCAGCATCTTTAACATGTTGCTAAAATGACTGCTGGAAAATCCCATTTTTATTTAGACCAAGTTCTCCTGGCAGTCACTGTTATGAACATGGCAAGTTTGTTTTAGAGTTTTTATGGAACTTGAGAGACTCACACAACAGGAGCTGACAGTGCAAACACCCCACCGGGGTTAATTTAAAAGCAGTTCCAACTTGCGCGCTGCTACAGAATGCTACCACAGAACATGAGAGAGGACAGTGTGGTGACTCTTGGGAATTGCAGCCTTTTTGCAGAGATTGTTTCTTGACCTTGTGAATGTCATTACACTGGATTTGTAGAGGTTCAATTTAGGTAGGGTGGACTCCAACTAATATGCTGAATATGTTGACTTTAATTGGAATATAAAATGGGATCGGATACAAGTTATACAGAAAAACAAATGGCCATGACAAAAAGCGTACACCAGACCCAATTGAACAGGACAGCTGGCATGCATGAACAGCTCTTCTCTTTGTCTTCTCTTTTACTTCTCGATGCCTTGCTTGTTCCCAAAGTCCCACTGAAAGTCGGCACAAGAGCGTTAGACTGAAGTCAGGAGAAGTCTACCCTCAAGAGCTTCCCTCCATCACCTATTGCAACTGGAGCCCCTTATTCCCATATTCAGGGGTGGACTTGTCATTCATTCTTGACAAGGTCTCATTGCCCTGTGGAGATTGAGTTCTTTGTTCAAACCATGGAGAGAAGCCCACCCTGATCATGGCATTACAATATGGTAAGGATCGTATCCTCATGATCAAGTCACAGTCCCTTGAGATCAGCTCAAACCTATCCATTCAACACCCCATTCTTTGTTTCAGTTTGTTATCAGCCATTTGTCATTATAGCTGCACATTGACGAGCATATAGTCCGACTGTTCATAAAGGCACCTCCTATTCTCACATCCTGACGAACTTACACAATTTAATAACGGCTTTGTTGGACAAAGTTAAAAGCCTGCATGGTACATTATGGGGGGTTTTGAGCAAGGGAGCAAGTTGTTATAGTGCAGGAAGGTAACATTGAAGTCGAAGATCAGCCATGATCTAGTTAAATAGCAGAGCAGGCCCAAGGAACCAGACGGCCTCCTCCTGATACCATGTTTCTATGTTCCTACAATAAAGTTGAAAATACCAATTGGACAGAACACCTAAACACATAATCAATTAGGAATAACTAACTAATGAATTACTCAATTGTCATAATGTACACCAAGAGACTATGCGCCTTTAATTTTGAAAATATGATTTTTCAACTTTTAACTAACTGCCAATTTTATAATTTGAAATAAGATAGAACTACTTAAAACCCAATGTCACCTTCCAAGGCGAAGCTCAAAAACAAACAAATCACCCTCTGAGTGCGAAGATAGAGACATTACAGGGAGGTGGTGGTATTGCCACTAGACTGGTGAGCCAGAGACCCAGGGTAACACTGTGGGGGACCCGGGTTCAAATCCCACCACAGCAGATGGTGGGAATTGAATCACATAAATATATGGAATTAAAAGTCGAAGATGACCATTGTCGATTGTTGCAAAAACCCAGCCGGTTCATTAGTGCCCTTGAGGGAAGGAAATCCGTAGTCCTCACTTGGACTGGCCTACATGTGACTCCAGATCCACAGCAATGCGATTGACTCTTAAATGCCCTCTGAAATGGCCCAGCAAGCCACGCAGTACTCTGGGTTAGGGACTTCAATGTCCATCACCAAGTGTGGCTCTGTAGCACAACTACTGACCGAGCTGCTCGAGTCTTAAAACACAAAACCGCTAGACTGGTTCTGTGACAGGTGGTAAGGGAACCAACAAGAGGGAAAAACATACCAGACCTCATCCTCACCCACCTACCTGCCGCAGATACATCCGTCCATGACAGTATCAGTATGAGTGACGGCCGCACAGTCCTTGTGGAGGCAAAGTCACGTCTTCACACTGAGGATACCCTCCATTTTGTTGTGTGGCACTACCACCACGCTAAATGGGATAGATTCAGAACAGATCTAGCAACTCAAGACTGGGCATCTATTAGGTGCTGGGGGCCATCAGCAGCAGCAGAATTGTACTCAACTACAATCCGTAACTTCATAGCTCGGCATATCCCCCATTCTACCATTACCACCAAACCAGGGGACCAACCCTGGTTCAATGAAGAGTGCAGGAGGGCATGTCAGGAGCAACACCAGACATACCAAAAAAGGAGGTGTCAACCTGGTGAAGCTACAACATAGGGCTACTTGAATGCAAAACAACAACAGCCGCAAGTAATAGACAGAGCTAAGCGATTCCACAACCAACACATCAAGATCCAAGCTCTGCAGTCCTGCCATATCCAGCTGTGAATGGTGGTGGACAATTAAACAACTCACTGGAAGAGGAGGCTCCACAAAGATCCCCAACCTCCCCAGCTCACGTGTGCAAATGACAAGGCTGAAGCATTCACAACAATCTTCAGCCAGAAGTGCCAAATGGATGCTTCATCTTGATGTCCTCCAGAAGTCCCCAGCATGACAGATGCCAATCTTCAGCCAATTCGATTTACCCCACATCATATAAAGAAATGGCTGATGGCACTGGATGCTGCAAAGACTATGGGCCCTGACAATATTCCGGCAGTAGTACTGATGACATATTCTTCAGAACTTGCTGCACCCTTAGCCAAGCTATTCCTGTACAGCTACAACACTGGCATCTATCCGGCAAGATGTAAAATTGTGCAGGTATGTCCTGTACACAGGAAACAGGACAAATCCAACCTGGCTAATCACTGCCCTATCAGTCTACTCTCAATCATCAGTAAAGTGATGGAAGGAGGTCATCAACAGTGCTATCAAGCGGCACTTACTCAGCAATAACCTGCTTATCGATGCTCAGTTTGGGTTCCGCCAGGATCATTCAGCTCCTGACCTCATTACAGCCTTCATTAAACATGAACAAAACAGCTGAACTTCAGAGGTGAAGTGAGAGTGACTGCCCTTGACATCAAGGCAGCATTTGATCGTGCATGGCATCATGGAGCCCGAGCTAAACTGGAGTCAATGGGAATCAGGCGGGAAACCCTTCCATTGGTTGGAGTCATACCTAGCAGAAAGGAAGATGGTTGTGGTGGTTGGAGGTCAGTCATCTCATTCCGGGATATCACTGCAGGAGTTCCTCAGGGTAATGTCCTAGGCCTAACCATCTTTAGCTGCTTCATCAATGACCTTCCTTCCAACATAAGGTCAGATATGGGGATGTTCGCTGATGGATGTTCGCTGATTGCACAATGTTCAGCATCATTCTCAACTCCTCAGAGACACTGAAGCGGTCCTCGTGCAAATGCAGCAAGACCTGGACAATTTCCAGGCTTGGGTTGACAAGTTAATTAATAATAATTAATAATCGTTTGTTGTCACAAGTAGGCTTCAGTGAAGTTACTGTGAAAAGTCCCTAGTCGCCACATTCCGGCGTCTGTTCGGGGATGCCGGTATAGGAATTGAACCCGCGCTGCTGGCGTTGTTCTGCATTACAAGCCAGCTATTTAGCCCAGTGTGCTAAACCAGCCGCAGTGGTAAGTAACATTCGCGCCACACATGTGGCAGGCAATGATCATCTCCAAAAAGAGAGAATAAAACAATCGCCCCTTGGTTCAATTCAATGGCATTACCATCGCTGAATCCCCCACTATCAAGATCCTGGGGGTTACCATTGGTCAGAAACTGAAGTAGACTAGCCATATAAATACTGTGGCTATTCAGAGGCTGGAAATTCTGCGGCGAGTAACTCACCTTCTGTCACCCAAAGCCTGTCCATCACCAACAAGGCACAAGTCAGGAGTGTGATGGAATCTCCACCTGCCTGGATGAATGCATCTGCAACAACACTCGAGAAGCTTGACACCATCCAAGGCAAAGCAGCCCGCTTGATTGGCACCCCTTCCACAAGTATCCACTGTCTGCACCACTGTAGCAGCAGTGTGTGCAATCTACAAGATGCACTGCAGAAACTCACCAAGGCTCCTTAGGCAGCACCTTCCAAACCACGACCACTACCATCTAGAAGGACAAGGATAGCAGATAACTGGCAACCCCACCATCTGGAGGTTACTCTCCAAGTCACTCACCATCGTGACTTGGAAATATATCGCCGTTCCTTCCCTGCCGCTGGGTCAAAACCTGGAACTCCTGTAGCCACATGGGTTGGCCAACTCCCAACGTAAAATGGAGAACAGCAAAGGCTGCAGGGAAATTCAGCCAACAGAGGCAGAAACTAGCAGGTGCAAGTTACTGTGTATTAAACTCTGCAAAAGCCCAGACAGCATCGATACAAGCAGCCATCTGCATAATAATGTAGCAGCCATCTACATACTAATGAGCGATCCCCGGGTACAGTCGAAACATTTGGGATAAACAAAGCCAAGCCAGACTCCCAGGCGCCAGCAGGAGCCAACACAAAAGAGGTTAACGGACACCTGAAGACCGCCCATCGATCAGGGAACCGCTCCAGTATTGGAGAAATCGAACCAAGCGATTGGAACAAAGTCCAATCACTTGGAACCAAGTACAGGGTCCGCCCCAAAAGGCGGGAAGCCCCTGGGGGCTATAAAGTTAAGCCCCCAAGTTCAATTCGTTCTTCTTGACCGGGTCACTCAGCAACGCGAACCAACCCTTGACAGTGACCGGTTCAGCTGCCGCCGAGATCCAGTAAGTCTTAAGTCAATGCTCGCTACGAGATAGGCGCTCCTAGCTACCAGTCCGTACCAAGTTCGAATCCCGCAGACTCAGAACCCGGACGAAAGGCCATTTGTTCCCCTGACCTGGTGGGCCAGTCCGAAGCTAAGTATAGGCCTGTTAGTTGTAGAAGTAGCTTAGGAGTAGAATTTATGCATGAGTAGCGATTACTGTGTATAATAAATGTACTTTGATTTGAATCTTACTAATTGGTGTATTGAGTTATTGATCATTATTTGAACTTGAACCTTGTGGCGGCCTGGCGACTCGAGAGCAAAGGTTATAAAACAGAGCCAATTGAACCAACCAAATGTTAGCAACACTCCCTCCCTAACAGCACAGTGGATGTACCTACACCACATGCACTGCAGCGGTTCAAGAAGGCAGCTGACCACCACCATCTGAAGGGCAATTAGAGATGGGCAACAAATGCTAGCCTAGCTAGCGAAGCCCACATCCCGTAAAAAATGATTGAATCTTTTTTTTCCATAATCCAGAAACTCAGCAAAACTCATCACTGTCTGAGGAAAATAAATTAAAATGCAGAGTACTGGTTACTGAAGCAAAGGCTGCTTCAGGGCCATCCAAAACACCTTGGAAATCCATAATGGGGGAATGTTCCAAGGCCAGGCTGCAACTATTGCAGAGAGATTGCAAGAAAGGTTTTGGCACAAGAAATAGGCTGAAAGCTGGTCTGTCTCTCTTTTGTTTTTGGAACAAAGGTTTGGAAGCCAACTTTACTATTAATCTACCAACGAATTGAGATCTCAGAATAGTTACATCATAGAATTTACATAGCAGAAGGAGGCCCTTCGGCCTATCGAGTCTGCAACGGTCTGCAACGAGCACCCTACTTAAGCCCACACCCCCACCCTATCCCCATAACCCAGTATCCCCACCTAACCTTTTTGGATACTAAGGGCAATTTATCATGGCCGATCCACCTCACCTGCACATCTTTGGACTGTGGGAGGAAACCCACGCAGACACGGGAGAACGTGCAGACTCCGCACAGCAGTGATCCAAGCCGGGAATCGAACCTGGGAATCTGGAGCTGTGAAGCAAAAGTGCTAACCACTGTGCTACCGTGCCGCCCAATCTTCTACATCTGACCACATCTACGAAACTAGCTCATCCAAATCGGGCTGCAACATTTAAGAATCTACGTCTCAAGGACAATCAAAGGATACTTCGTTATATATTCATTCAACTATTTTTTATTGGACTCTCACTTCCCTTATTTATGATACGTGTGTGTGTTGTGTTTTTATTATTTTTTCCTTCAGGTTCAATGGTTGATAAATCTGCTCTTTCTCTGACTCAAGAGACCTTTGTCTGATTGACTCCTTAATACATACATTTGAATCGTTAAATATATTTGGATTCAGAAAAGGCATACCCTCATGATCAACTGAGGACATTAAATAGAGGGGAGTCATTTCATCCTCTCCCAATTGGTCACAACATGAAGACAAGCTTTAATGTAGACAAAAGATGCACATAGCAAAAATGATTCTTCATCACAGTTACATAAATGTATCAACAGAAACAGATGACCAGACATCCGATTTTCCAGATGCCCTCAGAATGAATATGTGGCTGAGCTCCAAGCCTCACTCATGGATCGGTTCATCAGGGGCCTGTTTCCACAGGCTGAAGCGGAATGTTAGATTTCATTAATTGACATCTTTATGAGGTTATTTTTTCTAAGTAGTTTTATTCAAAACTTTCAACATTTTTCTTTGAGCGTATAATAGTTAATTTCTTCTATGTTTTTTTTCAATGTTTGTAAATTTATTTGGACAAGATTAGGAGGTGTGAAGTGGGTTAAAACTTCCTTATTGAAATTATGGATGTCAGTGTCTGGTCAATACTTTTAAAAGTTTGCCAGATCAGCACCCCATTCACCATCTTATAAATTTACTCCTTCCACCACCAACGTACAGTGGCAAAAGTGTGTATCATGCACAAGATTCCTTTCAGCAACTCACTAAGCCTCCTTTGGCAGCACCTTCAAAACCCATGACATCACCCACCTAGAAGGACAAGTGCCGAAGGTGCACGGCAAGTTCCTCTCCAAGCGACACGCCATCTTGACTTGGAACTGTAATACCACTCAGTCATTATCACTGGGTCAAAGTTCTGGAAATCCCTCCCTAACAGCACTGTGGTGTACCTACATTACATGGACTGGATGGTTTAAAGGAGACAGCACTACCACCTTCTCAAGACAATTGGGATGGGTAATAATGCTAGCCTTGCTAGTGAGCTGGCATTCCCTGAAGGAATTTAAAAAACAGTCATTATTATATCAGTTTCAGAAATTGCAGGCTTGTAAAGTAAGTGTGTTTCATCTGTATACTCAAATACATTTAGAAACGTTCTCTGAAGTAGATAAAGGTCATTTGCTCATCTTGCCCATAGCTGGAGATAAATAAAACATTCATGGTTTCAAGGTTTTTATAATAACCTTCAAGCTGCTCAGAAGTAAAGATGTCTGTTGAAGTCATCATACGGATGGCCCTCCCCCATGTAGAATCTCATCACTTAAGTGATCGATCGTCCAAATTTGCACTCCTGTCCAAGAGCTCCGTCTGCACAAATTGGGGAAATTGCAGGCACAATGCTCTATACTCTGTATACTTTCAATTTTTCTGAATTGCAGTAACATACAGGCAAGTGAACGCACTTCTGAATTACCATAATATCGCCGTGATGTCCTTTCTCCAGGAAACAAAATGAAACCCATTTAATCCGCTGTAACATCTTGCAAAAGAAATACCAGCCACAGCTGTTGGACCTACGATTCTGTCGACTATTTAAATCAGAACTGACAAATAAGTATGTTGCGAGTATCATCACAATGAATGTGTTAGATTGCACAGTAGAGCGAGCAGGCAGACGAAGAGTAAGTGATTATGGTAAATTTGCATAATGTAGCTCGTGAATTCATTAGGTACTGTGACAGGGTGTATCATGTCACATAACCATTGATGAAGGGATCTAATTGGTAGTATCACTCATCAGTTTGTTAACGTTCAAACCTATGGAGCATATTTTCCTTCTTTTGGTAAAGATTTTCTACCTACTGATCCAGGTTCGATTCCTGGCTTGGGTCACTGTCTGTGCGGAGTCTACACGTTCTCCCCTTGTCTGCGTGTGTTTCCTCCGGGTGCTCCAGTTTCCTCCCACAAGTCCTGAACGATGTGCTGTTGGGTAATGTGGATGTTCTGAATTCTCCCGTTTGTGTACCCGAACAGGCGCCGGAAGGTGGCGACTAGGGGCTTTTTACAGTAACTTCATTGCAGTATTAATGTAAGCCTACTTCTAACAATAATAAAAATTACTATATTAAATGGCCATTTTATGCGATTTGGTGTCAATTTTGACAGTGGGATTATAATAATAATAATCTTTATTGTCACAAGTAGACTTACATTAACTCTGCAATGAAGTTACTGTGAAAAGTCCCTAGTCGCCACATTCCAGAGTGAGAATTCAGAATGTCCAAATTACCTAACAGCACGTCTTTTGGGACTAGTGGGAGGAAACCGGAGCACCCGGAGGAAACCCACGCAGAAACGGGGAGAACATGCAGACTCCGCACAGACAATGACCAAGCCGGGAATCGAACCTGGGACCCTGGAGCTGTGAAGCACCAGTGCTACCCACTGTGCTACCGTGCTGCCCATCAAGAACAACAAGGTTACCAGAACAACAGTAATTACTCAACTTTCACACTTTAACTTGGTTTAATGTAAATGAGCAATTTTTTGTGGACCCAACTGTGGAGGGCACAAAAAGGGATTGTTCACGCATGGACAACAGGCTTGGTAAGTACACTCCACCGCCTGGGCCTCAAGTTTCCAATTGATGGTCGCACGGAGGCACTGCACTTAGATTGAGGAATGACTGAATTAATTCTCATAACTGGAAAGCGGCTCTCCATGGAAATGAAGGCATGACATCTCCATGAGATATCTTTCAAAAAAGATCTATCAGACAGCATGCTAAACATTTTTGTTTTCAATTTCTGAAGTGCCATTTTAAATTTATGTATAATTAAAATGAATCAGCAACGTATTAGCAATGAAGCTGGTCATATTTTGCTTATAATCTTATAATTTCTACATCATTCTACAACAAATATTTGCTCATGTACGCTGTGTGATCATTTTAAACTAAGCAAATTAATTCGGAGCCCATAATTAAAGTAAAACAAGACTTGGAGCCAGGGAAAGTTTCAGAATGATTTTTTAAATATTTAACAAATTTTTATCATTACAAATTTTTTTTATTTTTTTTTAACAAACAATTTTATTGAGGTATGTTTTGGCAATGTAAACAGTTATAGGTAACAGAAATGTGCAAACATCAATATAAAACCAATACTTCAATCAAACCATACTGCACATGCCCGCTCCTCTCCCCTAGACACTACCCGCCTATTTATCCCTCCTACTCTACTCTAATCTCCCCCCTCCCCCCTCTTCCTCCCCCCCTCCCCCGCTGACGTTCACTCTCCCGCAAAGAAGTCGATGAGTGGTTGTCACCTTCGGGCGAACCCTAGTACAGATCCCCTCAAGGCGAACTTAATTTTTTCCATACCCAGAAAACTTGACATGTCCGAAAGCCATAGTTCGGTCTTCGGGAGTTTTGTGTCCCTCCATGCCAGCAGTATTCGCCGCCGGGCTATTAGGGAAGCAAAGGCCAGAACATCTGCCTCTTTCTCCCCCTGGACTCCCGGGTCTTCCGAAACCCTGAAAATTGCCACCACTGGACTCATCACCACCCTTGTTTTCAGCACCCGGGACATGACCCCCGTAAATCCCTCCCAGTACCCCCTAAGCTTAGGACATGCCCAAAACATATGAACATGGTTCGCTGGTCCTCCCGCGCATCTAGCGCAGTTATCCTCTACCCCAAAGAATTTGCTCATCCGAGCTACCGTCATGTTGTCCCGGTGAACGACCTTAAATTGAATCAGGCCGAGCCTGGCACATGTTGCGGTTGAGTTTACCCTACTCAGGGCTTCCGCCCATAGCCCGTCCTCCATCTCCCCGCCAAACTCCTCCTCCCATTTGAGTTTCAGTTCGTCCGTCTGGGACTCTTCCCCCTTCATGAGCACCTTGTAGATATCCGAGACTCTACCCTCTCCTCCTTCTCCTCTAGAGACTATTCTGTCCTGGATCCCTATTGGTGGGAGGTGTGGGAAGGATGGGACCTGTCTGCGTACAAAGTCCCGCATCTGTAAGTACCTAAAGTCATTTCCCCTTACCAGCCCAAATTTCTCCTCCAAGCCCCTCAAACTCACAAAGCTCCCCTCCAGGAACATATCGCCCACCCCCGCCTGCCGCCATGTTCGAAACCATCCAGCCATGTTCCCGGGGGCGAATCGGTGGCTATCACATATTGGAGCCCAGACAGACGCACCCAACCCCCCCACATGCTTCCTCCACTGGCCCCATATCCGCAGGGCCGCCCCCACTATCGGGCTGGTGGAGTACCTGGCCGGCGACAGAGGTAGGGGAGCCGTGACCAGGGCTGCCAAACTGGTGCCCCTGCACGAAGCCGCCTCCACTCGCTCCCAGATAGACCCCGTACCAACCATCCACTTCCTTATCATGGCTATGTTAGCCGCCCAGTAGTAGTTGATCAGACTCGGCAATGCCAGTCCCCCCTCACTGCGGCTCCTTTCAAGCACCGCCTTCTTCACCCGCGAGGATTTTCACGCCCAGACAAAGCTCATGATGATTTTGCCAGTCCTTTTGAAGAAGGACCGTGGGATGAAGATCGGGAGGCACTGGAAGATGAACAGAAATCTAGGGAGGATTGTCATCTTTAGTCTTCACCCTCCCCACCAGTGACAGCGGGAGTGCATCCCATCTCCGAAACTCCCTCTTCATTTGTTCCACCACCCTAGTCAAATTTAACTTATGCAGCCTGCCCCAGTCTCGTGCCACCTGTATCCCCAAGTACCGGAAACCTTCCTCCACCAGCCTAAATGGCAGCTCCTTCAGCCTATTCTCCTGGCCCCTTGCCTGCACCACAAACATCTCACTCTTGGCCATATTTAATTTGTACCCTGAACAACGGCCGAACTTCCTCAATGTTTCCAGTATATTTTCCATCCCAGCCAGTGGGTCCGACACGTACAGGAGCAGGTCGTCTGCATAGAGAGAGACCCTATGTTTCACCCCCCCCCCCCTCGAGTCATTCCCTTCCACCCCTTTGCAGCTTCAACGCCATCGCCAACGGCTCTATGGCCAACGCGAACAGCAACGGGGAGAGTGGGCACCCCTGTCTGGTCCCGTGGTGTATTCTGAAATAATCTGACATCCTATTCATCCTAACGCTAGCTTTTGGGGCCTGGTACAATAGTCTGACCCAATTAACCAGTCCCTCCCCGAACCCAAACCGTCCAAGCACCTCCCACAAATAGCCCCACTCCACCCAGTCGAAGGCCTTCACAGGGTCCATTGCCACCACTACCTCCACCTCCTTGCCCGTCGGGGGCATCATGATCACATTAAGCAATCTTCTCAAGTTAGCTGTCAGCTGCCTGCCTTTCACAAACCCTGTCTGATCGTCCCCAATCACCTCCGGTACGCAGTCCTCCATTCTAATCACCAGGACCTTGGCATCCACATTGATCAGGGAGATTGGCCTGTGTGACCCGCAGGATTCCGGGTCCTTGTCCCGCTTCAGTATCAGCGAGATGGTAGCTTGCGACATCGTCGGTGGCAGGGTCCCTCTGTCCCTTGCCTCATTAAAAACCCTTGTCAGGACCGGTCCCACTATCTCCGAGAACGTCTTGTAAAACTCCACTGGGTATCCATCCGGTCCCGGGGCTTTCCCCGACTGCATGGCCTTTAGGCCCCCCAATACCTCTGTGGCACAATCAATTACACACGAGTCGAGAAGTGATGAAGTCAATCGAGGCTTTATTAAGCAAGACTTGTTCCCCAGCAGCTCAGTTACAGAATGCGGCTGCTGGGAGAACCCGGGCTCTTATACTCCGCCTTACTGGGTGGAGCCAGCAGGCGGCAGATCCAACCAGGACCCAGTGTCTGTCTACCAATAGCCTCTCGGCATCACAGGTACCTTAATACCCCTAATACATACCACCACATACTCCTCCGCTCTAATCGGGCCCCCCAGCCCGTCCACTAGTCCCCTGCCTACTTTTGGGAAGGTTAGCCCATCCAGGAACCTTTTCATCTCCTCTGGCTCTTCCGGGGGTTCTGAAGTGTACAGCTTACTATAGAAGTCCCGAAATACCTTATTCAGTCCTGTCGGGTCCTCCACTCTGCTCTCCTCCCCATCAACCACTCTACTTGTTTCCCTTGCTGTCTCCCTCTTCCTGAGTTGCTGCGCTAGCAATCGACTGGCCTTCCCCCCATGCTCATACACCACTCCCCTCGCCTTCCTAAGTTGTTCCACGGCCCTACTCGTGGATAGCACCCCCAGTTCCGCCTGCAATCTCCGTCTCTCCCTGAGTAGGTCCTCACCCGGGGACCCCGCATGCTCCTCGTCTTTCCGGTGAATTTCCCTAACCAATCTGTCCATTTCTGCTCTGTTCCCCCTGACCCTGTGAGCCCGAATTGAGATCAGCTCACCCCGTCGCTGCTGAAACCTCCCCCGTATCATTCACCTGCAAGTAATTTTGTATACACTTCCGAAGTCTCTCACATATCCCCTCCTCCGACAACAGTCCTATGTCTAACCTCCATTGCGGGCGTTGGTAATTCGCCCCCGACCTGCAGGTCCACCCAGTGCGGGACATGATCCGAGATAGTGATTGCCGAGTATTCTGTATTCTTTGCCTCCCCTACACAGTCCCTGCTCAAGATTAAAAAATCAATCCTAGAACATACTTTATGAACATGCGAATAAAACGAGTAGCCCCTTCCTGTCGGCTGTCTGGCTCTCCATGGGTCCACAGCCCCCATTTGCTCCATGAACCCTTTCAGCTCCCTTGCCATTGCTGGGAGTCTGCCTGTTCTGGGACATGATCGGTCCAGCCCCGGGTCAAGGACCGTATAAAAGTCCCCCCACCCAATTATCAACTTACATGAGTCTAGGTCCGGGATCGTCCCCAGCACTCTTTTGATAAAGTCAACGTCGTCCCAGTTCGGGGCATATATGTTCCCCAGCACCACTCTTCTCCCCTCCAGCTTGCCCCTTACCATAAGGAATCTGCCCCCGTCGTCTGCGACTGCATCCTCCGCCTCAAATTGAATTAACTTATTGATCATAATTGCTACCCCCCTGGACTTAGAATCCAAGTCCGAGTGGAAGACCTGGCTGATCCAGCCCTTCCTTAGCCTAGTCTGGTCAGACACTTTCAGTTGTGTCTCCTGCAACATAATTACGTCCGCCTTTAGAGCCCGCAAATGCGTGAACACACATGCCCTTTTAACTGGCCTATTTAGTCCCCTGACATTCCAGGTGATCAGCCTGGTTGGGGGGCCCAACCCCCCCACCCCGCCGGTCAGCCATAACCTTTCTTGGGCCCGCCCCCAGCCCATGCGCCGTGCCATTCCTGGCTCGCCTCTTGGCCGCCTCCACCCCCGACCTCCTTTCCATTACCTACTTCAGATCCCCCCCCCACGTCAGCAAAATAACTCTCCTCCCCCTCCCCCCCCCCACCTAGTAACATCCCCCGATAACCCCACCCCTGCCATCCACTGGCTGTATTCTCTCTTCCCCCCCCCTCCCACCTGACTAGCCAATCTGCTGGCCCGGTGACTCATTGCTCCGGTGCCCCCTTGTCTCACTCCCATTGTTTCCCCGACCTCATCTCCCCCCCTCCCAGCACACCATCCCCCACTCCGACCCACTGGAGTAGTCTCACTAAGATGGGAAAGATCAAACAAGATGTAAACATCAAACAGCAACGCGAGGCTGCTCCAGGTGCAACACAGTTCCAGCTGTGTACACAGAAAAGTGTTAACCCACGTCCCTTTCTGAGCACTTAAAAAAATATATATATAACACCACAATAACCCAGTACCCGTACATCCCCCATCCGAAACAAACATAAAAACCATAGACATAAATGAAACAAAAGTCCCCAACCAACATCTTTAATCCCCATTGCTGACCGGCCACCCTTTTGTTACAATACAGGCTCCAGCACACTCAGAGAGCCCAACAAAAAGTACCCACCACACCAGGAAAAAAAAAGGAGAGAAAAAAAACCAACAGAAAAAAGGAAACAGACCATAGGAGAGGGGGGGGGGGGGGGGAATACCCCCCCCCCCCCACACCCCCCACAGGCAAAAACTGCCCACAAAAAATACACCACAAGGCACCTTTAAAGCAGTAACCAGTCGACCAGCAGACCAGGCACAGTAGGCATCCCTTCAACCAGTAATTCTCGGACCTTAGCTTGCGTCCGTGGGTCCTTTTTTCGAGACCAGCCCCTGATCCCTCACAAAGTCCATCACTTCCTCGGGCTCGGAGAAGTAGTGGTGTTGCCCCTGATGCGTAACCCAAAGACGGGCCGGGAAGAGCAGACCAAACATCACTTGCTTTTTGAACAACACCTCCTGAACTTGTTTAAAGGCTGCTCGCCGCCTGGCCACCTCCTGGCTTAGGTCCTGGTAAATGCGAAAGACACTGCTATTCCACGTGCTGCTCTTAGCGCTCTTTGCCCTCTGCAGCACCCGCTCCTTCTCCACAAACCTGTGGAACCTAACCACCATCGGACGGGGTGGGGGGGGGGTGGTGGGGGGGGGGGGGGGGGGGTCGGACGCACCTGTCTCGCCTGTACTCTGTGTGCCCCCTCCAGCTCCGGCGGTCGCGGACAGGCTTCAGCCCCCATCAGCTGCATCAACAGGTCCGCCACGAAAGCTGTGGCATCAGCTCCCTCCGCCTTCTCCGGGAGGCCGATGATCCTCAGATTTTGTCTACGGGCCCTATTTTCCAGCTCCTCTACTCTGTCCAGCAGTCTTCTCTGTCTCCTTCGACCCGTCGACTTCTAGCACAGCAATCGGCTGTGTGTCCACCTGCTCCTCCACCGCTTTCCCCAGCTCCTTAACTTTTGCGCCCTGGGCATCCAGTCTCTGGTTCAGCTGATCCACTGCCTTCTGAAGTGGGTCCAAGTTATCCCGCTTCAATGACTCAAAACTGCTCTTTATCACCTGCAGCATGTTTTCCAGGGCCTGCTGGATCGCTGGGTCCGAGGTCTGCAGATCCGCCATCTTTGCTCTCGGGTCAGCTTCCCCTGCACCTTGCCTTTGTCCCTTCCTCTCCCGTTTGCACTGCTTTCTGCTCTCCTGCGGTTCCATGCAGCTCTGCTCGCTCCTTAGCCTCCCGTGGCCGTCCTTTCAGCGCGCCACAGTCCCGCAAAACCAGGGAACCAGGTCCTTAAATCCCGCCGGAGTGAGAGCCCCCGAATGTGCGGCTCACTCACTCATTGCCGCCACCGGAACTCATTACAAATTATTTATTATTTTGATAACATTACTAAGGGTAAAATATACATGTTTTTGTTTATAGCCTTTGTCGTGAACACTGATTGCAGATTCATTGCCCTTCTCTCTCTTCCAACCCCTCCTCCCACCCACCACTTCATTTCTAAAAATACACACACTGAATGAACTTGCACAAGTGGCTAAATTACCCCTGGGCTCTCAGCCAGAGTCTGACAGAGGCTGTAATCACTCCTGTCCTTGCTGGCTTACTTTGGTTTCCAAACACCGAATGTATTGAATTTAAACCTTGAAAACCTTTCACAGCCTTGGCCGACGGATTTGATTGGAGATGCGTGAAAGGAAAGAAACACTGGCATTTATATTGTGATCGGGATATCCCAAAATGCATTACAGATAATGGAGTACTTTTGAAGAGCGGTCCCTGTTCTAGTGACACAAATGTATACCAGGAGACCATTTGCCCTGTGATATCTGTGTTAGCTCTTTGTTCGAGCAATTTAAACCAATGCTCAGTGTTCTGTGCTCTCTTTACGAGCTTGGATCTTTTTCTACTTCAAATATTTACACAGTTTTTCCTCGAAAGAATCAGGGCCCTTCCTCGACAACTCCAAATGGAAGAAATGCAATGCTCAAGTAACTCTGGCTGATTCTCGCAATGAGTAGTATCTCTGTGATCTCCCCTACACTCCCCTGCCTGAACACTCCATGTGTTTGGCTCTGCCCCAAACATGGCCTTTTCTTTGTGCCTCATGATTGGTGACAGTGCATTCAGGTGACTTGGTCTTACTCTCAGGGATTCTATTACTAAAATCTTTTATCTCATCACTTTGGCCCCCTCATCAAAAATGTTCTTCAAGTCTATCCCTTTAACCAAGTGATGCACTATCAATTACGACGAGATGAGAGTAGAGAATAATCAAGTCTTTATTACTCAGAGATGTGTGGCCTCCTACAGCTGCTGCCGAAAAGGCTGCAGTTCGGAGAGCACACACATTCATACTCTGCCTACTGGGCGGAGCCAGCAGGCAGGGATCTACCCCCGTACCTGTAGTACAGGGGCCTTACCGTAATGCCCTTGTATGCAGTGCAGTATATACAATATAATTCAACAGTAGTGAATACCACATTCACCCCCTGTTAAAAAGAGTCCAGCGGGGGTGGTGGAAAACTATTTACATACAGGTTGTCATTAAAATTTCAGAGAAGGTAACAAATTTAGACGGTCGGGCGCCTTGATCCGTCACTGAGAGCGCCGCAGAGCTGGTGGCGAGTCAGGTGTCGGCTCGGTCGTCGGTGACTCCGGGAGCGTGTCAATATCCTCTTCATCCCCAGGTGGGACCAAGGGGAGGACGGATTGTCCTGGAGCGGGGGCTGTGGTGAGGTGCGCTGGGGGAAGGGAGGGTGGCGCCGGGGCAGAGGGGGGCGGGGGGTGTCGGAACCCAGCTGGTGCCAGGTCCCTGAGGGAGACTGTCGGCCGTCGGGGTATGCTACGTAGGCGTACTGCGGGTTTGCGTGGAGTAGCTGTACCCTCTCAACCAACGGGTCCGCCTTGTGGAGCTGCACGTGCTTGCGGAGAACGGGTCCTGGAGCTGCCAGCCACGTTGGGAGCGAAACCCTGGAGGTGGACTTCCTGTGAAAGGCAAAGAGACGCTCATGGGGGGGTTTCGTTAGTCGCCGTGCATAGGAGCGACCGAATGGAGTGAAGTGCGTTGGGGAGGACCTCCTGCCAGCTGGAGGCCGGGGGATTTCTGGACCGTATGGCCAGCTGGACGGCCCTCCAGACCGTCCCATTCTCCTGCTCCACCTGCCCGTTTCCCTGGGGGTTGTAGCTGGTTGTCCTGCTCGAGACAATGCCCCTGTTGAGCAGGTACTGGCGAAGCTCATTGCTCATAAATGAGGATCCCCAGTCGCTGTGGACGTAGGCGGGGAAACCGAACAGAGCGAAGATGGTGTTGAGGGCTTTGATGACGGTGGCAGATGTCATATCGGGTCATGGGTTGGCGAAGGGGAATCTAGAATATTCGTCGACCACATTGAGAAAATACGTGTTGCGGTCGGTGGAGGGGATGGGCCCTTTGAAGTCCACGCTGAGGCGTTCAAAGGTGCGGGAGGCCTTCACCAGGCATGCACGGTCTGGCCGGTAGAAATGCAGTTTACACTCCGCGCAGACCTGGCAGTCTCTGGTGACAGCCCTGACTTCCTCGATGGAGTAGGGCAGATTGCGGGCCTTAATGAAGTGATAAAAGCGGGTGACCCCTTGGTGACAGAAATCGTCGTGCAGAATCCGGAGTCGGTCCATTTGTGTGCTGGCACGTGTACCTCAGGACAGGGCATCGGGGGGCTCGTTGACCTTACCGGGGCGATACAAAATCTCGTAATTAAAGGTGGAGAGCTCGATCCTCCACTGCAAGATTTAATCATTTTTGATCTTACCCCGCTGTGTGTTGTTAAACATGAAGGCAACCGACCGTTGGTCTGGGAGGAGAGTGAATCTCCTGCCGGCCAGGTAATGCCTCCAGTGCCGCACAGCTTCAACGATAGCTTGGGCCTCCTTTTTGATCGAGGAGTGCTGAATTTCGGAGGCATGGAGGGTGCAGGAAAAGAATGCCATGGGCCTGCCTGCCTGGTTGAGGGTGGCGGCCAGTGCGACGTCTGATGCATCGCTCTCGACTTGGAAGGGGAGCGTCTTGTCGACCGCGTGCATCGCGGCCTTGGCGATGTCGGCCTTGATACGGTTGAAGGCCTGGTGAGCCTCTGCCGTCAGTGGGAAACCGGTGGAGTGAATGAGTGTGCGGGCCTTGTCCGCATAGTTAGGGATCCACTGGGCGTAGTACAAAAAGAACCCCAGGAATCGTTAGAGGGCCTTGGGGCAGTGGGGAAGGGGGAGATTCATGAGGGGGCGCATTCGATCGGGGTCAGGCCCTAGAACTCCGTTCTGAACCACATAGCTGAGGATGGCTAATCGGTTCGTGCTGAACACACACTTCTCCTTGTTGTAGGTTAGGTTGAGGAGTTTGGCGGTGTGGAGAAATTTGGAAAGGTTAGTGTCGTGGTCCTGCTGGTCGTGGCCGCAGATGGTGACGTTATCCAGGTATGGGAAAGTGGCCCGCAGTCCGTACCGGTCAACCATTCAGTCCGTCTCCCGTTGGAAGACCGCGACCCCGTTAGTGACTCAAAGGGAACCCTAAGGAAATGGTAAAGGCGAGCGTCCGCTTCAAACGCGGTGTACGGGCGGTCCACCTTGTGAATTGGGAACTGGTGGTAGGCAGATTTCAGGTCCACTGTCGAGAAGACCCGGTACTGTTCAATCTGATTGACCATATCAGATATGCGTGGGAGGGGGTACGCGTCGAGCTGCGTGTACCGATTGATGGTCTGACTGTAGTCAACGACCATCCTGTTTTTCTCCCCCGTTTTCACCACTACCACTTGGGCTCTCCAGGGGCTGTTGCTGGCCTCGATGATACCTTCCCGCAGCAGCCGTTGGACCTCAGACCTGATGAAGGTCCTGTCCTGGGCGCTGTACCGTCTGCTCCTGGTGGCGACGGGTTTGCAATCCGGGGTGAGGTTTGCAAACAGAGAAGGCAGGTCGACCGCATGCAGTAAGGGGTGGTGGGGGCCCGCCAAATTTCAGGGTTAGGCTCTGGAGGTTGCACGGGAAGTCCAGGCCGAGTAGCAAGGCAGTGTAGAGGTTGGGGAGGATGTAGAGCCGGAAGCCGCTGAACTCTACGCCCTGGATGGTGAGGGTGGTGATGCAGTACCCCCGGATCGCCACGGAGTGGGATCCGGAGGCGAGGGAGATTCTTTGGTTAATGGGGTGTACCGCGAGGGAGCAGCGCCTTACCATATCGGGGTGGATGAAGCTCTCAGTGCTCCCGGAGTCCAGAAGGCAGGATATCTCATGCCCGTCAACCTTCACCTTTGTCGACGCGGTCGTGAGGTTGTGCGGTCGGGACTGGTCGATCGTGACGGAGTAGAGACGCTGCTGATCGTCGGCGGTTGCAGGCGATGAGCGGCCCGATGAGGTGCCCAACGGGCAGGGGTCCTGAGACGGGGACGATGGCGGCGCCCACAGGCCACATGTGTCCTGAGGCAGGCAAGATGGCTCTGCCCATTGTTTGTGAGGCAAGCAAGATGGCGGCGCCGACGGGACGCACGTGTTGTGAGGGGAGCAAGATGGCGGCGCCCACAGGCCGCACGTGGTCTGAGGAGAGGAAGATGGCGGCGCCCACTGGCCGCACGCGGGAGGTGCAGGGACAATAGCGGTGATTGAGCGGGCCTGGCACACAGCAGCAAAATGTCCTTTCTTGCCACAGGCCTTGCAGAGCGCGCCCCGCGCTGGGCAGCGCTGCCGGGGGTGTTTTGTCTGTCCGCAGAAGTAGCACTTGGGTCCCCAGGGGTTGGTTGGCTGCCGCGCGGTGCAGGCGTGGGGTTGGCTGGGTGCGGTCGCTGATGGGGTCCACAATGAGGTGGCCGCTGGTGGGGTCCACGATGCCCAGGAATTGTGGGCCGTGCGGCCGGGTGCATATGCCTGTACGTCGCGTGAGGCGACTGTGAGCGAGAGCGCTAGGTTCTTGGCCGCCGTGAGGTTAAGTTTAGCCCCTTCTAAGAGGCGCTGGCGGGTGTAATCCGACCCTATGCCCGTAATGAACGCATCTCTCATTAGCAGGTTAGAATGTTCAGCGGCCGAAACGGCCTGGCAATCACAGCCTCTCACCAGGGCGAGCAGGGCACGCCAGAAATCTTCCACAGACTCACCGGGAAGTTGGTGGACAGGAAGTGCCTGGCGTAGATCTTGTTGGTCTCCTTCAAATGAAATGAAATGAAAATCGCTTATTGTCACAAATAGGCTTCAAGTGAAGTTAATGTGAAAAGCCCCTAGTCACCACATTCCGGCGCCTGTTCGGGGAGGCTGTTACGGGAATTGAACCGTGCTGCTAGCCTGCCTTGGTCTGCTTTCAATGCCAGCGATTTAGCCCTGTGCTAAACAGCCCCTCAGTAGCACCATGGCCTCTGCGTAGGTAGGCGCATTCTGGATGTGGGGAAAGACATCGGAGCTTAGCTGCGTGTACAGAATCTGGAAGTTCTGTGCTTCTGGGATTGGGTTTGTCGCAGATCCGATGTATGTTTCAAAGCAAGCTAGCCAATGTGCGAAGTCCTTTTTGGCGTCGTTTGCTTGAGGATGCAGCTGCAGGTGATCCGGCTTGATGCGGAGATCCATCTTTGTAAATCTCTGTGTAATAAATTGATGCACTATCAATTACGATGAGACAAGAGTAGAATGTAATCGAGGCTTTATTACACAGAGATGTGTGGCCTCCTACAGCCGCTGCCGAAATGGCTGCAGTTCGGAGAGCACACCCATTTATACTCCGCCTACTGGGCGGAGCCAGCAGGCAGGGATATACCCCCGTACCTGTAGTACAGGGGCCTTACCGTAATACCCTCGTATGCAGTGCAGTATATACAATATAATACAACAGTGGTGACTACCACACCAAGCTTTTGTTTATCCCTCTTGGCTTGATTTTCCTTGAATCTGCCTCTGCGGCACCTTAGGACAGTCTCTATGCCAGAGGTGCTTTATAAGTGTAAGTTCTTGATGATGGGAATCGGGGATAATTGAAATGTTGTAGGTGAACCCTAAGTCCTGTATGGACTCTGTCAGCCAACACCTTGAGATGAATCAACAAGTGCACAGTGCTGGCAATGTTCTTTATGTCCCTTATTTTCTTACCTTGACTGACTGATCCCACTATCCCACACCATACCCAGAGTGCTAGACCCTTCCCTCTTCCACACCACCATGTTCCCAGCTCCACCCCCTGTCCTTCCTTGGACCCACTCCTCCATGCCTCCAACCCGTGATCACACACCCCACATCAATGTCCCAAACCACACCAGTCCCAGGCCTCCATGCAAGCTTCCACTCTCGTGCTCCCTTCCCTTTGTGCTGTAGAGTTAAACAAGGAAAAGCACTGACCTTACACACAACTGCAAAAATCCGACTGGCGCACGCTACCTTTCCACAAACTTCAACTGGGTGCTTGAATATCTTGTGTGTCGCTGAACTTATATCAAATGTTTTTCACTCGTGAGTATTAATGGAAATGTATTACAAGTAAGAACCTGTAGCAGGCTGCTGTGATGCTCCAGCACTGCAAAGTTCTCCTTAATCAATACCGTTATCCCTCCCCGTTCTACCTATCCTTTCTTTTTTGAACTCCTTGTATCCTTGATATTTAACACCTAGTCCTGCCCTTCTTTGAGACAGGTCTCTGTTGTAGCCACAACATGATATTTTCACATGCCAATCTGCACCTGGAACTCACCAATGTTATTAGCCATGCTCCATGAATTCACATATATACACATTGACACTTATTTAGACTTTATTACTTTCCCCCTTATTCTGGCCCTTACTATTCCATACTCCAGTGCAATTGACCTCCCCCAGTATTGTGTGCACCTTGGTATTCCAGCCTGATATTTCCTCTTGTTTCCCACACACCTGTCCATTTAGTTAAAATCCTCTGCAGTATGACTAGCAAATCGCTCTGCAAGGAACTCCATCTTAGCTCTCTTTAGGTGCAACTCATCCAGCCCGTACAGGTCTCATCTCTTCAAGAGGTAGTCCCAATATCCCAAGAATCTAAAGCCCTCCCTCCTGCACCATCTTTCCAGCCACACATTCAAATGCTTTATCCTCTTATTTTTATATTTAATTGTGCGTGGTACTGAGAGTAATCAGAGTTTATTACTTTTGAGGTCCAGCATGCTAATTTCCTAAATATCTCCTTAAATTCTAATTGTAGGACCACATCCCTCTTTCTGCCCATGTCGTTGGTCCGGATGTGGACCACAATGACTGACTGTTCACCCTTACCCCGCAGGGTGCTCTGCAGCTGTTCAGTGACATCCTTGACCATGACACCAGGAAGGCCATATGCCACCCTGGGTTCTCACCCGTGGTTGCAGACGTGCCTGCCTATTTCCTGAGCTATCATATCACTTATCACTATCACATTTCTGGGCTTCCTTGTGCACCACCCCCCCACCACCATCCCCTCCCTGTACAGCTGAGTCACCCCTGGTTGCCCCGATGAACCATCACTCTCACATTGGTTGTAGAGTGGGATACACTCGCGGAACTCCTGCACTACCTGCCTGTTTCTATTTGACTGTCTGGTGGCCACCCATTCCCTCTGCTGCATTCTCTAAAGCTGCGGACTGACCTGGCAGGAGCTTTGTCAGAGTTCCCAGCAGCATCAGCTCAGAGCTGGCAGTAGACGTCGGATGGATAGGTTCTATCATTGTCCCCTCTAAATCTGCTACTGATTATTCTTGAACAACAAATACTGGATGTGCTGATCTTGGCCATCCTTCATACAATGAATGAGAATTCAGGAAACACATTTTATTTCTCTTCCACCGTGTGCAAAGCTACATGACTTCATAAAAATTGGTCTTTAACTAGGTCTTTACACTTCTTACCAAGCCTTTTCCATGACTGTTTATTACTATTACTCATACGTTCAGAAATGGATGAAAACTACAGTCACTTTTTATTAATTTTCCTCACCAGCTTTAACTTGTCTGTACTTTGGAAGAAAAATAAATGTTTGAAGTGTTCCAAGATAAAAAGATTGTCAGGGAATAATAGATGTGTAGCACCAATTCGCTGCACAGAGAAAAATCAAGAATATCTCTGATTTCAGGTAAGAACCAAAATGGCCATGAACAATTAAACTTAAAACTTATTCAGTGGAAATACTTGTTCTGACACCACTCCTTAGCCTGCTTTCTTAGTGTCACAGATACAGATTTTCTAAATGGGGAAATGCTTAGGAAATCAGAAGTGCAAAGGGCCTTGGGAGTCCTTGCTTACAATTCTCTTAAGGTTAATATGCAGGTTCTGTCGGCAGTTAAGAAGGCAAATGCAATGTTTGCATTCATGTCAAGAGGGCTAGACTACAAGACCAGGGATGTACTTCTGAGGCTGTATAAGGCTCTGGTCAGACATCATTTGGAGTACTGTGAGCAGTTTTGGGCCCCGTATCTAAGGAAGGATGTGCTGGCCTTGGAAAGGGTCCAGAGGAGGTTCACAATAATAATCCCTGGAATGAAGAACTTGTCGTACAAGGAACGGTTGAGGTCTCTGGGTCTGTACTCGTTGGAGTTTAGAAGGATGGGGGGGATCTTATTTTTCAAACTTACAGCATACTGCGAGGCCTGGATAGAGTGGACGTGGAGAGGATGTTTCCACTTATAGGAAAAACTAGAACCAGAGGACACCATCTCAGGCTAAAGTGACAATCCTTTAAAACAGAGATGAGGAGGAATTTTTTCAGCCAGAGGCTGGTGAATCTAAAGAACTCTTTGCCCCAGACGGCTGTGGATGCCAATTCACTGAGTGTCTTTAAGACATAGATAGATAGGTTCTTGATTAATAAGGGGATCAGGGGTTGTGGGGAGAAGGCAAGAGAATGGGGATGAGAAAATATCAACCATGATTGAATGGCGGAGCAGACTCGAGGGGCCGAGTGGTCTAATTCTACTCCTATGTCTTATGGTCTTATGGTCTATAATGCCTTTGTTAAACTATACAAAAATTCAAAACCCATTAAGCCTTCATATGCCAATATTTGTGCAACATAATTTCAAGGCCTAAACCTTAGTAAAAGACTTCCATGGAAATCGTCAACAGGGAAGCAGAGACAGAATATTTATGATTTCTAGGCAATATTCCTTCTCCTATTTATAAATCATGCAACATCAAGTCAGACCGTTTGTGTTCTTCCTTACTAAATTAATGACTTACCTGACTTTTCCATTGTCATTCCCTCCTTACAATTAAATTAATTCTGGCTTTAAAAAATGGTGGATGTCAATGCCACTATATTGATTAAAAGCCATTAAAATTAGTGTAGTGCCACTTGAATGTGAAGAAATAGGTTATACTAGATCAGTGTTTTTCAAACTTTTTTGCCCGGGACCCATTATTACCAACCGGTCATCCTTCAGGCCCCACACCGGCCGACCTTCCTGACCCACCATTTTCAATGGCATTCAATGTGACAGGTGAGCCTACTTGGTCCTCACGATCTCACTTGTTTTATCATTCAATGTTACATTTCTGCTAAGGACTTCAGCTGATGATTTAAGATCTCGCTGCATCCATTGAAAAAAATCAAGAGGTTTGTCCTCGAATTCGCCATGTTTAGTCTTGAAATGCCTTTGAAGTTTTGAGGGTTTTAAACTTTCATTTGCCAGTACTTCCCTGTATATAACACACATGAACTTTGCATCTTGATTTGCATTGGTACAATTAATAAACCCATACCTCAAGAAATTATCTTTATGCAGTTTGTTCCTGATTTCAGCTTCTTCTTAATGGGTTGTTCACCAAAGGCCCTGCTGGCAGCTACAAAATGGAGGAATCTTTCTCACACCCAGAATACGTGCCATCAGTGTACGGGGTTCGTGACCTGCTCCGTGCTGCTGCTTCTGGAAAGAAGACTCCAGCGATTTAAAAATAAAAAATTTGGTCCTGGGTCAGTGCTCTGACGTCAGGGGGAGGACGTCGGCCCTGCTGGGCTCCGGGCCTGCGTACTGCTGAGGCGGCACGCATGCGCGGAACGGCCAGCGTTCTGAAAGCCAGTGGCGGCTGGCATTTTTAAAAGCCGCGAGCCATTGGCCACTACTTCCTGCAATCGGGAACGCCGTGACTCATGGCCCCGCAACCCTCCCAACACCCTCCTGCAACCCGCCCACGAGCTGCGACTCTGGGTTTGAAAATGACTACGAGATGAAAATCAGAAGAAAGCAGAGACCAGTCCAAAACATTGAAGTCAACTAAATAAACATGTTATAACTTTCCTTCTGCAATTCCCACCTCTGTCGCACTATTATATTATCTTCCTTGATCAGGAGGTTGTGACCGTTTCCAGTGACATTGTCAATGCTGTTTATTGATTCATTGATTCGGAAACATTCTAGAGAATGGAATTGCATGGGTAGGAATCAAGGGCCACACTTTCTCCATTTTCAGTCACATAACAAATAAAACTTGCATGACATACTGAAATGAAACCACATCTTATAAGATTACGCAGAGAATTGAAAACGAAAAGCATGATTGACAGCACCTGTCAAGTTCAAAATCTTTACTTGGGTCTCAGAGTTGACAGATCATGGGCGTCATTCTCCGACCCCCCGCCGGGTCGGAGAATCGCCGGGGGCTGGCGTGAATCCCGCCCCTGCCGGTTGCCGAAGTCTCCGGCACCGGATATTCGGCGGGGGCGGGAATCGGGCCGCGCCGGTTGGCGGGCCCCCCGCTCGATTCTCCGGCCCGGATGGGCCGAAGTCCTGCCGATAAATTGCCTGTCCCGCCGGCGTGGATTAAACCACCTTTTGAACGGCGGGACAAGGCGGTGTGGGCGGGCTCCGGGGTCCTGGGGGGTGTGTGGGCGGGGCGATCTGGCCCCGGGGGGTGCCCCCACGGTGGCCTGGCCCACAATTGGGGCCCACCGATCCGCGGGCGGGCCTGTGCCGTGGGGCACTCTTTCCCTTCCGCCTCCGCCACGGTCTCCACCATGGCGGAGGCGGAAGAGACTCCCTCCACTGCGCATGCGTGGGAAACTGTCAGCGGCCGCTGACGCTCCCGTGCATGCGCCGCCGGGGATGTCATTTCCGCGCCAGCTGGCGGGGCAACAAAGGCCATTTCCGCCAGCTGGCGGGGCGGAAATTCCTCCGGCGTCAGCCTAGCCCCTCAATGTTGGGGCTCGGCCCCCAAAGTTGCGGAGCATTCCGCACCTTTGGGGCGGCGCGATGCCCATCTTATTGGCGCCGTTTTGGGTGCCAGTCGGCGGACATCGCGCCGTTTCGGGAGAATTCCGCCCCAGCATTCTGATGCTGGAACTGCAGAGCCATTCGTCGAGATTTTGTTTTAAGAATACTAGTGAGGGAGGTCAACAACATCATTGGTCTCAGCCTTGGTCTAAGCATGGAATGAAGAACTGATCTCACAAGTTGAAGTGTGAGTTACTGCCCTTGACATTAAGTCAGCATTTCACTGAGTGTGGCATCAAGGGGCCCAAGCCAAACTGGAGTTAAATGGAATTCTCCACTGGTTTGAATGAAACTGAGCTCAAAACGTTGGTTGTGGTTCTTGGACACTAATCATCTTAGGCCCAGGGCATTGCTGCAGGAGTTTCTCAAGGCAGTGTCCTCAGCCCAATCATCTTCAGCTGCTTCATCAATGACCTTCCTTCTATCATAAGGTCAGAAGTGGAGATGTTCTCTGATGATTGCACAATGTTTAGCACCATTTATGATTCCTCAGATACTGAAGCATCCTGTCCATACTATACTGACCAGGACAACATTCAAGCTTGTGCTGACAAATGGCAAGGAACATTCATGCCACACAAGTGCCAGGCAATGACCATCTACAACACTCTCTTCCCATGATATTTAATGGCATTCTGTTATAACCTGCCTACTTACCATTGGCTGGGGACTAATGACAATCCCACAATCCTGTGGGAATATGAGCTTCCCCAATGAGGGGGGCGGAGAAACCATTAGTAAACTCCTAGTATAAATAAAGCTGGCCAGTTTAGGAACCAGAGGAAGGAGTGTGCAGCAAGGGAAGTTGCTGCTGCTGTTATATATATATGTTATTGTAAATAAATGTTATTACTTTGTATCCTTAAAACTCGTGCTGGATTCTTCGTGGCCCTCACAAAACTGGCGACGAAGGTTAAAGTGAATAGCTGAAGCCACCTCCCTGGATTTTTGTTGGATACAGGTTGGAAGTTGTTTTCTATTATACCATGCCTCTGTACGGACATTTGGATGTTTTTGATGCTGCGCTGGAAAGCTGGAACCAGTACACACAACGGATGCGTTACTATTTCCGGGCAAACAATATCACCGAAAACGAGCGCCAGGTGGTCATATTGCTCACCGCCTGCGGGCCGCATACGATTGGGGTGATTAGGAGCCTTACGTACTCAGCTGCGCCGGACATCAAAATGTTTGATGAACTTGTGAAAATAGTGGGGCAACATTTTAACCCAACCCCATCCACGATAGTCCAGCGTTATCGGTTTAATACCACTGAGAGGACCCCTGGAGAATCCCTTGCCGATTTTCTATCCAGGCTACGCAGGATTGCGGAGTACTGTGACTATGGTGAGACCTTGTCAGAAATGTTACGCGACCGTTTGGTTTGCGGTATTAACAATGCGGCCACCCAGAGAAAGTTGTTAGCTGAGCCAACATTGCCTTTTCAACAGGCCGTTCAAATAGTATTGTCCCGAGAGAGCGCAGAACGAGGAGTGCAGGAGCTACAGGGAATGGAAGTGCATGCCTTGGGGCGCATCCCCTTCCATCCGAAAATGTCCCCCCGCACTCCTGCGGTACCTTGGGCGAGGCAACGTCCGGACTGACGGCAGTGGCCGTTGGACATTCCTCCCCGAAGGGAGCCTTCTCCAGAACCAATAGATGAGGAGCCATGTCCGTGTCAGACTTGTAGGTGCCGACCCTGTCGCAGACGGCGGTCCTGGGGGCGCCAGGGGCGCCGTCGTTCCGACCGACACTGGGACCAGCCCAGGGGCCGTAACTGGGACCAGCCCAGGGGCCGTACCTTCCATGTGGATGAACCTGCGACGACTACTCCTGAGGACGTGGAGACGGAGGACGACTGCCTGCAGTTGCATTGTGTGGCAGCTCCCCCTGTGGCCCCCATTAAGGTGACAGTATGGGTCAATGGCCACCCGCTTGAGATGGAGTTGGACACTGGTGCAGCGGTCTCCGTGATCGCCCAGAGGACATTCGACCGTATCAAGCAGGGTATACCGACCCTTACATTAACCGACTCACAGGCCAGGTTGGCCACCTACACAGGGGAACCACTGGACATTGCAGGAACTACAATCACCCCTGTTGTTTATGGACGCCAGGAGGGGCGTTTCCCACTTATCGTGGTGCACGGCCATGGGCCCAGCCTGTTGAGTCGGGACTGGTTGCGCCATTTGCGGTTGCCAAGGCAGCACATCCTCCAAACAGTTTCTGAAGGGTTGACAGAGGTGCTAGGACAATACCCAGATGTGTTCCAGCCTGGTTTGGGGAAAATAAAAGGGGCTGTAGCCCGTATCCAAGTCGAACCAGGAGCCACACCGTGCTATTTCCGGGCGCGCCCGGTGCCTTACGCCTTGCTCGAGAAGGTAGAGGGGGGGCCCCACTCGTTTGGAGAGTTTGGGTATTATCAGACCCGTCCGTTTTGCTGACTGGGCAGCACCAATTGTACCTGTAATGAAGCCAGATGCCACAGTTCGCTTGTGTGGCGACTCTAAACTTACAGTGAATACGGCTTCCCGACTCGACCGATATCCAATGCCTCGCAGAGAGGATCTCTACGCGAAGCTTGCAGATGGACTCTCGTTCACAAAATTAGTTATGAGTCACGCCTACCTGCAGTTGGAGCTGGACCCTGCCTCCCGACCATATGTAACGATTAATACACACCGAGGCCTGTATGAATATACACGGTTGCCCTTTGGAGTATCCTCTGCCTGCGCAATTTTTCAACGTGTTATGGAGGGCATTTTGAGAGGTTTACCACGTGTTGCTGTCTACTTAGATGACGTTTTGATTACAGGGACGTCGGAGCAGGAACATTTGGAAAATCTGGAGGCTGTCCTTAGGCGCCTTTCGGAGGCTGGAGTCCGTTTACGTTGCACAAAGTGAGTATTTCAGGCAAAAGAAGTAGTCTACCTAGTTTATCAGGTGGACCGCGAAGGTTTGCACCCCGTCGCAAAGAAGGTGCGTGCAATTCAACAGGCCCCCGCCCCGACTGACACTTCGCATCTTCGTTCTTTTCTCGGCCTCGTAAACTATTACGGGAAGTTCCTCCCCAATCTGGCAACTACGCTGGCCCCTTTGCACCTTCTGCTAAAGAAAAATCACACCTGGGTTTGGGGTCAGCCGCAAGAAACCGCTTTCCGGCGGGTAAAGCAACAATTGTCGTCGTCTGGGTTACTAACCCACTATGATCCTGGAAAGCCTTTGCTCATCACATGTGATGCATCCCCGTATGGTATTGGGGCCGTCCTGTCCCACAAGATGGAGAACGGGGCCGAGCGACCGATAGCTTTTGCCTCCCGCACATTGACTGCAGCGGAGAAAAAGTACGCGCACATCGAGAAGGAGGGCCTGGCAGTGGTTTTTGCGGTGAAACGCTTCCACCAGTACGTGTATGGCCGCTATTTCACTATCGTGACTGATCATAAGCCTCTGCTGGGACTTTTCAGAGAGGATAAGCCAATACCGCCCATTGCTTCCGCACGGATCCAGCGCTGGGCTTTGTTGCTTGCTGCATACGAGTATTTTCTGGAGCACAAACCAGGTACGCAGATAGCAAACGCTGACGCACTGAGCCGATTACCTTTACCGACCGGCCCCATGTCGACCCCCACGACCGGTGAGGTGGTTGCAACCCTAAATTTTATGGACACCTTGCCTGTCACGGCATCACAGATCCGTGAGTGGACCCAGACGGAGCCAGTCCTGT
The DNA here is from genome assembly GCF_047496885.1 of Scyliorhinus torazame. Lineage (NCBI taxonomy): Eukaryota > Metazoa > Chordata > Chondrichthyes > Carcharhiniformes > Scyliorhinidae > Scyliorhinus > Scyliorhinus torazame. The sequence goes on from NC_092708.1 coordinate 337,933,082, forward strand.
CAAAGGTTCGGCACATAGTCCTGTATGGTGGGCAGCATAGACAGCTCCCAGGCGAGTTGCGGGCATTTTCCTCCAAGCTGTCAGAATTCAGCGTGGAAGACGGCATCCTCTTGTGGGGGACGCGTGTGATTGTCCCGGAAAAAGGCCAGGAGCTGATACTAACAGACTTGCACAATGGGCATCCAGGTGTGACCAAAATGAAAATGTTGGCCCGGAGTTATATCTGGTGGCCAGGCCTCGACACCGACATTGACAAGGTGGCCCAAAACCGCTCCATTTGCCAGGAGCATCAGAAGCTTCCGTCGGCCGCGCCCCTACATCACTGGGAATGGCCAGGGCGGCCTTGGGCACGCTAGCATGCAGATTTCGCAGGCCCTTTTCAAGGATCCATGTTCCTTCTATTAATTGACGGCCAGTCTAAATGGCTAGAGGTGCATAAGATGCAGGGGACAACGTCCTGCACAACAATTGAAAAGATGCGTTTCTCTTTTAGTACGCATGGCCTCCCCGAGGTGCTGGTCATGGAAAACGGCACTCCATTCAAGAGTGAGGAGTTTGCGAGGTTCACGAAGATGAACGACATACGCCATATCCGCACTGCCCCTTACCACACGGCTTCAAATGGGTTGGCAGAGCGCGCAGTGCAGACATTCAAACGAGGCCTAAAGAAGCAGTCTTCCGGATCAATGGACACGAGACTGGCTCGCTTTTTGTTTACTTATAGGACCACCCCCCATGCGGTGACTGGGGTAGCTCCCGCAGAACTCCTAATGGGCCGGAGACTTCTCACCCGCCTTAGTACGGTTTTCTCGGACATTGGCGCAAAAGTACGCCGCACACAAGAACGGCAGGGACAAGGATTGTCTCGGCATCGTCCGATTCAGCAGTTTGCGCCCGGTGACCCAGTATTCGTGCGGAATTTTGCTGGTGGTGCCCAGTGGGTTCCTGGTGTAATCCTTCGCCAAACGGACCCTATATCTTACCAGGTGCAAGCCCAGGGTCGTCTTCAGCGCAAACATGTAGACCACGTTCGGTCCAGAAGACTATCCCCTCCAAAGATTCCCCGCCCCCGGAGCTCATTTCTACAGCCGCAGAGACCAGAGACAAGGGAAGGTAGTCCTCACAATCTTCCACTGGTGCCTCACTCGAAGCCGGCGCAGGTTGTTACAGAACTGAATGTAGATAGAGACGCTAACATGACGGAGGCAGCAGACTCCGACTCCGAGATGGAGACACAGGATGCATCAGAGGGGGAATCCTCGGGTCCACGGGCCGTGGATGTACAACCGTTGCGCCGTTCATCACGGAAGCGCCGGTCTCCGTCTCGTTACACGTCGCCTGATCCTGCGCCACGTGCAAATGGTGTCCGGCCTGCGGCAAAACGAGTCCGATGTCCTCCTTCGCCAGGGTCTTCGGTGGACTCCTTGGACTTTGGGGGGAGGGATGTTATAACCTGCCTACTTACCATTGGCTGGGGACTAATGACAATCCCACAATCCTGTGGGAGTATGAGCTTCCCCAATGAGGGGGGCGGAGAAACCATTAGTAAACTCCTAGTATAAATAAAGCTGGCCAGTTCAGGAACCAGAGGAAGGAGTGTGCAGCAAGGGAAGTTGCTGCTGTTGTTATATATGTATGTTATTGTAAATAAATGTTATTACTTTGTATCCTTAAAACTCGTGCTGGATTCTTCGTGGCCCTCACAAAACATTCCCATTGCTGAATCCCACCATCCCCAATGGCCTGGGGGTTACCATTGACCAAGAACCTCTAACTGAACTAGCCATATATGTGCCGACAGGAAGGAGGACCAGCAAGTGGAGACCCCAGGGCCATCTACCCAGGTGACTCTGAGAGTATCCAGCCTTTCCTGCTCCCCCACCCCGCGCCCTGTCCATGACCCCATCACCTTCATCTGTACAGGCCAAGGTGGGTTCACCTGCCCCACAGCAGGACACCCAAAGCAGGCAGGGTCCCTTCAGCCTTCTGCCAACCAAAAGGACTGAAGGCTAGAGTCAACAAAAACAACAGGATTTACCAGTTACCAAGCTGCAGACATTAGGGCTACAACTTGACATGGTGGTAGTCTTCGAAAAATTCAGAATATTTGAAATCATTTTTGGGTCATGGGTGTTCAATGACTGTTAATATCATACACTTTTGTAAGTACATTTGCTGTTCAGGAGAATGGCCTCTTCAATTGAAAACATAGTGCATATGCATCTATGTGCCCTCTTATTGCGCGGGTGAGCCATGCTCCTACTGAGGGTTCACCTCCCTTTGTGAGGCTCACATTCATATGATGTGTCACTAACGCATTATAGTTACTCTACCCTTGTATTATGTCAGGAAATATGTCAAATTCTTTATTGGTATTGTTTGCAAAAATGCATTAATAACAATTTTCCTCACAAGACAGCATGGAGTTAGGCATCCTCACTAACCTTGGAGGGGTAGCTATAATTACCTCTTAAGATGAGAAGGATGTCTTCTTGGGTAGTGCCAAAGCACAAGACCTGCAGCCAATATGCTCTCTCCAACCATGCACCCATCTCAAGTCTTTTGATGCAGTGTCTGCATTGTTGTGGCGACTATCACTGCCCAGAGCTGTTCCAATGGAGGGTTCGCCGCTGACCTTTCCAAAGTTTCGGGTCTCGTGAATGAGTGGGGCTGGTGCCATGGAGCTCTAAAAACACATATGTGCAATCGATTGCATCTTGCACACTGGGGCTGCAAAACCCAGAAATCTGTCACCTTCATCAAGTGTGTAATTCGCACAATGGTGAACCTTACTGTAGAGGGCATGTGTCACCTCCTTGATGCACGTATGTGTTGAGAACTGTGTAATGTTGCATAATGTTGCACTTGAACAATCCACAGGCAAAATAATTGAGCGTGGTAGTGAGCTTCAGGGCTACTGACAGGGGATGCCTCCCCAGTCCAGGGGATGCCTTCCCAGTCCATGGGGCGTTAGAGCCTCCCACAGAATGTGATAGGTGAAATCCATCACATCTCTTGACCAATGCAGATGTACGCGACATTTTCTATTGCTTATCCATAGATAGGAAAGTCTTCTTCAGTATACCCTAAGTCATGTGAATCTCCTTTGTTAGATAGGTCTGACCTTCTCATCCTTTGGGTGTTGCTAGGGCTCCCTTGGACCATGGTCCTGAGGCAAGGCCTCCTCTCAAAGCTGGGTTAGGCAGCCATTGGGCCCTCCTCCTTCGCCTCAATCAGTTCACTGCCATTAAGAAGGTAACATTGAGTGCAGGCTCTATTATTCAATCCTCTTTTACCCTGTGGACTGATAGATGCAAGAGATTAATGAACACTCGGAAAATATAGCTGACCTCCCTCATGCATACAGAAAGCCTCAAGCTGCATCTGCTCTATGAGCATTTCACTACTTGCGGTTTAGGCGCAGACTGTTGTATTGAGGTGACCACGATGCCAACCCTAATACATGACATCTCAATTCCACAGAGGTTTGAAGAGGTTTGGACACATTTGTGAAATGTGCCACCTTACCAAAGGCACTCCTGCAATCTCAGATCCGATACATCGACCAAGTTCAACTTGCATTTCAGCAATGACTGGATACCCTGTGGCCCGTCACCTCTATTAATTGGAGAAAGCACATTAGAGGCTTTCATTGATGATCTGACAGATATGCAGCAGCTGTGCTTCCTTAATGGGCAGGCATTTTCAATTCTCACCTGTCACCTCTGTTAAAGTTCAAATGCAGCAACTGTATTGTGAAGACAATAACTCGTACAGTCTCTCGTTAAAGCGCAGCAAAAGGCAATGGCTCCAATTGCAGGTTCTCAAGGAAGTATTCCTCTTTTCTCTCAGCTCTGATTCTATTTCAATGTTATCACTCTAAGAAATTTGAGGGTGCCTCCTGGAAAGCCCCTGAATACAGCTATGGCCCCCTTCCACTCTGACTCAGGTCCTCCCATGCCGATTGTTTCTCAGTTTCAATTTAAAGCTGTGCAATAACTTCGGGCTTGCAAGATGGTGGTGGTGTGCTTTTATTTTGCAGCGCCAAGAAACGCAATGCTATCAAACATCACTCAGGTTAGATAGGGGACCCTCAGTGGGAAATGTCCCCTTTCTGCACTGAGGAGCTCCGCTCGCCGCAACTCCTTAGTGCAGTGAGAAATCGGGATGACATTTTTAAATGGTGTCCCGATATCTGGAGCCCCCGATGCCACCCCTCGACTCTCCCCCAAGCCCCAACTCACTATGAGCAGGTGCCCGGGCCCTCCCCCGCACCTCCAAATACATGCACAATGCATCCCAGGCCCAATTGTCGCTTCATGAAAAATGCCAGTTTGGCACCTTGGCAGTGCAAACCTGGTACCCTGGCAGTTCCCCTGCAAGCTGGCAGTTCCACATGGGCACCCTGCAAGGTGGCACTGCCAGGGTGCCAGGCTGGTACTGCCAGGGCAGCACCAGCAGTGCCAGGGTGCCAACTTTCCAAAGGGCATGTACATGGAAGCTTCCGATCTCCTGGGAGACCCACATGAGTTGCATTCCATCTGGTTTGTGGAGACCAATACTGAGTGGCACTGGGCCAAGGTCTCCGGGGCAAAGGGGATAGATGCCAATGCCTTGGGTGCCTTGGGAAACTGCGTATTACGGTGAGACCAGCTGTTTTACTCTAATATTCAGATTTATCAAAAAGTGATCCTGCGGGATTCTCATTGAACCGTCTTGCGAGATCACGTTAGATCTTGCGAGGTGTTGTAAGCCAGGTAGATCCCAGGAGCGGGGTCTCCTGCCTTCCATCGGCCACGTTGCGCCACGGTGCGCTGCTTTTTGGACGCAGCATGGCTGTTCGACCACACGCAAAACATTATTATGACTACAATATTAAACTTCTATCTTCACACCTGAAAAGAACAGCTTCCAATTACCCCATAATACTACTATTCAATTTCCCATTAAACAACAAAAAATAAACATACAGCGCTCAATCTATCTTAAAATTAGCAGGGCATAGAGTGTATACATAGAGTATAAAACAGATTTGACTCCTGTTAGAACCCCTTCAGACTCTGGTTGAATATCTTCAAAAAGCTGGTTCACCTGGTGTGTTTCAGCTTTTTCCTGGTCCCCAGACAAGACTGCTCTTCTTTTTATGTTATTTCTCTTTTATAACTATCCTACTGTGAGAGAATTTTGGACTCAGGAACAGGCAGATCAGAATTCAGCTCCTCTCTCTCCCCAAGTTTCCTCAATTGCCTCTCTGCATTCCTGGGCTCCACCCAGGAATGACCTCACCTCCCCAAGCTGAAAATCAAATTATTACTGCAGCCTGCTAAGATCATTAACTCCCCAGGGACCACCCCAATCAAACCACATTCCTCTGGTCAATTTCAAATGCCGTTTCCTAGAAGCAAATCAACATCACGCATGAGTCCCAAAATGGCATTTCTCCAATCGGGTGTACCAGCCGCCGCTCCCCTAACCCCCAGTCCTCACCAATGATGTAATGGTAATCCCAACTTTAAAAGTCGGGATCCCCATTTGCATACATTTTAATATAATTGTCAAGGCTTCGTTGTCCATTCATATCGGCATGCCATGAATAACGGCGGGTCTCCCCGTGATGTTTACCTGCCAAGCAGTACCTTGTCGGAGGCGCACAGGTGAGCACAGACCTCAATGGGAGAGGGTCATGTCCAGGCAGTGCCAGTGGGCAGTGCCGCCGGGTGCTCCATGGGGAAGTGTGTTGTGTGCCGGAGGTTCCATTTCTGTGATGCGGAGTTCCGCGGTGGTGTCCCCGGTGCGAGAGGGGTGGCAATTCCATGGTGGGGAGGCTGCCTTTGGCGATAGCCTGTGTTCCAATTGATATTCTTTTACATTGAGGTGCCCTTTAAAAACGGTGCCCCAATCTTTCAAGATCTTAAATTGCTGGGAGCCCGACCCACCAGCATGGTGTCGTGGGATCCACCCCTTACATTTTTTACTTACTAATAATATGGAGGGAATACACGGAACACTGCCAGCAGGTCATCCTCCGCTGTCCCCTCCCAAACTGGCACTTTGCCAAAAAATGAAAAATTCCGCCGCTGATTTCGATACAAAAAAAACGATCAAATAAATATACTAAAATTAAGTCCTATGGCTTAAATATTTCGTGATAGTTTGTATAATGAGTAAAGGCTAAATGTTTTTTAGCTTCCTAGTCGGATCGGGCCAGTGGCCGGGTGCCACAAGATTTAGTGCTAGTTATCGTGTTATTTATTATGTATAGATAGATTCGGATAGAACAGTAATTAAATTCATGGATGATTCTAAATTATTCAGCAGAGTCAGAACCAGAGAAGATGGAAATAGATTTCGCCTAGATTTGGATAGATTGGAAAAAGGTTCTGGAAATTGCAAATCTTGTTCAGTGTATAATGTGCCGTTATTCAAAGAGGATATGCAGGATTCAGTCCAGGGAGTTGGGTAAGACACTTAAGAATGATTATTGACTGCACCTTAATCATTCATGCGACTTGTCAGGAGGATACAATTGCATAAATAGGGTTCTGGGCTATACAATCCAAATTCATCAGTACAAACCAAGGGTTATAATTATAGTTATATAAGGATTTGATGAGACCTCGGGCGTCATTCTCCGACCCCCCGCCGGGTCGGAGAATGGCCGTTGGCCGCCGTGAATCCCGCCCCCGCCGAAGTCTCCGAAGGGAGAAAAGTCGGCGGGGCGTTAATGGCGCCGCTGCCGCGGAGAATGTCACGGGTCTGCGCAAGGCAGCCGATTTTCGGCCTGCCGATATTCTCCCTTCCGGATGGGCCGAAGTCCCGTCGACGTGATGAACGTTCACGTCGACGTCAATCAAACCTCCTTTTCATCGGCGTGACCCGGTGCTCCAGGCTCACGCCGACCAGCGAGGAGGTGAGTGACGGCCTGGGGGGTTGGCTCTGGGCAGGAAATGGCGTGGCCGCAGACTGATTGCCTGAGGAGAGGTGTGTCTCGGCTTGTGTGTGTGTGCGGCGGGGGGGGGGGGGGGGTGGTTAGAGTAGGCTGGGCTCCGGGGGAGTGCCGGGAGGGGGTCCGTGCCGGGGTGGAGGTTGGGGGTTGTGGAGGGGGTCCGTGCTGGGGTGGAGGTTGGGGAGGGGGTCCGTGCCGGGGTGGAGGTTGGGGGGGGTCCGTGCCGGGGTGGAGGTTGGGGGGGGTCCGTGCTGGGGTGGAGGTTGGGTGTTGGAGAGGGGGTCCGTGCCGGGGTGGAGGTTGGGGAGGGGGTCCGTGCCGAGGTGGAGGTTGGGGAGGGGGTCCGTGCCGGGGTGGAGGTTGGGGGTTGTGGAGGGGGTCCGTGCCGGGGTGGAGGTTGGGGGGGGTGGCCGTGCCGGGGTGGAGGTTGGGGGTTGGGGAGGGGTTCCGTGCCGGGGTGGAGGTTGGGGGGGGTCCGTGCCGGGGTGGAGGTTGGGGGGGGGTCCGTGCTGGGGTGGAGGTTGGGTGTTGGAGAGGGGGTCCGTGCCGGGGTGGAGGTTGGGGAGGGGGTCCGTGCCGGGGTGGAGGTTGGGGAGGGGGTCCGTGCCGGGGTGGAGGTTGGGGGTTGTGGAGGGGGTCCGTGCCGGGGTGGAGGTTGGGGGGGGGGGGCCGTGCCGGGGTGGAGGTTGGGGGTTGGGGAGGGGTTCCGTGCCGGGGTGGAGGTTGGGGGGGGTCCGTGCCGGGGTGGAGGTTGGGGGGGGGTCCGTGCTGGGGTGGAGGTTGGGTGTTGGAGAGGGGGTCCGTGCCGGGGTGGAGGTTGGGGAGGGGGTCCGTGCCGGGGTGGAGGTTGGGGGTTGGGGAGGGGGTCCGTGCCGGGGTGGAGGTTGGGGGGGGGGGCCGTGCCGGGGTGGAGGTTGGGGATTGGGGAGGGGTTCCGTGCCGGGGTGGAGGTTGGGGGGGGGTCCGTGCTGGGGTGGAGGTTGGGGGTTGGGGAGGGGGTCCGTGCCGGGGTGGAGGTTGGGGGTTGGGGAGGGGGTCCGTGCCGGGGTGGGTGATGGGAGGGCAAATGAGTTGGTCCACCTGGCCAGGTGCCAGCCTCCAACAGTTGGACCCATGCGGTCCATGCCACCTGGCTGGGGGGAGGAGGGGATATGGGCAATGATGACATGTCGTCGTTCCCCTCCCCCCCACCAGGTCGTCATGTTTTCAGATCATCCAGCGATGTTGGCCGCCGTGGTGGCAGCCGCTCATGTCTATGTTGCCCTGGATGAGGAGGAGGAGGAGGAGGAGCGTGCCAGAGAGGCGGCGCAGGCTGCCGCAGAGGGGCAGGCGGCAGCCGCCCAGGCTGGAGGGACACCTGACCGACAGGACGAGGAGGGGGAGGAGGACGTCGCGGCCCCACGGCAACGGAGGCACCCGAGGGCGCCCCGTGTGTACCGGCCCCGGCAGTCATACCAGGACCTCACGGACCGGGAATGCAGGAGGAGACTCCGGATGAGCCGGGAAACCGTGGCACACATCTGCCACCTGCTGGCACACCTGTCACCGCGTGGCACTGGCGGGGGACACCCTCTCCCCGTGTCCGTCAAGGTTACGGTGGCCCTGAACTTTTATGCAACGGGGTCATTCCAGGCACCGAGTGGGGACCTGTCCGGCATATCGCAGACATCGGTGCATCGGTGCATCCGGGCAGTGACAGATGCCCTTTATGCCATGGCGCACCGCTACATCCGCTTCCCCGTGGACCGGGCCAGCCAAGATGCCCGGGCCGTGGGCTTCTCTGCCATTGTCGGGTTCCCCATGGTCCAGGGCGCGATCGATGGGATGCACGTCGCCGTGCGGCCACCTGCAGATAACAGGGCCGTGTTCACTAATAGGAAGGGGACCTATTCGATGAACGTACAGGTGGTCTGCGACCACCGCATGATGATCCTGCACGTCTGCGCCCGTTACCCAGGCAGTGTACACGACTCATTCGTGTTGTCGCGGTCATCCATCCCCGGCATGTACGAGGGACGCCATCCCCGGCTGAGGGGCTGGTTGCTGGGCGACAGGGGCTACCCATTGCGATCGTGGCTGATGACGCCTATACGGAGGCCACGCAATGAGGCGGAGAACCGCTACAATGATGCCCATGTAGCGACAAGGGGAGTGATCGAGAGGTGCTTTGGCGTGCTGAAGATGCGTTTCAGGTGCCTGGACCTCTCTGGGGGCGCCCTCCAGTATCGGTCAGATAGGGTCGGCCGCATCATTGTGGTGTGCTGCGTCCTGCACAACATAGCCCAGCAGAGGGGCGATGTGCCGCAAGCAGAGGAGGGCGGAGTGGAGGAGCAGCAGGAAGAGGCCCAGTCCTCCCCAGATGAGGGGGATGGGGGCAATGGTCAGGGCAGACGGGGTAGACACAGACGGGTGGCTGTCCACCGTTACCGGCTGGCCCAGCGGGCACGGGACAGACTGATAGACGCCCGCTTCACTGACTAGATGGGCGTGGGAATCGGGTAGTATGGCCACAGACCGCACACCATGACAACAGCCGACGACCCACACCCCCCACCCATCCATCCACCCAGCACCATCACCCCCCTCCCCAACCCCACACACCCCACCCGCATGCACACCACCCCCCCACTCCCAATTGCCGATCCACCGGCGGCACAACGGGCCGGGCTCACCCAGTTGCGGGTGGACGCGTGTCTATCGCAGGCCATGGAGAATGATGACAACCCGCCTCCGATGAGCTCCTGGCTCTACATCGTTGGACTATGTCTGACCCATGGCCACAGTACCACCATCCACCCGGACCATCCCTGCATGCGGCTGTGACACTGCAGCGCACGGTCCCGTCCTCTGCCCGGGGGATGTTGATGGCGGCCCAGGGGGAAGGGGGCAGACTCACCTGGGGCTGAGGTAAGACCACCCCTCACACACACACTTGCGCTCAACGTACATGACACCCCCGCACACTTTGGACAGAGCACAAAGGCAGCTTCGGTAGGTGTAACATTGACTTTAATAACCAAAGGAGTTCATGCACGTGCCCTAGCGCCTAAAACTCATCTGTGCCCTGCACCCGTGCCAACTTACTCAGTGTCTAATTGTTTGGCCTTACGGGCCCTTTGACTACGTCTACGTGGTTCCCCAGACGGTACAGCAGAACTGGAGGTGGACTCCTGTGATTCCTGCCCTCTGACACTGGATCCCTTTGGCGGCCGTTTCCTGGGGCGTCCTGGCCTAGATGGGCCAGGCTGCGGCCCGGGCGACTGGGATGGCGAGCTGCCAGCCTGTCCTGCCCGTTGCCCACCCGATGCACCTGGGACGGAAGGGGGGGAGTCCGAGGTGTCGCGGTGTACCGGGACCTCCCCTACGGAGGGAGCCGGGACGGACCACACCACCTCCTCCTCCCTCGGGGTGCCCGATGGCCCCCAGGCCTCTACATGGGTGGGGGATGCGAACGGACTGGCCATCCGACGCGCCCCCGACATCTGGCGCTGCCAGTCCTGGAGGCCCGTGCTGGTATCGACAGGGGTCTGCAGGTTTGCAGCCATGGAGCCCAGGGGGTTGTCGAACCCTGTCTGCGACAGTGCGACGCCAGCTCGCACATGGCCACTGGCGCCGATGCCCTCAGCGATGGCCTGCTGAGACTGGGCCATGGCCTGCAGAGACTGGGCCATGGCCTGCAGAGACTGGGCTATGGCCTGCTGAGACTGGGCCATGGCCTGCTGAGACTGGGCTATGGCGTTGAGCGCCTCTGCCATCTGGCGCTGGCACTGGCTCATGGCCTCCTGTGAGAGGGCAGCCATTTCCTGGGCCACAGACGCCGCCTGCACGGAAGGCCCCAGGCCTCGCAAACCGTTCCCCATGTCTGACACCGTCGCACCCATTGCCTCCACCGCGGACGCCACCCGTGCGGTGTCAGCCTGGGTGGCACGCATGACCGGGACCACTCCCAGCTCCTGGACGCGGGTGGACTCCTCCACCTGCGACCGCAGCCGCCGCAAGCCACCCGTCACCCTATTCGCTCGTCTCCGTGTCGGTGGTTGCATCGGATCTATGTGTGGGTGTGGTAACTGCAGGAACCCGGGATCCATCTGGGCGGCAGATGTTCGCTTGGCCTGGGCTGCCCTCCGACCGCCCGGTCCCTCTGCTGCTCCTACCTCCACCTGCTGTACCGGGACGGCTGTGTTGTGCGCACCAGTGAGTGTACCAGACGCCTCATCACTAAAGTGCCCAACCGTGGTGAGTGTTTCTGCGATGGTGGAGGGTGTTGGTGACAGCAGTGGCGTTGTGTCGTGCTCTTCGTCCCACTCTGAGTCCATGGCACTTTGGGGTGGGGGTTCGTCTCCACCCATCCACTCTGAGTCACTGTCCGGTCTTTCGTCTTCCCGGGTAGGGGTGTCCTGGGTAGTGCTGTCCCGGGTAGTGCTGTCCCGGGTAGTGCTGTCCCGGGTAGGGGTGTCCTGGGTAGTGGTGTCCTGGCTCGGATGTGACGGGGGCCTGTGGCTGCTCCCCTCATCGCTGGGTGGTCGCTCCCGCACGTGACGGGGGTGTCGTCTCCCTGTTGCTCCAGGTCTCTCCGTCTCCCGTGGTCTCCGAGGGGCATCCTGCGGGCGTCGCATGCTGGAGGGTCCGGGTCTCTCCGTCTCCCGTGGTCTCCGAGGGGCATCCTGCGGGCGTCGCATGCTGGAGGGTCCGGGTCTCTCCGTCTCCCGTGGTCTCCGAGGGGCATCCTGCGGGCGTCGCATGCTGGAGGGTTCGGGTCTCTCCGTCTCCCGTGGTCTCCGAGGGGCATCCTGCGGGCGTCGCATGCTGGAGGGTGCGGGTCTCTCCGTCTCCTGTGGTCTCCGAGGGGCATCCTGCGGGCGTCGCATGCTGGAGGGTCCGGGTCTCTCCGTCTCCCGTGGTCTCGGAGGGGCATCCTGCGGGCGTCGCATGCTGGAGGGTGCGGGTCTCTCCGTCTCCCGTGGTCTCGGAGGGGCATCCTGCGGGCGTCGCATGCTGGAGGGTGCGGGTCTCTCCGTCTCCCGTGGTCTCCGAGGGGCATCCTGCGGGTGGTCTGCATCTGCGGGGATGGGTGCCTGGACGTTTGGTCCTGCGATACACAATGAAGCATGCATGGTTAGACATCAGGCAGTGATCAGGTGATACGGGAGAGGGGGATATAGGGGAGGGGTGATATGGGGACGGGCTGTTGGTGGCTCACTTGCTCGTGGGGCCCCGACCTCTGCATCAGCAACCTCCCGGTCCTCAGGTCCGCCAGCCAGTTCCAGGGCCCTTTCCTCGTGTACGGTCAGTGGCCTCTCATCAGCGGGCCCTCCTCCAGTCCTCACATGCTCCCTATTGTTGTGTGCGCGCTTCTCCTGGGGGGGGGGGGTGGTGGCAGGGGTAAAAGGCAACAGTGTTAGGCAGGTATATGAATGCACGCCATCGGTTGCGCGTGCATTGCAGAGGTTAAGGTTAGGGCTGGATTCACTTGGGGATATGGGGGATATGGGGAGGGGGGAATATGGGGGATATGGTGGAGGGGGGATATGGGGGAGGGGGGGATATGGGGAATATGGGGGAGGGGGGATATGGGGGAGGGGGGATATGGGGGATATGGGGGAGGGGGGATATGGGGAGGGGGGATATGGGGGAGGGGGGATATGGGGGAGGGGGGGATATGGGGAGGGGGGGATATGGGGGATATGGGGGATATGGGGGATATGGGGGAGGGGGGGATATGGGGGAGGGGGGAATATGGGGGAGGGGGGATATGGGGGATATGGGGGAGGGGGGGATATGGGGGAGGGGGGATATGGGGGATATGGGGGAGGGGGGATATGGGGGAGGGGGGATATGGGTGATATGGGGGATATGGGGGAGGGGGGATATGGGGGAGGGGGGATATGGGGGATATGGGGGAGGGGGGATATGGGGGATATGGGGGAGGGGGGATATGGGGGATATGGGGGAGGGGGGATATGGGGGATATGGGGGAGGGGGGATATGGGGGAGGGGGGATATGGGGGATATGGGGGAGGGGGGAATATGGGGGATATGGGGGAGGGGGGATATGGGGGATATGGGGGAGGGGGGGATATGGGGGAGGGGGGGATATGGGGGATATGGGGGATATGGGGGAGGGGGGATATGGGGGAGGGGGGATATGGGGGAGGGGGGATATGGGGGATATGGGGGATATGGGGGAGGGGGGATATCGGGAATATGGGGGAGGGGGGATATGGGGGATATGGGGGAGGGGGGATATGGGGGAGGGGGGATATGGGGGATATGGGGGATATGGGGGAGGGGGGAATATGGGGGATATGGGGGAGGGGGGATATGGGGGATATGGGGGAGGGGGGATATGGGGGAGGGGGGGATATGGGGGATATGGGGGAGGGGGGGATATGGGGGAGGGGGGATATGGGGGAGGGGGGATATGGGGGAGGGGGGATATGGGGGATATGGGGGAGGGGGGATATGGGGGATATGGGGGAGGGGGGATATGGGGGAGGGGGGATATGGGGGATATGGGGGATATGGGGGAGGGGGGAATATGGGGGATATGGGGGAGGGGGGATATGGGGGATATGGGGGAGGGGGGGATATGGGGGAGGGGGGGATATGGGGGATATGGGGGATATGGGGGAGGGGGGATATGGGGGAGGGGGGATATGGGGAGGGGGGATATGGGGGATATGGGGGATATGGGGGACGCTCACCCTGCCTGCTCTGACGAGGTCGTTCACCTTCTTGTGGCACTGGGTGCCTGTCCGTGGTGTTAGGGCCACAGCGGTGACGGCCTCTGCCACCTCCCTCCACAGACGCCGGCTGTGGCGTGGGGCAACTCTGCGGCCGTGCCCGGGATACAGGGCGTCCCTCCTCTGCTCCACCGCATCCAGGAGCGCCTCCACATCGCGTGACTCGAACCTCGGGGCTGAGCGACGGCCAGCCATCAAGTCGGGTGTTGCGGTCGGCTGTTCCGGTCGGGTGGGGGGGAGCTGCGCGGCCTTATGAGCCGTCACGCCGTGCAGCGCGTATGACGCTGCACGGCGTGAACCACTGCGCAAGCGCGGATCCCGTTACGTCGCTGCTAGCCCATTTCGGGCCGCAGACTATCGGCCCATTTTTATGACGTGACGCAAGTGGGATTTGCGCCGTTTTTTGCGCCGATCGGCGGAGTTTCTGCCGATAACGGAGAATTTCGCCCCTCATCTCAAATATTACATAGTATTTACATGATGTGGAGATGCCGGCGTTGGACTGGGGTGAGCACAGTAAGAAGTCTTACAACACCAGGTTAAAGTCCAACAGGTTTGTTTCGATGAGTGGGTCACCTGAGGAAGGAGCAGTGCTCCGAAAGCTAGTGACATCGAAACAAACCTGTTGGATTTTAACCTGGTGTTGTAAGACTTCTTATAGTATTTACAGTACATAAACAGGACAATTGGTCCAAAAGCTCGGTTATGCTCCGCACCAGCCTCCTTCCAACTTCCTTTTCCAACCCTATTAACATAGGCCGGTTGCCTCTTTCTGTGCCAGACTCCGTGGCTTCTCTGTTTATTCCCAAATCCTCTCTCATGTCTATCTGCTTCCCCTTAAATCCATTAAATGGTTATCCCAGATACCCTTTGTGATAACAAGTTCAAACTATTCTCTGGGTAAAGAAGATTTCTCTGAATTCTCTACTGTATTTATCCACGATTTTCATATATTGATGTCCCGACTTCTGGTCGCCCCTACAAATAGAATCATCGTCACTACTGCGAGTACTCTTTCACACCCTTTCATAACTATTGGGACCTCAATCAGGTCCCAACTCAATCTGGAGAACAGGATTCTCCGATCCTGCGGCAGGTTGAAGAATTGCTGGGGGGAGGGGGGGGGGGCAATCCCGCCCCGCCGCTCCGACGCCGGGCTGCCGATTCTCCGACCATGGCGCTAGTCGGGGGCCGCTGAACGTGGCCCTTCCCCGGCGATTCTCCGCGCTCGACGTGCTGAGTGCTGGGTCGTTCACGTGTGGTCCGACCCAGCGGGACCTCAGCGTTCTGGCTGCGGGGGCCGTCCTGGTGGGGGGGGAGGGGGGGATCCGACTCCGGGAGGGAGCCTCCGCGGTGGCCAGGCCCGCGATCGGGGGCTACCGATTGGCGGGCAGGCTAATTCCGGGGGGGGGGGGGCTATGTTCCTCCGCGCCAGGCCCCTGTAGGTCTCCGCCATGTTGCGTGGGGGCCGGCGCGGGGCCGGCATCCCACACGCATGCACAGACCCGCGCGGGCCGTGGCGCGCATGCGCGGACTCACGCCGGCCGTGCTGGGGTCCATATCGGCAGCTGGAGCTGTGTGAAGCGCTCCAGTGCCGTGCTTGCCCCCTGGCGGTTGGGGGATCGCTGCTCCTAGCAGCCAGCTGACGCCGTTGTAAAACGCTCCGCCGTTTACGACGGCGTCAACACTCTGCTGCTAAAATGGAGAATCCCGCCCCATATCTTCATCAATCTTTCTTGAGAGGTGTAACCACTCAGTTCATGTGTCATTCTAGTAGACCTTTGTGTACCACCTCCTGTGCCATTGTATTCTTTTTATGATATGGAGCACACGGCTATTTACAATACACCAATGGTGGACTAACCATGGTCTCCATATTCTTCCCACCAATACTTCCCACTTGGCATTTATCTATTTTGAAGTTCATTTGCCGTTCTGCAAGTTTATTAATGGGCAGTATTTTCCATTAATTTGGCTAAGTGTTGTTTGGGCAAGAAAAGCCATGAGTAGCATGCTGGCAACGTCGGCATATTTTTGCACCGTATTTTTCGGCACTTTGAAAAACAGGTTTGCCCGAGTACCCATGGCAGACTGACTCTGACCCGCTTGCCTCGGTATCACTCGAGCACTTCAATCAACGGGTCGCTCCATTTAAACACCTCCCCAGCACTTGTTCCATGTCCAGCCAATAGGATGGCTGCTAGGAAGATATATGGCGAAGCACTCACAAGAATGCTGGATGGGGTGGAGGGGAGGTGGGACATCCTGTACCCTCAGGCTGGCGGAAAACCAACCAGCAAGGGTACCAAGCCTACATGGGAGGTGGTAGCAGTGCTGGAGAACACACGATTGCTTCACAAGAATCCAGTGCAGAAAGAAGATAAATGACATCCTCCATACAACCAGGGTAAGTCACTCTTCTCATTTCTGAACACTCACCCACTCGCACACCCATCACATATCCACTGGGAGCTCACTCACTGCCACCTCAAGGGGCCTCACTATTCACCCTCCCACACGCCTCCTCATCTCCCCGGTGGCTCCTCTCCTCATCACATCCCAACTTCCAATCTCCAGCCACGTACACCATGCATTCTTACCATCCGTACCAACACGTGTCCAGTTTACACTCTCCCCATTTGTCTCCTTGCAGGACAAGCTGGTTCACAATAAACAGGAGAGGCCTCGGATGGGCAGAAGCCTGCCCAAACTGAAAATCCGCTCGCCATTCAAGGAAAGTCCTCCAGTTTGCAGGGGAGGAAGAAGCCTGTTCCTGTGCTGAGGGTGAGGTAGGCACAGGAGAAGTGAGTGGATCCGCGACACAATCATTCATCTGGCCAGCCTCACATGAGTTTTCTCTCTCCTATCCTCATGCTCCTGCCAGGCACTAATGCCCTCTCCCTTCCCTTGTAGGAAAATAAGTAGAGCAGTCCGGTCCATCTGAAAGTGTTGCTTTGGAAAGAGGCCAGGGGACAGTGTCATGTGAGAGTACCTTTAAGAAATGGGTGTTTATAAATGGGTGTGTATATAAGTATCTGTAGTGAGAGTACCTTTAAGAAATGGGTGTTTATTACTGCAGTGATGTCAGAGAGTGGGTGGAGCTGGGCTGCCTGTTAGCTTTTTACTTTCGTTTTAGGCTGTTGGCTGCAGGGTGTGTTTTATTTTTATTTTCAGAGCTGGATAGCTGCAGTCACAGGCAGAAGGTGTATGAATCTCTCTCTGTAATCTAAAGACTGTAAATCGATCCTGGTGATTTAAAACTAATAACAGTAATGACTTTAACCTGATGTGCTTCTGGTAAAAGGTGTTTTAAGTCTTATGGATGTTAAAAGGAAAGCTTAAAGGATTACTTAGTGTTGAATTCTTTGGGGGTTGTATTTGAATTAATGGTTGCTAAGATGTTCACTGTGTGTTTTAAAAAGGTTAACTTGAGTTCATAGAATAAACATTGTTTTGTTTTAAAAAATATTTTTCCATTTCTGCTGTACCACACCTGTAGAGTGGGCCGTATGCTCCCCATACCACAATCTATTAAAAGTTGTGGGTCAGGTGAAGTCCATGATACACTTTGGGGTTCTCTAAACCCTGGCCCATAACAACAGCTCTGACGAATTCTCGAATGTTACCATTGAAGAGGAGTCGCAGCTGTCACCCGCACCCTCCACCAGCACAGGGACACATATCTCAGTGGGAATTGGTAGGAGACAGGCTTCTGGGTCACTAACTGGTGAGCATCTCATCTCTGATGATCCACAGCAGGCAGAGGCTGGTACATCCCAGGGATCCCGCGCTTGGAGGACCACTGGAGGCCAGGACTGTGCTCAGCCCCAGTCAGATGATCTGCCCCTGGGCACGGTCATCCCTCATCTGCTGGAGCTACGAAGGAAATGTCGGGAACATCAGGAAAGGATATCAGCTTCATTCCTCATATTGCAAAGCCAACTGGTGGAGTCCCATCACCTTCTGTCCAAGGAGATCGTGCTGACACTCCAAGGCAACCAGGCCAATGCTGCAAGGATGACGGCTGCTGTGGAGACCTTGGTGCAGGACATTCACTTCATGGTCGGGAATGTTCACTGCTTAGTTCAGAAAATGAGCTCCATGGTTCAGGGCATCAACAGCATGGTGCAGCCTCTTGTGAGTGCCACGCCAGAGGACAGCGGGGGTTCTAGATCTCACTCAGGCTGCCCTTCCATTCTAAGGAGGAACCCAGGGCCTCCGAGCTCCCATATGAAGGTGGATCAACTGGTGTATAGCCAGCACTTTGCTCCCAGGGGACCCTGGAGCAGTCCATACAATCAGACTCCCCTCTCCCTGAGACCAACAATGCTCCGGCCGCATACGCAGTGGAGGGTGGCACTACCACACTCATGCTGCCCAAAAACAGACCAGTATCCTCCAGGTCTCGGCCCTCCAGAGGACATCCGCCAAGCTAATTTTTGTGAGGGCCACGAAGAATCCAGCACGAGTTTTAAGGATACAAAGAAATAACATTTATTTGCAAGAACATATATATACAACAGCAGCAGCAACTTCGCTTGCTGCTCACTCCTTCCTACTGGTTCCAAACTGGCCAGCTTTATTTATACAGGGAGTCTGCTAATGATTTCTCTGCCCCCCCTCATTGGGGAAGCTCATACTCCCACAGGATTGTGGGATTGTCATTAGTCCCCAGCCAATGGTAAGTAGGCAGGTTATAACATCCCTACCCCCTAAAGTCCAAGGAATCCACCAAAGACCCTGGCGAAGGAGGGCGTTGGACTCGTTTTGCCGCAGGCCGGACACCATTTGCACGAGGCGCTGGATCGGGCGGCGTGTAACGAGACGGAGACCGGCGCTTCCATGATGAACGGCATAACGGTTGTACATCCACGGCCCGTGGGCCCGAGGATTCCCCCTCTGATGCGTCCTGTGTCTCCATCTCGGAGTCAGAGTCTGCTGCCTGCGTCATCTTGGCGTCTCTATCTCCATTCGGTTCTGTAACGACCTGCGCAGGCTTTGAGTGAGGCACCAGAGGAAGATTGGGAGGACTACTTTCCATTGTTTCTGGTCTCCTTGGCTGTAGAAATGAGCTCCGGGGGCGGGGAATCTTTGGAAGGGATAGTCTTCTGGACCGAACGTGGACTACATGTTTGCACTGGAGACGGCCCTGGGCTTGCACCTGGTAAGATATAGGGCCCATTTGGCGAAAGATTACACCAGGAACCCACTGGGCACCACCAGCAAAATTCCGAACGAACACTGGGTCACTGGGTCACCGGGCGCAAACTGCCGAATCGGCTGATGCCGAGAAAATCCCTGTCCCTGCCGTTCTTGTGTGCGGCGTACTTTTGCGCCAATGTCTGGGAAAACCATACTAAGGTGGGTGCGAAGTCTCCGGCACATTAGGAGTTCTGCGGGAACTACCCCAGTCACCGCATGGGGGGTGGTGCTATACAAAAACAAAAAGCGAGCCAGTCTCGTGTCAATTGACCCGGAAGACTGCTTCTTTAGGCCTCGTTTGAATGTCTGCACTGCGCGCTCCGCCAACCCATTTGAAGCCGGCTGGTAAGGGGCAGTGCGGATATGGCATATGCCGTTCATCTTCGTGGACCTCGCAAACTCCTCACTTGTGAATGGAGTGCCGTTATCCGTGACCAGCAACTCGGGGAGGCCATGCGTACTAAAAGAGAAACGCATCTTCTCAATTGTTGCGCAGGATATTGTGCCTAGCATCTTAGCACCCCTAGCCATTTAGACTGGGCGTCAATTAATAGAAGGAACATGGATCATTGAAAAGGGCCTGCGAAATTTGCATGCAAGTGTGCCCAAGGCCGCCCTGGCCATTCCAAGTGATGTAGGGGCGCGGCCGGCGGAAGCTTCTGATGCTCCTGGCAAATGGAGCAGTTTTGGGCCACCTTGTCAATGTCGGTGTCGAGGCCTGGCCACCAGACATAACTCCGGGCCAACATTTTCATTTTGGTCACACCTGGATGCCCATTGTGCAAGTCTCTTAGTATCAGCTCCTGGCCTTTTTCCGGGACAATCACACACGTCCCCCACAAGAGGATGCTGTCTTCCACGCTGAATTCTGACAGCTTGGAGGAAAATGCCCGCAACTCGCCTGGGAGCTGTCTATGCTGCCCACCATACTGGACTATGTGCCGAACCTTTGACAGGACTGGCTCCGTCTGGGTCCACTCAAGGATCTGTGATGCCGTGACAGGCAAGGTGTCCATAAAATTCAGGGTTGCAACCACCTCACCGGTCGTGGGGGTCGACATGGGGCTGGTCGATAAAGGCAATCGGCTCAGTGCGTCGGCATTCGCTATCTGCATTCCTGGTTTGTGCTCCAGAGAAAACTCGTATGCAGCGAGCAACAAAGTCCAGTGCTGGATCCGTGCGGAAGCAATGGGCGGTATTGGCTTATCCTCTCTGAAAAGTCCCAGCAGAGTCTTATGATCAGTCACGATAGTGAAGTGGCAGCCATATACGTACTGGTGGAAACGTTTCACTGCAAAGACCACTGCCAGGCCCTCCTTCTCGATCTGCGCGTACTTTATTTCCGCTGCAGTCAATGTGCGGGAGGCGAAAGCTATCGGTCGCTCGGCCCCGTTCTCCATCTTGTGGGACAGGACGGCCCCAATACCATAGGCGGATGCATCACATGTGACGAGCAAAGGCTTTCCAGGATCATAGTGGGTTAGTAACCAGACGACAACAATTGATGTTTTACCCGCCGGAAAGCGGTTTCTTGCGGCTGACCCCAAACCCAGGTGTGATTTTTCTTTAGCAGAAGGTGCAACAGGGCCAGCGTAGTTGCCAGATTGGGGAGGAACTTCCAGTAATAGTTTACGAGGCCGAGAAAAGAACGAAGATGCGAAGTGTCAGTCGGGGCGGAGGCCTGTTGAATAGCGCGTACCTTCTCTGAGACAGGTTGCAAACCTTCGCGGTCCCCCGATAACCCAGGTAGACTACTTCCTTCGCCTGAAAGACGCACTTTGTGCGACGTAAACGGACTCCAGCCTCCAAAAAGCGTCTAAGGACAGCCTCCAGATTTTCCAAATGTTCCTGCTCTGACGTCCGTGTGATCAAAACATCATCTAAGTAGACAGCGACACGTGGTAAACCTCTCAAAATGCCCTCCATAACGCATTGAAAAATAGCGCAGGCAGAGGATACTCCAAAGGGAAAACGTGTGTATTCATACAGGCCCCGGTGTGTATTAATCGTTACATATGGTCGGGAGGCAGGGTTCAGCTCCAACTGAGGCGCAACTCATATCTAATTTTGTAACGAGAGTCCGCCTGCAAGCTTCGCGTAGAGATCCTCTATGCGAGGCATTGGATATCGGTCGAGTCGGGAAGCCGTATTCACTGTAAGTTTATAGTCGCCGCACAAGCGAACTGTGGCATCTGGCTTCATTGCAGGTACAATTGGTGCTGCCCAGTCAGCGAAACAGACGGGCCTGATAATACCCAAAGTCTCCAAACGAGTGAGCTCCCCTTCTCGAGCAAGGTGTAAGGCACCGGGCGCGCCCGGAAATAGCGCGGCGTGGCTCCTGGTTCGACTTGGATACGGGATACGGCCCCTTTTATTTTCACCAAACCGGGCTGCAATACATCTGGGTATCGTCCTAGCACCTCAGTCAACCCTTCAGAAACTGTTTGGAGGATGTGCTGCCATTGCAACCGCAAATGGCGCAACCAGTCCCGACCCAACAGGCTGGGCCCATGGCCGCGCACCACGATAAGTGGGAAACGCCCCTCCTAGCGTCCATAGACAACAGGGGTCATTGTAGTTCCTGCAATGGCCAGTGGTTTCCCCCGTGTAGGTGGCCAACCTGGCCTGTGAGTCGGTTAATGTAAGGGTCTGTATACCCTGCTTGATGCGGTCGAATGTCCTCTGGGCGATCACGGAGACCGCTGCGCCAGTGTCCAACTCCATCTCAAGCGGGTGACCATTGACACGTACTGTCACCTTAATGAGGGCCACATGGGGAGCAGCCACACAATGCAGCTGCAGGCAGTCGTCCTCCGTCTCCACGTCCTCAGGAGTAGTCGCCGCAGGTTCATCCACATGGAAGGTACGGCCCCTGGGCTGGTTCCAGTTTCGGTCGGAACAACGGCGCCTCTGGCACCCCCAGGACCGGTGTCCGCGACGGGGTCGGCGCCTACAAGTCTGACGCAGACATGTCTCCTCATCCATTGGTTCTGGAGAAGGCTCCCTTCGGGGAGGAATGTCCGACGGCCACTGGCGTCGATCCGGACGTCGCCTCGCCCAAGGTAACGCAGGAGTGCAGGGGGACGTTTTCAGATTGAAGGGGCTGCGCCCCAAGACATGCACCTCCATTTCCTGCAGCTCCTGCACTCCTCGTTCTGCGTTCTGAGGACAATACTATTTGAATGGCCTGTTGAAAAGTCAATGTTGGCTCAGCTAACAACTTTCTCTGGGTGGCCGCATTGTTAATACCGCAAACCAAACGGTCGAGTAACATTTCTTACACGGTCTCACCATAGTCACATTACTCCGCAATCCTGCATAGCTTGGATAGAAAGTCGGCAAGGGATTCTCCTGGGGTCCTCTCAGCGATATTAAATCGGTAACGTTGGACTATCGTGGACGGGGTTGGGTTAAAATGTTGCCCCACTAAATTCACAAGTTCATCAAACATTTTGGTGTCCGGCGCAGCTGAGTACGTAAAGCACCTAATCACCCCAAACATATGCGGGCCGCAGGCGGTGAGCAATATGACCACCTGGCACTCGTTTTCGGTGATATTGTTTGCCCGGAAATAGTAATGCATCCGTTGTGTGTACTGGTTCCAGCTTTCCAGCGCAGCATCAAAAACATCCAAACGTCCGTACAGAGGCATGGTATAATAGAAAACAACTTCCAACCTGTATCCAACAAAAATCTAGGGAGGTGGCTTCAGCAGCTATTCACGTTAACCCTCGTCGCCAGTTTTGTGAGGGCCACGAAGAATCCAGCACGAGTTTTAAGGATACAAAGAAATAACATTTATTTACAATAACATATATCTATAACAGCAGCAGCAACGTTGCTTGCTGCTCACTCCTTCCTGCTGGTTCCAAACTGGCCAGCTTTATTTATACAGGGAGTCTGCTAATGATTTCTCCGCCCCCTCATTGGGGAAGCTCATACTCCCACAGGATTGTGGGATTGTCATTAGTCCCCAGCCAATGGTAAGCAGGCAGGTTATAACACTCATCTCAGACAACAGAGCGTGGCAGACAGCAGACTACCTCCACCAGAGCTGTGGATTCTGGGGGTACACCAAGACGTAGAGACAGAGTAAGGAAGGTAAAGAAGTTATAGTTGCACAGTGTGCAATATTTATTATTAGCCACTAATACATAAAGAGCACGTATGCAAGTATGTAAGCGCCTCTGTAATGTATTGCACCTAAATTCTTTCATCCTCTTAGCACTTCCCTGCTCTCACTACGCTGTTCCATAACTTGCTGCACACACTGTGGCGTGGATCCAACACATAAAAGCTGGATGCTCACCAACAACATTGCCTCCAACTCACATCTGCAAAGTTGTCAGCTCACTGGTTGGCCTTCCCTCACACTGACAAGACACAGTTATGCCGGTATCAACCTGGCCACAAGAAGCAGCCCCCCCCCCCCCCCCCCCCCCCCACCCCCCCACCCGGTCAACCCCAATACTCAACCCAGTCATTGGGAAAGACTGATCTGAGCAGAAGTCACCCAGCAGCTACACCCTTGTGAACGGCGTTCCTTTCGCACTGATGGACACAGATCCTCAGTGACACCCCTAACTAGGGAGGAGCGTGCCTGGGAGAAATCTGTCCAGGTACCATCTCCCTGATATTACCCTGGTCATTGGGAGTCACAAGCTGCCTTTAGTCTGGCAGGAGTCAGACATTCATAATATCTCTTTGAAGACAAATGCTCTGTCCTCACTGTAAGTGTAAGGGTCCTTCCTGATTATTCCCTGTCTATTCCCTTATTTTCCCTTCCTTTTATTTTCACCTTTCCATCTTTGCTCCATGGATGATGTATGGACATGTATCCTTAAGGCAGCCTGTATTTTTAATTCAAGCTGAGGAAAGCAGTGGCCTCTCCTTTAATTCATCAGAAGCCTTTGTTGGTTTAGACTGGAGTTGATTCTGCAAAGAAGACCATTAGCTGTAAACCAGAGACTTGAATCAGTAAGCGTGCTGTGAGGAAACTATGCAAAAGGACCACCATTCAACACAAAGTTTCTAATCTTTTGAACTTCATTCTTATTATTTTTACCCCTTTCCACCCCTCTGTGTTTGTCTGTTGTGTGTGTGGGTAGAGGGTGGGATAATTACAGTCGGTAGTAGGTATTAGCTTGTTGTTAACCAGTTGTATTCACTGCATATTTCATGATAGTTCTTGGTATAAAGAAACAGTAATTGTGATTCAACTTACAAACCTGGTGACTGTAATTATTGGGCAGCCAAGGGCCAAAGAATTCACAAATCTTTATAAGAATTATTAGTTTAATTCACGTGTGTTGTGACTCCTGGTCTCTTGCCCAGGGTGGCGTAACACAAGTCATCATCATCCTCCTGCATCATATGGACCATAGGCAACCACACCCTTCTCATGACAGGAGCAATATCAGACTTATGGTCATGCTGCCAATACACAGTGAGGAAGGGCCATCTCCCATGATGGCCTGGTCATCCATGAAATCTAAGGCTATCAGGGCATCTGAACCGTATCTTCAGGATGCCAATCGTCTGCTCTACCAATGCACAAGTAGCAGCATGATCCTCATTGTAACGGGTCTCTGCTTCACTCTGTGGCCTCTGCACAGGCGTCACCAGCCACGTCCTGAGGGGGTACTTCTTGTCCCCGAGGAGCCAACCCTGTAGCAGATGAATTCCCTCAAATACCTCCTGTATCTGACAGTGGCCAAGGATGTAGTTGTAGATGATCCCTGGGAACCTTGTACACACCTGCAGGATGTGCTGGGCATAGTTGCAGATGACTTGGACATTCAGGGAGTGGAAGTCCTTGCAGTTTATCAAGGGGACACCTTGATGCATGGGGAATGGAGAGTGATGTGAGTGCAATAATTGGCTCCCTGCACGTGTGGGAAGCCAGCTATGTGGATGAATCCCATGGCTCTGGCGTCGTGGCTAACCTGGTCCCGGCCAAAATTAATGCGTATGCAGCCTCCCCAATGCACTTATGTGCGGCAGCCTATGAGATGCTGCGAAGATCACCGATGGAGCCCGATGGAGCCCTGAATGGAGCCACTGGCATAGAAATTTAGGGTGGCTGTGACATTCAGGACAATGGGTCTCCAAGGCCATGTAGCGCCAACTCCTGCAGAACCTCCCAAAGGTGAGAGACTGTATCCCTGGACATCCAGAATCTCCTCCTTCACTGGTTCACACTCATCTCCGAGAACGCAGCCGCCGTCTGTAAACTCTGACCTGATGATGTCGCCTCCGAGCAACCTGTTTTTTTGGTTCCCTTTTGAATATTGACAATTTTCTAATCCTCAGGGGCTTTTCCAGAATTTAAGGATTCTTGGAAGATTACTACCAGTGCATCTGCTATTCCCGTTGCTACTACGTTTAATATCCTCGGATGCAACCTATCCAGTCCAGGGGACTTATCAACCTTTAGCCATTAGTTTTCCTCGTACATTGTCTCTCGTGATAGTTATCGGATTTATTTCCTCTCCCCACTCACCCCAACCATCCCTCACCTTAGATTATCATAGAATTTACAGTGCAGAAGGAGGCCATTCAGCCCATCGGGTCTGCACCGGCTCTTGGAAAGAGCACCCTACCCAAGGTCAACACCGCCACCCTATCCCCATAACCCAGTAACCCCATCCAACACTAAGGGCAATTTTGGACACTAAGGGCAATTTATCATGGCCAATCCACCTAATCCGCACATCTTTGGACTGTGGGAGGAAACCGGAGCACCCGGAGGAAACCCACGCACACACGGGGAGGATGTGCAGACTCCGCACAGTGACCCAAGCCAGAATCGAACCTGGGACCCTGGAGCTGTGAAGCAATTGTGCTATCCACAAGGCTACCGTGCTGCCCTTCTGCCTCTTGATTATTTAGTATATTTGGAATGCTATTTGTATTTGTGTCTTCTACCTTGAAGATTGAGGCAAAGGATTTATTTAACTATTCTGCCATTTTCTGGCTCTCCATTATTATTTCCCCAGTTTCATTCTCTAAGGGGCTTATGTTCACCTTGACCTCGCTCTTCCTTTTCTTATGTTTAAATAAGCTCTCTCCATCTATTTTTATATTATTTACCCTTAGAGTTTACCTTCTCCATCTTTTTTTTGGTCATCTTTTGTTGGTTTTTAAAACATTCCCAATCATCTGGCTTACCACTAATCTTTGCCACATTGTTTTTTCTTTCAGTTTAATACTCTCCTTAACTTCCTTGGTTAACCTGGATTAATTTATCCCCTTCCTCAAATCCTTCTTCCTCACTTGGGATATATTTTGGTTGTGAGTCATGAACTATTTTCATAAACTTCGACTACTGTGAAGCTACACATTGACGCTGGCATTCTCTCTCCTGCCTCACGGCTAGAAGGATTACTGCCAATTTTATTGGCTCCATGTTTGTATCTATGTACTAACTGAAAGGGAGGAAAGAGAATGAGTGGCCTTTGTGAAGTCCTGGCCATGCCCTGACCCATTGCCCATACCCCAGGAACATTCTGCAGATGGTCAGTGACTGTTGTGCTTGCCTTCTCACTTAACCCCAGCCCGTTACAATCTCCCACACTGGCCAAGACCCCGCATGGGCCTCTCCCCACTCAGCTTGACAGATGGCATCTATTTAAAAAAAAAACCTTTAGCCCTCAGGTCTCACAAAAGGCGAAAGCATAAGGCCCATGGGGTAACTGAATGGCCATGTACGCAAACCTCTGGAGGGAACAGGAGTGAGGGGTTGGGGAAAGTCTGAGGACACCACTGCAAGAAGATATGGGTGGGTGGGCGGTTTGGTGAGCTCTAAAACCTTTGGCCCTTGTATAGGAAAGGAGCTGGCAAAATCTAGCTATGCGATTGCAGGCCCTTGTGTATGATGCAGTACATCTGCTAGCCTCCTTAGTGAATGCTGAAGGTAAGCCTTAGAATTCATGGAATGGTGAGCTCCTCATGGAAAGGGTTAACTCGTGGACATCAATCTGTGGTGATCAGTGTACATTGCAACGAAGTAACTGGGCATAATTGGCTTGTTCATCAAGGCTAAGGAATGTTAACAGGCAAGGGGGTTCCTTGCGTGGCAGGCAAGGGTGAGCTCATTACTGTCAAGTCTCCATATTAAACTTAACAGAATCAGAGAATATCACTGGCACCCCCCGCCTCTAAGGTTGTGGCTGCTACAAGCCTTGTATTGTGGACACCCAGCTGGCCAGGTTTCCTGGCCCAGTGCCAGTGTCTCGTGATTCCCCCCCCCCCACCCCCCCACCCCCCGTTATGGGGCTAAACCATATTCCCCTCTCAAAGTAATACCAATGGCAACCCCTCAACACCCCTCCCATTATTGCTTCTCACTCCTGCTTAGGGACATTGCCTTCACCCACTGTGCTGCCACTGCGCCTGCCCCCGAACCAGTGAGCACCCATCCCGAATCATGGGCAGCCCCCAGAACCTACGAGCAACCCTCTGAATCTATGAACAACCCCCCAAATGCGGGAGCACCCCCTAAACTCAGGAGGAATCCCCCAAACCTGCAAGCACTTCCGGATCCCCTAAGCAACCCCCAAACCCGCAAGAATCCCCCAATCCCGTGAGCAACCACCCCGAACCAATGAGCAAACACGCCAAATCTGTGAGTAACACCACCCCCCCCCCCCCCCCCCCCCCCGACCAAAGTGGTTTGGGAATTTGAGGGGTCGCAGGTGGAACCCCAAGGGAAAGGTGGTAACTTACAGCTCGGTAGAGGTCATTTGTCTTCTTTCTACATTGGACGGTGGTCCTCCTGGTCATGTTACCCACACTGACAGCCGCTGCCACTGCCTTCCAGGCAGCATTGCTGATCCTGCTGCTGGTCCTCTGACCACCTCGGAGGAACAGGGTGGCCTATCTATCATCCACAGCATCGAGAGGCCTTGTAGCAGGCCAGGATGCTGCGGTGTTCCGTCACCTCTCCTGCGGGAGTCACCGGCACAGGCACCATCAGCTCCTCCTCCCTCGGGGTACCCCGATGTCCCCCGGGCTACTCATTGGGATGGGGGTGCGAGCGGAACTATCCCCTGAGGCTTTCCCGCCACCTTGCGCTGCCACCTCTGGCGGCCTGCACTGGTCTCGACTAGGGTGCACACGCTCGCGGCCATGGAGCGCAGGGAGTGGACTATCTCTGTCTGGGTCTGTGCCACATCAGCCAGTGACTGCGCCATCTCCTTCTGGGACTGGGCCACCTCCATCTGTGCCTGCGCCTCATTGGCAAGTGCCTGGGCAAAGCTGCCAATGTTCCCAGCCATGGCCTGCTGTGACTGGACGACACTCAGAAGCGCCGCTGTGATGTCCAGTTGGCTCTGACACATGGTTGCCTGTGAGGCGGCAAACCTGTCCTGGATCTCGGCCAGCACCTGCGCAGAATGCCCAAAGCCTGGACATGCTGATCCATACCCAAAACCGTTGCCCCCAATGCCTCCCCCATGGACCCTATCCTGGCGATGTTAGCCTGGGTGGCATGCGTTGACGGCACCACTTCCTGCTCCTTAACGCGGTTGGACTCCACCAACTGCATCTACAGGAGCTAGATGCTCGCCGACAACCCTCATGTAGTCCCTGGCTCTGTGACTGCATCTCCATGATTGCTGGGACTGTCCCTTCCAGAAGCCCAGAAACATCTGTACGGCAGCTAGTCCCTGGGGTTGGCCTGCCCTCCGACCGTCCACCCCCTCGGGACTTCCTACCTCCACCTGATGTACCGGAGCAACTGTGTGATGAGCACCAGATAGTGTCCCAAGAGCCTCTTCACTCAAGTGTCCAACCGAGCTGGGATGGTGCACGGTGTTGGAGACAGCTATGACGGGAAATCCGTGTCATCCTCACGGATGCGGGTGGTTGGGGTATGCGTAGTGTGGGGATAAGGGTGGTGCGGGGGGGGGGGGGCGCGGGGTTGACACACTTGTCACGGGGAACCGCAACTCAGCAGGGTCTCCCTTCCTTGCCCACGGCCGACCTCCACCCCGGTGATGTTTAGTTCCTCTGGGCCACCGACCATGTCCAGGGCCCTCTGCTCTGCCACGGTGAGGGGCTACCGGTCCGGCAGTCCAGTTTTCTCCCACTCCCGGCTGTTATGAGTAGCCTACTCCTGGGGGTGAGGAAAATATAAAATGACAATGTTAGACAGTCTGACGCATGAAGCACAGGGGGTGGGTAGCTGGTGGCCACAGTGGTCAGGGCATTCAGCCATGGTGGCCGGTATGGGTGCTGGCATGTGGTGCAGGGTGGGCGTTTGACTGCCCTCGGGGTTGTAGTGGGGGAGGGGGGGGGGTGTCGGGTTATGGGTGCATGGAACGGTGTCGGTACCTGGGGCACAGTGCTGCCTACTCACTCTGGCTACCCTGAGGAGATCGTGCAGTTTGTTCCCGCACTACTGGCCGGTCCGGACTGTGTTGCTGGTAGTGCTCACCATCTCTGCCACCTGCGCCCAGGCATGGTGAATGGCAGCGGCTGGCAGCCTCCTTCCCAGGCCGGGGTACAGGGTCTACCGACTCTCCTCCACCACGTCCAGGAGGGTCTACAGCTCGGCATCCGTGAAATGGGGTGCCACTCTCCTTGCTGCCATCTTGTTAGCTGGGATGGTGTGTATGGAGAGTGAAGTGTGTCATGCGGCTATAGCTTGTCAGCCTCCTGAGTATCAATCTCAGACCCGGCGAATCCCGCTCCGTTTCTCATTTGAATCGATTGTGTTCCACGTGATGACAGTGCTAGCCCCTTCACAGTAGCTGAATTGGTCCAGGTGCGGACCCGTTTTGCTGGTGTGGAACTCCATGAATCCTCCGCCGGCGTCAACACGGAGAATCCCGTTGCCTATTTATATATTCCAAGAAGAATTCAATTAACATGTCTTGTCGTCATTGTTGTCGAACTAGAAATCATATTTTGGATCCTTTACCTCAGACACTTTTGATATATTTCAAGATACTAGAAACCAACAGGAGTTTTGATCATTTTGCCCTCCAAAGGGTGTAATGAATATCTGCTGGGTATCTGGCAGGTGAGCCGATCCCATCGCCTTGGCAGAATTACAATTGATTGAAGTATAGAACTTTGTAATATTTAATTCCCTCTTTTAAGCGTCCATTTTTGAAGTGGATCTTTAAACAATTCAAATAGTAACCTTCCAGGAAAGATCAACTTACAATTCCAGACATCAGGTGACTCATGGCAGCCATTTTGGTCAGTATCTTTTCTTGTATATTTAAAAAAAAGTAGGACATCTTTCAACAGCTCAATATGCTTTTGGTTAGCGAGTGAAACTAGAGGTAAACCTCACTCAGTCACAATTTCCCATTGTCATGACACCTCACTCTCATGGAGATTGTGATTCATTCTCATTTCACTAAAAGGAAAAAGGAATATAAAACAACAACACTTAGTCCCATTCATTGTCTTAGTCTTGGTCTAGATTATCCGCTCAGTTCTAACTGAGTCTTCCAACCCAGATGCCCCTGAACTGCATTAGACCCTGGAGAAACTTGTACATTTTTTTTTTCAGGTAGTTGCTTACATTCATTTGAAAGATTAGTCTGGGTTCTGAAATTGCTTTATCTTTGGTGATAGTTATGACAGATAATTTTGTCAGTAACCCTGTGCCTGTCCCTTGCTGTAACTCTGGATTATCTCAGGGGTTGGCGGGTTTGTTTACTCTCAGATTGTTAATAACAGCCACACTGTTCTGGGTTACCTGTTGGGGCTGCAGGGGCCTTGGGCGTCTCCCTGGTCCTGTCTTTATGTTGTTTTTCACAAAGGCTTCAGTATGCAAATTGATCTGACTGTAGGGCTAAGCTGCTCTTGTCAGAATTAACTCTTCCCTGTCCACCACTGTAACTCATGAATTTATTTGCTCAAGCTCAAGACACTTTTACAATTCGCATTGCTCGGAGGTATGCGGGCTGTATTTTGATTTTAACCTCCTGTAGGGCTTCTGGTTCACTTTTCGTGATTTTCCATCAACACGGGTCTGGTTGAAGTTCAAAACTTGGTCTGTTTCATCTTGCTTATCAGTGGTTAACCCCACATGGGTTTCTCAGCTATTCGCCTTGTAATCTCCACTATCGTTTCCTGATTTGGGGTAGGTTACCTTCCTTTCCTTTGCAAACCTATTTTCTATGTTGGGAGTGGGTTGTAACTTGGGTTTTAGCCCTGGTACCATGTCTGGACTCACTTCTGGTATCTCACCTTTAGTGGACTCTGCCTCTACACTACTTTGTTGAGGTTTAGCGTTTGAAGTTGCTCATTTGATTTGCCTTGCATAGATTCCACTGGTATACCCCTTGTGGTTTACACACGTATTTCCTGCTTTAGCGTAGATTCTCCTATCTTCCTCTTTTGTTTTAGGAAGGGGTGTTCCCCTAATCCGTCCCATGTTTTACGGAACACTATTGCCCTCAGGCGGATGTTCAGCTCCTGCTGTACTCCCCCTTTGTTCTTCAGATTTAAGGGCATGACCCTCACTCTTTCCTCATCTATTCAGGAACTTCTTTGCTCCTCATTTAAATCCGCCATGAAGCTACCTGCTAAAGAAATCATTGGCTCGCTAGCACCCTCCTTTGTCTTTGAAATGGGATTTTTCCTATCCTGTCCCATGTCCCCTGGACCACGACAGTCCCCAAGCAGATATTCTGCTCCCTTGCGGCTCCTCAACTGGGTGAGGCGCCTCCCTCAGTGTTCTTTTTTGTGTGCAAGTTTCCATTGTCCCTGTTTAAACTTGCCTTGAAGCTGTCTGCTAGATCTCCTTTTTAACCTTCACAGGCTGCTCATGGACCCACTTCATACCTCTACTGGTCTGCCTTTGGACCTTTTAACTTCAAGTGGCTCTCAGGCAGCCTTTTTTTCCTGCTTTGGGACTTCCCTAGCCCTTGTTTAATTCTGAGAAGAAAAATCTACCAACCCAGTCACCCAAGGGCAGAAACGAACCCAGGTCCCTGGCGCTGTGAGGCAGCACCTGAAAGCAGTGAGATGTACGATGTTAAAACAAATGGCCAGGGAATAAGGTTGCAAACCTAAGAAAATAAATAGAATTGGTGAGAATACAGCATTAGTGAGAATAGGACAGAGAAAACAAGAGTTGAAACTCCAAGCATGCGGGAAAAATAACGAAGACATCAGGAACAAGAGGAAGCTGTCCAAAAAAGACTACATGAACTGGAAAGGGAAAATGAAGGCAGCAGAGGCAGGCCAAAGGATAGGCGTCTGAAAAGTCAGGAGAAGCCACTTGAATCACTGGTGGCTAAAAAGGCTGGAGAAAGCCAGCAGGAATCTGTAGTAGTACAGGGAACCAAGAATGATACAAAGGCCCTGCTGTGGCAATGGAACCTGTAAGAGCTAAAGTAGCGAGGAAAGGGCTACCTTGATACAAAGAGGCTGAAGAAATGCATCAGAATTCTGCAGAGATGTAGAGAGTTAGAAAATGTTCAGAAGCCCAGAAAGAGGCAAGAGCACATGAGAGTTGGAGTAGCTAAGGAACAGCTGCTTGAATTTATAAAGGCCATGGTTAGGCCTGTGGAGTTAAAGGTGGTCCAGGAATCCTGGTTTGTGCATGCCATGCTGGTCCAGACATGTTCCGGAAGATTCTGGTCGGACCTTCAACTGCATCCCATTAGCGGGACGCAAATCGGTTTCACGCCGGCCTCCAGCAGATTTTCCCATCCGTCATGGCGAGCACTGGTGGAAATTCACACTGGTGTAAAACTGATTTTTTGGGACTCCCACTGAATTGTCTCTTCCCCACCCTCCCCCCTGCACCTCCCCACCCACACTTGAACAACCCCCCCACCCCTCCACAACGAGGGCATGGGAAAATTCTGCCCCGAAGTTAAAATCTACATTTTTATATGCGTATTTCTGGGTGAAAGCTCTGCCGATAATATAAGCAGAAATTCAGTCTACCAAATTGCACAAAATCTTTCGATGTACAGCTCATTACATGGAGTTTTAAAAAAAATTGTTTGCAACATAATAAAGAACCAAACGATTACATATTTCACAATGAAATTGGCTTTTAAATGGTAAGTAATATTTGTGCCACACTATTGGCCAGGCATGACCACCTCCAACAAGAGAGAATCTAACCATCTTTCTTTGATATTCAACAGCATCACCATTGCTGACTTCCCCAACATCAACATCCTGGAGGTTGCCATTGACCAGAAACGTAACTGGACCAACCAAGTTCATACTGCGAATAGGTCAGAGGCTAGGAATTCTG
This sequence comes from Scyliorhinus torazame, assembly GCF_047496885.1. Classification (NCBI taxonomy): domain Eukaryota; kingdom Metazoa; phylum Chordata; class Chondrichthyes; order Carcharhiniformes; family Scyliorhinidae; genus Scyliorhinus; species Scyliorhinus torazame. Next base: position 337,966,212 of record NC_092708.1, read on the forward strand.
TGGCAAGTCACTCACGTCTTGACTTCTCGGAGACTGTCCATCATCTATAAAGCACAATTCAGGCATGTGATTAAATACTCTCCACTTGCCTTGATGAGCACAACTCAAACAGCACTCAGGAAGCTCAGCACCATCCAAGACAACAGTCCACTTGTTCAGGGTCCCATCCGCCACATTAAACATTCTGTCCCCCACCACTTGTGCACAGTGACAGCAGTGTACCATCTGCAAGATGCACTGCAACAATTTCTCTATGATCCTTCAACAGCACCTTCTAAACCCACAACCTCAACCACCTGGAATGGCAAAAAAAAGATGGGAATGCTACCTCCAAGCCTTACACCATCCTGACTTGGCATCGTTCTTTCACAGTCACAGGGTCAAAACCTGGAACTCAGTGGGTACAGTATGGGCTGTAGTGGTGGCGATGGAGAAGGTGTTTGATCGGGTGGAGTGGGCTGAGGCAGTTTGGGTTCAGGCAAGTGTTTGTGGACTGGATTTGGTTGCTATATAAGGGGCTGGTTACAAGTGTGTGAACGGTGCAGCCAAAGTTTCTGTTCGTGTTTCAGAACCTCCCAATCTTCGTCCCCAAGTCGTTTTTTAAGAAGGTCAATGCGCTAATCTCTTTTATTTGTGTGGGCCGGGTTGGCTCAAAAAGGGGTGTAGCTGATCGGCAGGGGAAGAGGGCAGGGCGCTCCTGAGGCCAGGCTGGCCACGTGGAGCATGAGGGGGTTGAATGGGCCGGTTAAACGGTCGTGCGGGTTCACACATCTGAGGAGTCTGAAGGTGGACGTGACCTTTTTGCAGGAGACACACTTAAAGATAGCGTACCAGACAAAGCTGAGAAGGGATTGGTGGGGTAGGTGTTTCTTTCGGGTTGAGCTTGAAGATGAGGGGGGTGGTGGCATTGGTTAATAAGCGGGTTGCGTTCGAGATGGGAAGCATGGTAGCTGATCTGAGGTGGGGGGGGAGATAGGTGATGGTGAGTGGAAAGTTGGAGGGAATGCCGGTGGTTCTGGTAAACGTCTATGCCCTGTTTTGGGATGACGTGGATTTCATGAGGTGGGTGTTGGGAAGATCCCTGACTTGCGCTTGCATCAGCTGATTATGGGGAGGGGGGATTTTAATATGGTCATAGATCCGAGCTTGGACCGGTCGAGTCCCAAGTCATCGAGGGTATCAGCAGTGGCAAAGGAACTGAGGGGGTTTATGGAGCGCATGGTGGGGTTGTGGACCCGTTGAGGTTTGGGAGGCAGAGGGCAAAGGAGTTTTCATACTTCCCCCATGTGCACTGGTATACTCCCGGTTTGAATTTATCGTGCTAGATAAGACGATGCTGGCGGGGGTGGCTGACTCGGAGTATTCAGCGATTGTGGTTTCTGACCACACACTGCATTGGGTGGATCTGCGCTTGGCCGGGCGGGGTGGGGGGGGGGGGGGGTGGGGGTTGGAGGGCATCGCCTGCCATGAAGGCTAGATGTGGGGTTGTTGGCAGAAGAGGAGGCGTGCGAATGGATTGGGGCAGCTAACATGGGATACGTGAAGATAAATGATACTGGGGAAGTCACGGAGGCCACGCTGTGGGAGGCACTCAAGGCTGTGGTTAGGGGGGAGTTTACATCAATTTGGGTGCAGAGGGAGAAAACAGAATGGGCAAGGCTGGTGGACGAGAGTTTGAGGATGGACTGGAGGTATTCGGAGGCGTTGCAGGCAGGGCTGTTGAAGGAGAGTCAAAGGCTCCAGGTGGAGTTTGGGCTAGTTTCTAAGGGGAAGGCAGTGGGGCAGATACAGAGGGCCAGAGGGGCTGTGTATGATGGGTTAATCCATAAGTTGAGGAAGCAAAATATAGCGAGGGAGACTGGCAGAGTGAGTGAAGATAAGGGCAAGGTGGTGATGGACCCGGAGGGGGTGAATGGGTTGTTTGAGGTGCTTTATAGAAGGTTATACGAGTCGGAGCCTCCGACCCGGGAGGAAGTGATGCAATGGTTTCTGGACAGGCTGGAGTTTCCCAAAGTAGAGGAGGGGCTGGTTCATGGACTGGGGCCCCAATTGGGCTGTGGGAGGTGATGGATGGTATGGGCAATGCAGGCAGGAAAGGCCCCGATGCTGGTCGGGTTCCCGGTAGAGTTCTATAAAAGGTTTGGGGCAGTCCTGGGCCACTGCTGGTGTGAGCATATAACGCAGCAAGGGAGAGGGAGGAACTCTCCCCTAAATTGTCGCAGGCTTCTATCTCCCTGATATTACAAGCTGTTGGCGGAGGTGTTTGCTTCGTGAATGGAGGACTGCGTCCCAGGGGTGATAGACGAAGAACAAATGGATTTTGTGAAGGGGAGACAGTTGCCTGCAAACATGAGGAGGTTGCTTAATGTAATAATGATGCCTTCAGAGGCGCAGGAGGTGGATATAGTGGTGGTAATGGACACGGAGTAGGCATTTGGATGGGTGGAGTGGGCATATCTGCTGGAGGTGCTGGGGAGGTTTGGGTTCGGGTAGGGGTTTGTGGACTGGGTCTAGTTGCTGTATAAGGTGCCGGTTACGAGCGTGCGGATGGTGCTGCCAAGGTTTCAATTCATGATTCAGAAACTCCAAATCTTCGTCCCCAAGTCATTTTTTGACAAGTCAATGTGTTGATCTCTGGATTTGTGTGGGTGGGGAAGACCCCATGTGTTAGGAGGGCTTTCTTAGAGCGGGGGAGGTGGGGTGACTGGGGCTGCTGAACATAATGAATTACTACTTGGTGGAAAATATTGCTATGGTTAGGAAGTGGGCCACGGGGGATAGGTCGGCGTGTGGACGGATGGAGGCGGCATCACGTAGGGGAACATGTTTAACTATTTTGGTGTTGGCACCTCTACCGTTCTCGCCGGCCAGGTACTCTGTGAGCCCAATGGTGATGTTGACCCGAAGGGTGTGGAGGCAGCATTTGGGGCTTAAGGGTGCCTGGGCGTGGGCACCGATCTGCGATACCCTCAGGTTTGCCTGGCGGGGCTCGACGCGAGGTTCTGGGAATGGCGGCAGGCAGGAATTGAGTGCATTGGCGATCTGTTTATAGGGAGGAAATTTGGAGGACCTGGAGGAAGTGTATGCGTTGCCCAGGGGTATGGGCTTTAGGTACCTGCAAGTTTGGGAGAGAGGTGCCACCTTATCCTGGGCTCCGCCCCTGGGATTGCAGGACAAGGTGCTGTGGGAGGACAAAATAGGGGAAGGGAAGGTGTCAGATGTCTTTAAGGAGTTGATGGAATGGGAGGGACCCCTGGATATTAAGCGCAAGTGGGAGGAGGAACTTGGAGGGGACGTGGGGGCCAAGGCTAAGCCCCATCCAGCTCAAAGTGGTACATCGGGCGCATATGACGGTGGCGAGGATGAGTAGGTTCTTTGAGGGAGTAGAGGATAGGTGTGGGCGGGTGTATGCAGGAGAGGTCCGCGAATCACATCCACATGTTCTGGGCGTGTCGAAGATTAAGGGGGCTCTGGCAGGAGTTCTCGGACGTGATGTCTGAGGTGCTGGGTGTGGAGGTGGTCCCGAGTCCAGAAGAGGCAATATTTGGGGTGTCAGAAGATCCGGGAGTCCAGGGGTCGAGGGATACTGATGTTTTGGCCTTTGCCTCTCTGATAGCCCAGAGCCGGATCTTGCTCGGGTGGCGGGACCCAGAGCCGCCAAAAACGGGGTATGGGTGAGCGACCTGGCGGAATTCCTGAAGCCGGAGAAGGTTAAGTTCACCTTGACGGGATCGGTGTGTGGGCTCACCCAGAGATGGAAGCTGTTTATTGATTTCTTTAATGAGGCTTGAGAGGTCAGCAAGGGGGGAGGGTAAGGGGGGTTAAAATGGGGAAGGCAGGATATGAGAAGGGGGTGGTGTCAGGGGAGCAAGGGGGGAGTGGGCGTGGCTGTTTATTGAGTTGTTTGGTTGTCTTTCTGATTTGGTTTGTATGTATGAAAATACCTTGAATAAAAATGTCTTTAAAAAAAACAATAAGCGCCTGAATTGTTGGCCGGAATTCTCCGCTCATTGCGATTCAATTTTCCTGGCGGCAGCACAGCCCCGCCAGCGGGTTCTGTGGCAACGTGGGGTGATTACAAAGGGAATTCCCATTGACAATTGGCTAGAAGATAGAATCCCGCTGCCAGGGAACAGCGTGCTGCCATGAACACGCGGCTGGGGAATCCGGGAATCCCGCCCAGTGCTTATTGATGAAAAGCAGAGCCTACCTTACAACCCTACAGTTTCTTTCTGTCTGCCAAGTTGGTGTAAAAATGCACCAATGCTTACCATTTCCTCTGTCTGAAATAAAAAAATCTGAATAAATTTGAACTACTCTGAAATTCCTCTTTTGAATTAATTTTGAAACTTCCTTCCTGGTACCATCTTCTACTTCAAAGGGAGGGACTGATAAATGCTGTCAGAAAGGGAAGAATACAGAAAGAAACCGAAAAGAGATGGAGGAAATATGAGGTAGAGAAGGAGACTTTCAATGGTTGCACCTTCTGCTGTTTTATTGACACTAAATTTGAAAATTGTAGCACATGATTTTATGGGCTTGGTATCTATTTTTAACATAGAACATACAGTACAGAAGGAGGCCACTTGGCCCATAGAGTCTGCACCGACCCACTTAAGCCGTCACTTCCACCCTGTCCCCCCAACCCAATAAGCCCTCTTAACTTTTTTTGGACACTACGGGCAAATTATCATGGCCAATCCACCTAGCCAGCACGTCTTTGGACTGTGGGAGGAAACCGGAGCACCCGGAGGAAACCCACGCAGACACGGGGAGAACGTGCAGACTCCGCACAGGCTGTGGCCCAGCAGGGAATTGAACCTGGGACCTTGGCGCTGTGAAGCCACAGTGCTAACCACTGTGCTACCATGCTGTCATTTATGTACGTGTGTGTGTGGGGGGAGGGGGGGGGGCGTGGGTTAGCTTAATTGGTTATGGCCCAGAATAACGGCAACAGGGCAAGTTCGATTTCTACATTCTGGCTGAGGTAGTCTTGGGACATGCCCTTAAGAGCGGAAGACAATGATGGCAGTTCATTGCTGACAAGGAAACAACTCCAGCTGAAGCATTAGTCGACAGTAAACCAAGGACTTGAATTTGGAAGACGTACGCAAGAATGACTGAACCGGTGGGATTTCACAGGCCTGTCCTAGTGGAGGAGGGGCCGGAAAATGCAGCAAGCCAATCGAACGTCCATTAAATTCCACAAAATGTATCCATTTATTTGTGCCAGTTAAATGGTGAAGCACTAACTATCCAGGAATCTATTAAAATACATTTATTTCATTGCATTTGGGCAGAACTCTTACAGCTTTCTTTGCAAATTATTTTACTGTTTTTGTTACATGCCAGCAGTTGCTCTACCCTTCTTTGCAACAGAATAATCTCCGATCTATCATAATGTTAGATGGTAAATGTTCGTCCATTTAAAAGTTCTGAGATGCCTGTTAAACTCCAGAATTTCATTACTCCTACTGCCAGAGACCCGTGGCCTTAAATAGGGTGCAGCATCCTGTGCATGGCTCCTTCTCCCCAGAGTAATATAGGACATGTAAAATGGTACAATGCTTCTGCCCCTAAGGAAACAGAATATTCCCATAATTTACTGTGAGCAATGCCACAGGAAATCTACCATTTAAAATTTCATGATCTTTTTTATTAGAATATTGGTATTACACCATCCTTGTGAATTAAAATGAATGTATTGAAACGTATTTCAGTGAATAGACCGCCGAATACTGCAAAAGGTTGAAAATTGCTGTGAAAGCAGTAAGGCCTATTTGCATTATCCTGCAGCATAGAAATGTCCTCACAGCCATACAATTACTGCAAGTATGCTGAAAAATCAATGTTTATTCTTAAAATTGTTACATTTCCAAAATCTCAGTCTCAGCTAATACCTTCTTGTGTACCATTTGATATAGAACTGATCTCTCTCTACCCTATCGAGACTTGATTCTACAATGTGATACGTGGCCTCCTCCTTATTTGTATTTTGACTTAATTTGTTGGTTCGCTTAATCAGATAGTTCAGCCTCTTTTATTATATTTGAAAAGCTTCAAGAAAATCCTTGTGGTTAATGTATTACTGCTACCATTCACCATTGTATTGCATTACATTGTATTGTATTATGTTGATGCCGTTGTGGGCTCAGCCTATGGCTCCGTCCCCTCGGGGAGGTATATAGATCTGCAGCTTGTAGGCAGCACTCAGTACAGAGCAGTCGCAGGCAGGCACAGATCTAGCTGATTAAAACCACTGTTCGCTTCTACTCATCGTCTCATGTGAATTGATGGTCACATCAATTTAATCAACTAAGATATCGCTATGGAAGCCGCCCTCAAACCTGATCGACTGGAACTCAACCCACAGGCAGCTGAAGCCAAAGGAATCTTTTCACACTGGCTCCGCTGCTTTGAGGCCTACCTCGCCGCCTCCTCCTCGCGCTCCGTCACTGAGGCACAGAAGCTGAGTCTCCTCCACGCCCGGGTGAGCCACCAAATCTCCGTATTTATCGAGGAAGCAACCACGTACGCAGACGCAGTCGCGATCCTGAAAAGACACTATGTGAGGCCGGTGAACGAAGTATTCGCGCGGCATCTCCTCACCACTCATCGTCAATGCCACGGGGAATCGCTGGAGGAATACCTACGCGACCTGAGGGTAGTCGCTCGACCTGCAATTACAAGGACGTCACAGCCTCACAGCACATGGAACTCGCCATCCGTGACACCGATGTGGCTAGAGTCCGGTCCAACTATGTTAGACAGCGCCTGCTCGAAAAGGGCGCCCTTGACCTAGAAGAGACAGTAAAGCTATCCACCTCCTTAGAAGTAGCTTTCCAGAGCCTAAATGCTTTCCCCTCCGACCACGCGAGTCCTTCGTGGTCACCCGACCTGAGGGTGTCCCAGGCCTGTGCCGTGCGGCTGTCCGCACAACCCCTGGCGCCGCCCTGCTATTTCTACGACCAGAACCAGGACCTCAGGCAGCGTTGCCCGGCTCGGAACGTGACGTGCAGCGACTGCGGCAAGAAAGAACATTTTGCCAAAGTCTGCTTGGCCTGACTCAAACCTCCTAAATCGCAGGCCCGAATCACAGACTCACAGGCCCGCAGACCCCGCAGCGTGGCTGCGTGCCTGCCGGTACCGCCCCCTTCCGGCGCATCATCCGCCTCGTGCTGTCCGTGGGGGCCGCCATCTTTAACTCCGCCCGACATGCGTGACTCATGGGGACCGCCATCTTCAACCCAGCCTGCCATGTGCGACTCATGGGGGCCGCCATCTTGTTCGCCATCTTCAACGCCGCCCGACACGTGTGACCGACGGGGGCTGCCATCTTGGCCGCCATCTTCAATGCCGCCCGACACCTGCGACCAACAGGGGCCGCCATCTTGGGACCACCCCGCTACCTCCGACCACGCCAGCTACCCGCAGCTCGGCGCTGTCACCCTCGACCAGTCACGGCCCAAGCACCTCAGGAACTCGATGATGACGTTGCAGGTCAATGGGCACAAAACGCCCTGTCTGTTTGACTCTGGGAGCACAGAGAGCTTCATACATCCAGACACGGTAAGGCGCTGCTCCCTCCAGATTTACCCCGCATCCCAAACAATCTCCCTCGCTTCCGGATCACATTCAGTGCAGATCCGGGGGTACTGTGTCGCGAACCTAGCGATACAGGGCGCCGAGTACGCCAATTTTAAACTCTATGTCCTCCCCCACCTCTGCGCTCCTTTCCTGTTAGGACTGGACTTCTAGTGCAACCTCAGGAGCCTGACCCTGAAGTTCAGCGGGCCCCTACCCCCTCTCACCGTATGTAGCCTCGCGACCCTTAAGGTCACCCCTCCCTCGCTCTTCGCGAACCTCACCGCCAACTGTAAACCCATCGCCACCAGGAGCAGGCGGTACAGTGTCCAGGACAGGACTTTTATCAAGTCAGAGGTCCAGCGGCTCTTGAGGGAGGGGATCATCGAGGCCAGTAATAGTCCCTGGAGAGCCCAAGTGGTGGTCGTCAGGACCGGGGAAACAAACCGGATGGTTGTAGACTACATCCAAACCATAAATCGGTAGACGCAACTCGAAGCGTACCCCCTTCCCCGGATAGCGGACATGGTGAATCAGATTGCACACTACCAGGTTTTCTCCACGGTAGATCTGAAGCCAGCTCGTAATCCGCCCGGAAGACCGCCACTACACGGCCTTTGAGGCAGACTGCTGCCTCTTCCACTTCCTCAGGGTTCCCTTCAGCGTCACCAATGGGGTCTCGGTATTCCAAAGAACGAGGGACCGAATGGTGGACCAGTACGGGCTGCGGGCCACGTTTCCGTACTTGGATAACGTCACCATCTGCGGCCATGATCAGCAGGACCACGACGCTAACCTTCAGAAGTTCCTCCAAACCACCCAAGCCCTCAATCTCACCTACAACTAGGAGAAATGCATTTTCCGCACAACCCGACTAGTCAACCTTGGCTATGTCGTGGAAAACGGAGTCCAAGGTCCGACCCCGACTGCATGCGCCCCCTCCTGAAACTCCCCCTCCCCCACTGCCCCAAGGTCCTGAAAAGATGCCTCGGGTTCTTTTCATACTATGTCCAGTGGGTCCCGAACTATGCGGACAAAGCCCGCCCACTGATCAAAGCCACCATCTTCCCCCTGATGACTGAGGCCTGCCTGGCCTTTAGCCGCATCAAAGCAGACATTACCAAAGCCGCGATGCAACCGGTGGATGAGTCCATTCCCTTCCAGGTGGAGAGCGACATGTCAGATGTCGCTCTGGCCACTACCCTTAACCAGGCAGGCAGGCCCGGGGCCTTCTTTTCCCATATCCTCAATGCCTCCGAGATTCGACACTCCTCGGTCGAAAAAGAAGCTCAAGCCATTGTGGAAGCTGTGCGGCATTGGAGGCACTACTTGGCTGGTAGGAGGTTCACCCTCGTCACCGACCAATGATATGTAGCCTTTCTGTTCAACAACACACAGCGGGGCAAGATCAAGAATGCTAAAATCCTGAGATGGAGAATCAAATACTCCATCGATAATTACGATATCGTGTATCGTCCTGGGAAGCTCAATGAGCCCCCAGATGCCCTGTCCCGCGGCACATGCGCCAGCGCGCAAGGTGACCGACTCCGGCCCATACACAATGACCTCTGTCACCCGGGGGTCACCCGGCTTCTCCACTTCATCAAGGCCCGCAACCTGCCCTACTCCACCGAGGAGGTCAGGGCCATGACCAGGGACTGCTAAGTCTGCGCAGAGTGCAAACCGCACTTCTATCGGCCAGACAAGGCCCACCTGGTGAAGACATCCCGCCCCTTTGAATGCCTCAGCGTTAATTTCAAAGGGCCCCTACCCTCCACTGACCGCAACGCGTATTTTCTCAACGTCGTTGACGAATACTCCCGTTTCCCCTTTGCCACCCCATGCCCCGACATGACCGCAGCCACTGTCATTAAGGCCCTGCACAGCATCTTCACCCTGTTCGGTTTCCCCACTTACGTTCACAGTGACCGGGGATCCTCGTTTATGAGCGACGAACTGCATCAGTACCTGCTCGGTAAGGGCATTGCCTCAAGCAGGATTACCAGTTACAACCCCCAGTTAAACGGACAGGTGGAGAGGGAGAACGCGACGGTATGGAATGCCGTCCTTCTGGCCCTACGGTCTAGAAGTCTCCCAGTTTCCTGCTGGCAGGAGGTCCTCCCCGACACGCTCCACTCAATTTGGTCGCTCCTCTGCACAGCCACGAACGAGACCCCTCATGACCGCCTATTTGTCTTCCCCAGGAAATCCACCTCCGGGATCTCGCTTCCGTCCTGGCTGACAACACCGGGGCCTGTCCTCCTCCGAAAGCACATGAGGAGCCATAAGTCCGACCCCCTGGTCGAGAGAGTGCAGCTCCTTCATGCCAGCCCTCAGTATGCCTACGTGGCGCACCACGACGGCCGACAAGATACAGTCTCCCTCCGGGATCTGGCACCCACCCGTTCCCCTGTGAGCATCATCTACCCCCCCACCCTACACCGAACACCACCCCCGCCCCTACATGGCCTACACCCCCCCTCCCCCCATTGCCGACCTACAGTGATGAAGCTCCAGACGACACGCTCCCAGAATCAACGAGCCCAACACCCATGCCCACAGCGACGAGTTCAACACCCATGCCCGCAGCAAAGCCAGAGCTCAGACAATCGCAGTGAACGATCAAGGCGCCAGACAGACTCGATCTGTGAGCCCACTTCACCCCCGCTGGACTTCAATTTTTAACAAGGGGTGAATGTGGTGAATCTATTACTGTTATCATTCACCATTGTATTGCATTACATTGTATTGTATTATGTTGATGCCCTTGTGGGCTTTGCCTATGGCTCCGCCCCCTCGGGGGAGGTATATAGAGCTGCAGCCTGTAGGCGGCACTCAGTACAGAGCAGTTGCAGGCAGGCACAGATCTAGCTGATTAAAACCACTGTTCACTTCTACTCATCGTCTCGTGTGAATTCATGGTCGCATCAATCCTTACAAAAGCATTGAAACAAATTGCGCAAATGCTTCTGTCACACATTGTGCGTTAAATCTGAAACATCATTTTACCAGAGGTCAGGGATAATTCACACCTGCAAATTAACAGCTGTGCTTTCTATCAATGTTACTACTTCCTGAGGTCCCTGAAAAATAACACCCATTGAATATAAATATGCGTTTGATTTTAATATTGTTCTGAACTTCACGCAATAGGAACAATGGCTGGGATTTTCCAAAATCCCGGCCAAGTGTTGACGGCGGCGTAAACACCAGAGTTGTGTACGCTGGCGGCAATGGGGCTCCTGGCCCGGCAATTCACCGCTGTTCAGGGGGCTAGCACGGTGCCGAAGAATTGCGCGCTGCTCCGGCACCTAAAGGCCACCCTGCACGGCTGGCACGGGTCTCCGCACCGGCCCCCGCGCAACATGGTGGAGCCCTATAGGGGCCCGGCGCGGAGGAACATGGCCCCCCCCCTGGAATGAGCGCACCCGCCAATCGGTAGCTCCCGATCGCGGGCCTGGCCTCCGTGGAGACACCCCCTGGAGTCGTATCCACCCCCCCCCCCCCACCAGGACGGCCCCTGCAGCCAGAACGTGAGGTCCCACCACGTGGGACCACATGTGAACCATGCCGGCGGGAGTCGCCGGAACTCAGAGGGCACTTGGCCCATCGAGCGCGGAGAATCGACAGGAGGGCCGCTTTCAACGGCCCCCGATCGGTGCCGTATCGACAGCGCATGCGGAGAATCGCGGAAGCATTGTCTCGCTGGATTTCCGGCGTGAACGGCTATTCTCTGCCCCCGCGCTGGGCATGATTCCGGCGCGGAGGGCCGGAGAGTCCCTCCCAATGTATTTCTCTATTTACCGAACGATGCTCACGGAATGAGATTGTGAATTTAAATTTGATTTTGTCATCTATATTAATGAGTTCTTTAGGACAGTGTAAACATACTAAATGTATTTTTGAATCAAAGCTCATCGACAGAAATGGTTCGCTGCCAAATTATGCAGTATTGCATATTTGTTTGTATCACAAGAACACAGTCGACAGTCACCAACATCACTTCACAACAGTCTGCGAAAGCTCAAACGAGCTAAAGACTTCAATGTGGTCTTTTATTTTGCAGGAACATTTCAAGAACTGGTTATGCAAAGAAAGCCCGAGGCCGCAGGTGCATTGGAATGCATCCATTTGCGACTAACACCATGAAAACAACTGCAAACAAAGGTGCACACAAACGTTTGCACAGCCAAGCTGAATGTTTAGTCTGTTGACACTAAAAGAAAAAGCCCTCTCGAGGCTGCAGCACAGCATCATTTATTTCATGGCAGTTGATGCGACCATCAATTCACTCAAAGATATGAGGAGAAGTAAACTGTGGTTTTAATCAGCTTAGAACAGTGCCTGCCTGCGACTGGTACAGTACTGGGAACTGCCTGCAGGTCAGCTGCTCTTTATATTTCCTCTTAAGGGAGGAGCCATGGGCGGAGCCCGTACATGCCCCAACATAGCGCCCTGTGGGTGAAGCCACACAATGACCATAGGTGGAGCCCACAGGGTTAACAACATAACACAACAGCAGAACATGATACAAATGCACTGGTGAATTATTAGCATTATACATTCAACACATTCACCCCCTGTTAAAAAATGAAGTCGGCGGGGGTGACGGGCTCATAGGTTCAGCCGGTCCGGCGCACGGATCGTGGCTGCGATCGCCGAAGCACTGGTGTTGCAGCCAGTCCGGGTGGCTGTGGAAGTGGGTCCGGTGTGGGCACAGGCGTGGACTCCGGGAGCGGCTCTTCTGGAGCTTCATTCCTGTGGACCGGTGTGGCGGGTGGGAGGGAGCGCGGGAGCCATATAGGGGTGGGGGCGCTGGACATGGATGGTTGGACGGGATATAGTGTGGTGGAGCCTGCGGGCCCTAGGTCCCGGAGAAAGACGGTATCTTGTCGGCCATCGGAGTGTTCGACATAAACATATTGTGGGTTGGAGTGTAGGAGCTGGATCCTCTCTACCAGAGGGTCGGTCTTATGGCTCCGAATGTGTTTTCGGAGGAGAACTGGTCCTGGTGTCTTCAGCCAGAACGGAAGCGAGGCCCCTGAGGTAGCTCCCCTAGGGAACACAAACAAGCGGTCATGAGGAGTCTGGCTGGTGGCCGTGCAAAGGAGGGACGTGATAGAGTGGAGTGCATCGGGGAGGACCTCCTGCCAGTGGGAAACTGGGAGATTCCTGGACCGCAGGGTCAGTAGGACGGTCTTCCAGACCGTTGCGTTCTACCTCTCCACCTGCCCGTTTCCCCTGGGGTCTTGCTCGAGGCGGTCAAGACTGGTCGTCTTGCTCGAGGCGATGCCCTTACTGAGCAGGTACTGACGCAGTTCGTCGCTCATGAACGACGAGCCCCGGTCACTGTGGACATAACTGGGGAAACCAAACAGGGTGAAGACACTATGCAGGGCTTTAATGACAGTGGGAGTGGTCATATCGGGGCAGGGGATGGCAAATAGGAAGTGGGAGAACTCATCTATGAAGTTGAGAAAGTATGTATTGCGGTTATTGGAGGGGAGGGGCCCTTTGAAATCGATACTGAGACGTTCAAAGGGCCGGGATGCCTTTACCAGGTGGGCCTTATCCGGTCGATAGAAGTGCGGTTTACACTCCGCACAGATTTGGCAGTCCCTGGTTATGGCTCTGACCTCCTCGGTGGAGTAGGGCAGGTTGCGGGCCTTGATATAATGGGCGAGCCGGGTGACCCCCGGTGGCAGAGGTCATCGTGGATAGCCCGTAGTCGGTCATCTTGCACGCTGGCGCATGTGCCGCGGGACTGGGGGCTCATTGATCTTCCCAGGGCGATATACTATATCGTAGTTATAGGTGGAGAGTTCGATCCTCCACCTCAAGATCTTATTGTTCTTGATTTTGCCCCGCTGCATATTGTCGAACATGAAGGCAACCGATCGTTGGTCGGTGACGAGGGTAAACCTCCTACCAGTGAGTAGTGCCTCCAGTCCCGCACGGCTTCCACGATGGCTTGGGCTTCTTTTTCGACCGAGGAGTGTCGAATTTCATAGGTGGTGAGGGTGCGTGAAAAAAACGCTACCGGTCTGCCTGCTTGGTTGAGGGTGGTGGTGAGAGCGACCTCTGAGGCATCGCTCTCTACCTGGAAGGGAGCGGACTCGTCCACCGCGCACATCGCGGCTTTGGCGATGTCCGCCTTGATGCAGCTGAAGGCCTGGCAGGCCTCAGTTGCCAGTGGAAAAATGGTGGCCTTAATTAGTGGGCGGGCTTTATCCACATACTGGGGGACCCACTAGGCGTAATAGGAGAAGAATCCAAGGCACCTCTTCAGTGAGGGAGAGGGAGTTGCAGGAGGGGGCGCATACGATCAGGGTCGGGCCCTCGGACCCCATTCTCCATGACGTAGCCGAGGATGGCTAGTCTGGTTGTGCGGAAAACGCATTTCTCCTTGTTGTAGGTGAGGTTGGATTTTTGGGCGGTTTGGAGAAATCGGTGGAGGTTGGCGTCATGGTCCTGCTGATCATGGCCGCAGACGGTGACATTGACCAAGTACGGAAATGTGGCCCGCAGCCCGTACCGGTCCACCATTCAGTCCATTGCTCTTTGGAACACCGAACCCCCATTTGTGACGCCAAAGGGGACCCGGAGGAAATGGAAAAGGCGGCCGTCTGCCTCAAAAGCCGTGTAGTGGCGGTCCTCTGGGCGGATTGGGAGCTGGTGGTATGCAGACTTCAGATCCACCGTGGAGAACATGCGGTAGTGTGCGATCTGATTTACCATGTCTGCAATCCGGGGGAGGGGGTACGCATTGAGTTGCGTGTGCCGGTTAATGGTTCGGCTGTAATCAATTACCACCCGGAACTTTTCCCCGGTCTTGACGACCACCACCTGAGCTCTCCAGGGGCCATTGCTGGCCTCGGTGACTCCCTCCCGCAAGATGCGCTGGACCTCGGACCTAATGAACGTCCTGTCCTGCATACTATACCGCCTGCTTCTGGTGGCGACTGGCTTGCAGTCGGCGGTGAGGTTTGCGAAGAGAGGGGGAGGGTCGACTTTTAGGGTCGCGAGGCTGCATATGGTGAGTGGGGGTAGGGGCCCCCCGAACGTAAGAGTAAGGCTCCTGAGGTTACATTGGAAGTCGAGTCCCAATAGGCGAGGAGCGCAGAGGTCTGGGAGCACATATAGTTTAAAATTAGTGTACTCAGCGCCCTGTATCGCTAGGGTTGCAGTAGTGCACCCTTGGATTTGCACCGAGTGTGACCCAGAGGCGAGGGAGATGGTTTGTTGCGTCGGGAAAATTGGGAGCGAGCAGCGTCTTACCATGTCCGGGTGAATGAAGCTCTCTGTGCTCCCGGAGTCGAAAAGGCAGGGCGTCTCGTGCCCGTTAACCCGGACGGCCATCATGGAGCTCCGGAGGTGCTTGGGTCACGACTAGTTCAGGGTGACTGCGCTGAGTTGCGGGTAGCCGGCGGCGTGATCGGAGGTGCTGGGGCGGCCCCGCGATGACTGTCCGTGTAGATCGTACGCGTCAAGCAGATGGCGTCCACGATGGCGGCCCCCATGGATTGCACATGGCCGGCCGCGTGGGGGAGGATGGCCAAGATGGCGGCCCCCGTGTGTCGCACGTGTTGTGAGGGGGCGGAGTCGGCAGACGCGCTGCCACATTGCGGGGTCTGCCGGCCTGTGAGGCTGAGGATCGGGTATGTGAGTTAGAGTTCTTAGACCTGGCCAGGCAGACCTTGCCGAAGTGTCCTTTTCGCCGCAGCTGCTGCAGTTCGCGTTGCGGGCCGGGCAGTGCTGTCGGGGGTGTTGGGACTGACCGCAAAAATAGTAGGGTAGCCCCCCCCATGATGGGCGGGCGGCCGTGCGGCACAGGCCTGGGGTAGTCTCTGGTCGGGGGTCCACGAGGGGGTCGCATGGTCGGCCTGGAACGCAGTAAGGCTCTGAAACGCGACCTCCAGAGAGGTGGCTAACTTTACCATGTCGTCCAGGTCCTGGGCCCCTTGTTCGAGCAGGCGCTGTCTCACTTAATTCGACCGGACTCCCGCCACGTAAAAGTCTCGGACGGCGAGCTCCATGTGCTGAGTGGCCATAACGGCCTGGTAATTACAGTTGTGCGTGAGGGCTTTGAGGTCGCGTAGGTAGTCATCTAGCGACTCCCTGGGGCGCGTGGTGAAGACGTGTCGCGCGTAGACCACGTTCACAGGCCATATGTAGAGGCGTTCGAGCAGCGCGAGGACATCTGTATAGGAGGCTGCCTCGTCGAGTTGGACAGAAATGCAACGGCTCACCCGTGCGTGGAGGAGGCTCAGCTTCTGTTCGTCAGTGACAGATGGCGTAGACGACGCGGCGAGATAGGCCTTGAAGCATCGAAGCCAGTGCGAAAAAATTTCTTTCGCCTCCGCGGCCTGCGGATCGAGTTCCAGTCTGTTAGGTTTGAGGCTGATTCCATAGTTGTATTTAAGCTGATTAAATTGATGCGACCATCAATTCACTAAATAGCCACGAGGAGAAGTCATCCGTGGTTTTAATCAGCTTAGAACAGTGCCTGCCTGTGACTGGTACAATACTGGGAAAGAGCAGGTCAGCTGCTCTTTGTACTTCCTCTTAAGGGGAAGAGCCATGGGCGGAGCACGTACATACTCCAACATATCCCCCTGTGGGTGAAGCCACGCACTGGCCCATAGGTGGAGCCCACAGGGTTAACAACATAACACAACAGCAGAACATGTTACAAATGCACTGGTGAATTATTAGCACTATACATTCACCACAGCAGTATTGCCAATGTTAAGAATGCCTTTAGCAGCAATGTGTGTTGCAACTGATGTAAATAGAATTATTAAAATTTAAGGAAAATACCCATCAAGCTACTCGTGTCTTTTGCAATGGAGGCCCATTTCAGAACTGCGCTGATCACGCACCCATATCAATGACTTACCTTTTAAGCTCTAGACGATTGGCTGAGAATTGGGCGTGGGATGGGGTCATTGCAAACTAACTCACCTGCCCGAGCACCCACAGCATCAGGTGAAATACTGGCCTGACAACCTGCCTAATATTGCTCTTTGTTGGCTTCTTGGAGGGTTAAAGAGGAAGAGGGGTAAAACCAGCACCCAATCTTGTCTGTTTTTCCTGCCATATGAATTAGGTTATACTCGCCCCCATAACGTTAGTCAAATAATTACCCAAACTGCAAGTTTGCACAATAATAAATGACAGGATAAAGATAAAGAGGGTAGAGTGAAATTATCATAGCTCAGAAAACCAAATTGACCATTTACTATATGATCATTGACACAGAGGGGGTGACTTTCCACCTGTTTTAGCCGAGAACAGCGACGCGGAACAAAGTACAGCGAGAATCTGGGAACGCGATTGAGATTGGGTTTTCCAGGCCTTTCACCGGTGGCGTAACAAAAATTCGACCACATAAGGTCGGGGACCACATTTAAATAAATTTGTATCTTATTAACGAGCCCTCCCATCAGGACTTCCCTCTCACTGAATATTCCGTCACGATTTACAACAGCTCTGTAAAAACGTGAAAGGGATATTGGAGGTAAGTGCTCATTTCACCATCACCCTCCAAGGTGCCAATTGCAGAGGCGGAACCAGAGAGCACGCAAGGGACCCAGATAAGTGCAACCTGGGGCCGGGGTGGGTGGGGCAGTTCAGTCTCAGCATCTTGAAGGATGGGGTCGTTCGCGGGCCTTAATGGCCCTTCATGTCTGTGAGCCTGTGGTAATCACCACCGTTGTATATATTAGGAGATGTGTGGTAAGGCCCTGTACTACAGGAATGGGGGTAGTCCCGGCCTGCTGGCTCCGCCCAGTAGGCGGAGTATAAATATGTGTGCTCCCTATACAGCAGCCATTTCGCCCGCTGCTGTAGGAGGCCACACATCTTAGAGTAATAAAGCCTCATTTGTATTCAACTCCCGTCTCTGTGCAATTGATCGTGCATCAGAGCCTCGAGGGTTAAACTGGTTTGGCAGCTGAGTCACAGTTATCGCTTCCAGTGTCCTCCTTCCTGGATTTATGGTGATCTCACCACTGAGGGATTGACCTTCCAGAGAAGCAGCTGGGAAGGGAATGGGAGTGGGTGAAATCACAGGGTCAGTACTGAGGGCATCTGTGAGATTCTTGGATGGGGTCCCATGAGACGCCAGGCTGCATGGGCAGAGTGGGGGACTCTGACAAGAGGTGGTTTCCAACCACATAAGGGCTGAGGACCCTCACATAGGGGGGAGGACGAGTGCAGTCAGAATGAACCAAAGACATCAAGGAGTGTGGGTCATACCGTCCGATCCCCTTGTTGAATGTTGATGCCAAACTGCCGGCCAAGGTGTCGGCTTTAAGAATGGAGCCGCGCCTCCTGGAGTTGATAGGGGAAGGTCAGACGGTGTTCGTGAAAGGACGGAAGCTGTTGGCAAATGTGCGCCGGTTGCTTAATGTGGTGCTTATCCCATTGGCTATGGCCTTGAATGAATGGAATAGGATAGGTAGTGTGGGGATGAGCACAGGGTATCGTTATATGCTGCCGATCTGCTGTTATACGTAAGGCATCCGGAGACATCTATTGGGAACATCATGGAGATTCTGTGGTGATTTGGGGCTTCCTCTGGCTCTTAGCAGAATATAGGGTAAAGCAAATATCTTGTGTTGGGGCAGCAGGAGGGGCTACTAAACTGAGGGGATATCGTTTCGATTGACAAGGGCCAGCTTCTGGTACTTAGGGGTTCTGGTGGCAGGAGAGTGGGGATGTCTATGGAAGCTGAATTATATGAGTTTGGTGGGGAAGGTCAAGGCAGACCTGCAGAGGTGGGAAAGCCTGTCGCTATTGCTGGCAGGCCGAGTTCAGTCGGTTAGAATGAATAGACAGCCTAGAGCCCTATTCCTGTTTCAGTGCCTCCCGGTTTTGCTGCCCAAATCGTTTTTTCAAGAGGTGGACCGGCTTATTACTGGATTTAACTGGGCGGGCAAGGTGCCAAGGCTTCGAAGGGGGGTGCTTCAGAGGGAGGGACAGGCAAGAGGCCTCGCGCTGCCAAATTTCTTAAATTACTATTGAGCGCCTAACGCAGAGAAGGTGCTGGGGTGGTGTGGGGACCCGAGGGCCTTCTGAGTATGGATGGAATTGCAGTCAGTTAGGGAGACAAGCTTGGGAGCGCTGATAACGGCGCCACTTCCAGCGTCACCAACAAAATATTCAACAAACCCAGTGGTGGTGGGCTGGCTCAACATTTGGTGGCAGCTCCGCCAACAGTTTGAATTGGGGGCAGCCTCGCAGCTGGTTCCCACCTGTGCCAATCACTTATTCGAGCCGGCAAGGCTGGATGCCACATTTAGTGGTTGGAAGGAGAGAGAGTTGGAGAAGGTGGGGGATCTATTTTTGGAGAGGCGGTTCGCAGGCTTGGAGGAGAAATATAGGGCAGGATTCCCAGTTCCGTTGCACCCATTTTCTGGTGCGCCCCCCCCCCCCCCCCCCCCCCCCTCTGCAGCGGGATTCTCCATCCCAGCAGCTGTCCAATGGGGCTTCCCATTGTGGGCACCCCCACATGGCATTGGGCAATCCGCGGGTGTGAGTGCACTGCCGGCGAAACGGAGCATCCTGCCGACGGAGAATCCAGCGCATGGACTTTCGGATGCAGACGGATTTAGGTACCTTCAGGTACGGATCTGGGTTAAGCAGATTTTTCCGGCCTTCCCAATAGTTCAGCCATCTATCTTGTTGGAGGGTATTTCATCCTGTGCAGGATCGGTGGAGGGTAGTACATCTGGGATGTACGTACGAATAGCGGGAGAGGAATTGTGATCGGTTGAGGGGGTAAAGGTGAAATGGATGGAAGAGTTGGGCCGATATTTAAGGAAGGGGTGTGGTGTGAGGCATTGAGGAGGGCGAATGTGTCTCGCCCGAGGCTGAGCCTCATTCAGTTAAAGGTAGTTTCTCGAGTACGCCTCGCTAGAGCGTGGATGAGCCGCTTTTTTGAAGCGACAGTAGATGCAAGAGTTGTTGAAAGGGGCCCACACATCACATGCACATCTGGTCGTACCCCAGCCTAGTGGAGTTTTGGGGGTGTTTTTATGACACCACGTCGGTGATCCTGATAGTGGGGATGGACCCCTGCCAACTGGTGCCAATTTTTGGGGTCTCCTATGTACCAGAACTACGGACGGGAACTGGGGTGCATGTCCTGGTCTTTGCTTTGTTGGTGGTACAGAGATGTATCCTATTGGGCTGGTGGATGGTGGCACTGCCGAAGGCTTCGGTGTGGCTAGATGATTTGATGGAGTTTGTGCGCCTCGAGAATGTCAAATACACCTTGAGAGGGTTGATTGAGGGGCTCTATTGAAGCTGGCGACAGTGTTTAGTGTACTTAAAATAACTGTTCGCTGTTGAGTTTAAGGGGGGGAGGGAGTTCATCTGTTTCTGGGGGGGAAGGCAGGGTGGGCGGGCTGGGGCGGGGTGGGTGGCTGGAGCTGGGGTGAGAGTCTTTGTAAAAAAGTGTTTGCTCATGGAATTTGGTTAAGTTTTTTTTGTTACGATCCACGTCTTTTATATTCCTTTGTATGAAATGTCAAAAATGTTATTAAAATTATTTCACAAAAAAATATGTATGCTATTACAATGGTGACTTATCTCTATTAGTGCCACGGTTCACCTGTGCACAGTAGGTGCCTATTGTCTCTTACTCTTCCAAACCATCACAATATATCTAGGTGTATCCCCAGGATCCACAGCGGAGGTTGAGGTGGCCTGCTGGGGGGCAGCACGGTAGCATTGTGGATAGCACAATTGCTTCATAGCTCCAGGGTCCCAAGTTCGATTCCGGCTTGGGTCACTGTCTGTGGGGAGTCTGCACATCCTCCCCGTGTGTGCGTGGGTTTCCTCCGGTTTCCTCGTACAGTCCAAAGATGTGCAGGTTAGGTGGATTAGCCATGCTAAATTGCCCTTAGTGTCCAAAATTGCCCTTAGTGTTGGGTGGGGTTACTGGGTTATGGGGATCGGGTGGAGGTGTTGACCTTGGGTAGGGTGCTCTTTCCAAGAGCCGGTGCAGTCTCGATGGGCCGAATGGCCTCCTTCTGCACTGTCAATTCTATGTTAATCTATGTCTATGCTGGCTTCCATGCCTGTTGCCTGAGATGACTTTGGCAGGCGTTCCCTGGACAAGGTCCAGGCCTACTTGCGGGCTGCATGTGTGGTGCAGTGCTGACGTCCTTGGTGTACAGGAAGTGTGTCGCTCAGAGTGACGGGGGTGTCAGATGGTTTGGACACCCCCAGGGTCTCCTGGCTGCAAGGTGCCCGGCTGCACTCCTGCTGTCCCTCTTCCCTTTGGGTATCTAGGAGGCCCTGGGCTCCCCCACAGGGTAGAGGGGCAGCTGGAGTGAGATTCAGCCCACCGTCCTCTGGCATTGACGCACGAGGATTCTCACTCGTGCCCGCACCATGCAGTTGAAGCCCTGCACCATGCAGGTGAGAGCTTCTACTCTCAGCCATGGATCATGAGCTGAACCATGGAGTGGCCAACCCCCACCATGGAGTGCATGTCCTGCGCCAAGGTCTCCACTGTGGACACCACCCTCATAGTGTTGGCCTCGTTGCATAGGAGTGATGGCACCATCACTTCAAACAGAAGGCTGCGGGCCTCTCCTTTGCAGCTGCTCGTGTTTGTGGTCTCCAGAGGGCACGAGGATAGGTCCGGGCTGCTCGACTGATTGACCTGCAAGGGAAGCGAGGTGGTGTTAGTGCATTACAGGGACAGACTGAGAGGAGAAAGTTAACTCACGTGAGGCTCGCACCCTGGTTGCATCGGTTGAGAGTTCTCTGTTTTCCTGCCGGACTGACACTTTGAAAACATATGGGAAAATTCTGCGCAGAGGAAATATGACATCACAACAAGGTGTGGACAAGTTCTGATTGTCCAGAATGTTCTGATTACTAAAATCAGTCAGACACTTTCACCTTTTGGAACGAGGAGCAGTTCACTGACAATGAGGAAATATGTATTTTCCTTCCTTTCCCAATCGCTCAGATCATCAAATCAATCTTTAAATTCTCATTGTGTTGGGCTTTTCTTGTTTTCAGATGTATTTAAACTTCTTGGGGCTATGTGCTCAGTTTTACCTGCCAAGGGGATCTGGGATCGGGTGCAGTCAGGCTTTAAAACTGCAAAAAGTGGCGTTGTTTCAGATCTTGGAAGGATTTAACCTGAATGAATTGGCAAGCAAGTGGAGAGATACCATGGAACTGCCAGTTAAGTAATTAAAATATTCAAAGGCCATTACCTGAGAATTTAACCCAGGCATCTGATTTTTAACAGCCAGCGCACATGTTTTCTGAGCTGCCTGTAACTCATCCGGGTCAACCAGGCAGGAACACAGCAGAGAAAGCGTCTTCAATGAAACTGTCAGGCTGGGAAGTCCCCAAACCATGAAACTGATGAGTTGCAGTCATGCCTAGCTGGTGCTGACTGTACATCCTCTGAGAATGCGCTCTCACTACTTAACATTGCCAATTCCTTGGAAGCCATTTCACCTATCTTGGACTTCAGTCACCTTGTTCTGCACTGCCTGACTCTCAGTCATGTTAGAGGATCAGAAACCAGACAAAATTCGGACAAAGGGACACTCGGGGCAGAATTCTCCCGACCTTCCCTGTGGTGGGTGGCCATGGTGAATCTGGCAGGGGCCAAATAAGCTAGCAACCCGCCGGCATAAAATTACATTGCAATTCTCCCAATGGCGGGTTAACGGTGGGTTGGCCATCTCATTCGCGGGTGGCGCATGCATGCGCAATTTGCATTCATTTGTGTCTCAGGAATTTTCATTAAAACAACTGCTGGAGGGCAGCACGGTGGTGCAGTGGGTTTGCCCGGCTGCCTCACGGCGCCGAGGTCCCAGGTTCGATCCCGGCCCTGGGTCACTGTCCGTGTGGAGTTTGCACATTCTCCCCGTGTTTGCATGGGTATTGCCCCCACAACCCAAAGATGTGCAGGATAGATGGATTGGCCACGCTAAATTGCCCCTTAATTGGAAAAAATGAATTGGGTACTCTAAATTTATATATTTTTAAAAAACAACTGCTGGCTGGTGTTCCGTAAGTTCTTCCAATCTTGTGCCACACCAACGGGAAATCACATTGCCATCAAACCCAATTGCTGAAGAGTGACGTGCACACGAGCCCCAAAGTCCATTGATCTGTACATTTCAAAGCACATCCTTTGATCAGAATGGAAACTATAGTTTGGATACCTGTCCTCTGCTTCCCTTTTCCTACCCATGTTATTAGTTCATAATCATCAATCCCTGTGATTTTGATTTGACTCCGATCACACTGGAAAAATTTCCTCACACATCTAAACTTGACTCTTCATCGACCAGGAGCTCATGCAAAATATTAGAAGGATAAAAGACACAAAGATATAAAAGCTTCACTTTTCCTACAATTTCCACCTTGAGGGTTGAGATACCCTCAATTGTGACTCAGGAGAGAAGATTGATAATTCAAAGGCTTTAATTACCAGAGAACCAGACAGCTGCCGAGAAGTATGCTCACTGCACGCTGCCCACTGAACGTAACCTTATATAGAGTTCCCTAGGGGTGGAGCCAGAGGCGGAGTCCCCCAGGGTTCCAAACCCGGTCTTAGAGGGGCCTACGCATTAAAGGTACATGTGTATACAGATATCATTCATCACATTCACCCCCTGTTTAAAAAGAACGCATAGTCCGTCGGGGGTGAAGTGGAATTACATGTTCAGTCTTTTGGGTGGTCTGATTGTCCGTGACGGCCTTCTCAGCTTCGGTGGTGGTGCGGCGGATACGGTCGTCTTCGGTGGTGGTATAACCGGGAGCACGGTTGTCTGAGTCTTTGCCCGCGTTGGAGCATGGGAGGTATCCGGGGTGACTAGGGTGTTGTCCTAGTTACTGAGGAGCATCACCAAGGGCATCAGCACCATGGTGCAGACAATGGGGAGCTGCCAGGACTGGAAGGCCAGCTGACTCAGAGGCCTCTGGAGCTCAGTTCCACTGCCGCTCTGTCCCATAGAGACCCTCAGGGCCTTCCGGGCACCATCCAGGAGGAGGGAGAGCTGGCGGGCGACTCGGTACCTGCCATCAGGGACACAATGGTGGTCTCCACCTCATCTCCTGACACCTGCGCGTCTCAAGCTCAGCGAGCAGAAGAGGGGAGTACGACCATACCAGTGGCACCGAAAAGTCGGAAAGCTCCAGGCCCCCCAGAGGACGTCGGCCAAGGACACAAGCGTGAAAAACAGCAGGCTGCCTCCACCTCTGACGTGCACCCTGGGGATGCCTAGACGTAGCAGTACAGATCGAGTAGTCTGGAAGATAGAGGATCACTGAGTGGGCTTGGGAGGGGCACTATCTGTGGCTAGGGGCAATGGACGTTTCAACTGTTCACCATTAAACATGGAACACCTGGTATATGTGAAGCCTCGTCACGTTATTCATCACAATGGGCCTGTCTGCACCCCCACCCTCTTTTGCAATCCAGTCCGCACACCACCACCTCACACAGTGGTTAAAGATCAAGATGCTGACCCTGTCCAGAGGATGGGTGTGAGCGGCTGTCAGCACAAAGACAGGAGTCAGACTTTGGCATAAACTGAGGAACACCAGAGCTAACCTCACAGCGAGTGATCATCACCCTGCCTTGTATAATGATGCGCTGACACAGGACCATCACCCTGGGGTGATGCCATATAGACCCTGGGAGGGTGGAACAGTGTAGTCGGCGGTGGGGGGGGGGTGTTCGGGTATGGGTGGGAAGGATGGTGGTGGGGGTAGTCAATGGCGAGAGGAGGTGAATGGGGGGGGGGGAATTGTTGAGGGGGGATGTGGGTGAGCTGTCAGACAAAGCCTTGTCCTATAAGAAGCGCGTGAGGATGAGGGCTTCCCTGACCCTTCGGGAATGCCGGACCCTCACCGCCTCCTGTCCTCCATCCTCTGGCTGCTTCCACAGGTCCTCCCCGGGCTCAGCCTCCTTCGCTTCCTGGTTCCACTCCTCCTCCTCCTCGGACAAGGCCACATGTCCCTCCTCCTCCTCCTCCAGCATGTCGCCCAGGTTATGGAGGGCACAGCAGACCACCACAAAATGGGAGACCCTCTGGGGGTTGTACTACCATCAGAGCCCTCCAGGCATTTTGAGCAGTCCACTGCACCATGCAATGACAGCTCGGGTTGCAACATGGGCCTCATTCTATCAGGTCCTCACCTTGGTCTCTGGCCTCCGCACTGGCATCATCAGCCATTACCTCAGCAGGTACTCCTTATCCCCCAAGAGCCAACTTGTCATTCTGGGGTGGGCCTCGAAGACACCGGGGATAGAACATAGAACATAGAACATAGAACAATACAGCGCAGTACAGGCCCTTCGGCCCACGATGTTGCACCGAAACAAAAGCCATCTAACCTACACTATGCCATTATCATCCATATGTTTATCCAATAAACTTTTAAATGCCCTCAATGTTGGCGAGTTCACTACTGTAGCAGGTAGGGCATTCCACGGCCTCACTACTCTTTGCGTAAAGAACCTACCTCTGACCTCTGTC
The DNA here is from genome assembly GCF_047496885.1 of Scyliorhinus torazame. Taxonomy (NCBI): domain Eukaryota; kingdom Metazoa; phylum Chordata; class Chondrichthyes; order Carcharhiniformes; family Scyliorhinidae; genus Scyliorhinus; species Scyliorhinus torazame. The sequence goes on from NC_092708.1 coordinate 337,991,327, forward strand.
CTATATCTATTACCCCTCAGTTTAAAGTTATGTCCCCTCGTGCCAGCCATATCCATCCGCGGGAGAAGGCTCTCACTGTCCACCCTATCCAACCCCCTGATCATTTTGTATGCCTCTATTAAGTCTCCTCTTAACCTTCTTCTCTCCAACGAAAACAACCTCAAGTCCATCAGCCTTTCCTCATAAGATTTTCCCTCCATACCAGGCAACATCCTGGTAAATCTCCTCTGCACCCGCTCCAAAGCCTCCACGTCCTTCCTATAATGCGGTGACCAGAACTGTACGCAATACTCCAAATGCGGCCGTACCAGAGTTCTGTACAGCTGCAACATGACCTCCCGACTCCGGAACTCAATCCCTCTACCAATAAAGGCCAACACTCCATAGGCCTTCTTCACAACCCTATCAACCTGGGTGGCAACTTTCAGGGATCTATGTACATGGACACCTAGATCCCTCTGCTCATCCACACTTTCAAGGACTTTACCATTAGCCAAATATTCCGCATTCCTGTTATTCCTTCCAAAGTGAATCACCTCACACTTCTCTACATTAAACTCCATTTGCCACCTCTCAGCCCAGCTCTGCAGCTTATCTATATCCCTCTGTAACCTGCTACATCCTTCCACACTATCGACAACACCACCGACTTTAGTATCGTCTGCAAATTTACTCACCCACCCTTCTGCGCCTTCCTCTAGGTCATTGATAAAAATGACAAACAGCAACGGCCCCAGAACAGATCCTTGTGGTACTCCACTTGTGACTGTACTCCATTCTGAACATTTCCCATCAACCACCACCCTCTGTCTTCTTTCAGCTAGCCAATTTCTGATCCACATCTCTAAATCACCCTCAATCCCCAGCCTCCGTATTTTTTGCAATAGCCTACCGTGGGGAACCTTATCAAACGCTTTGCTGAAATCCATATACACCACATCAACTGCTCTACCCTCGTCTACCTGTTCAGTCACCTTCTCAAAGAACTCAATAAGGTTTGTGAGGCATGACCTACCCTTCACAAAGCCATGCTGACTATCCCTGATCATATTATTCCTATCTAGATGATTATAAATCTTGTCTCTTATAATCCCCTCCAAGACTTTACCCACTACAGACGTGAGGCTCACCGGTCTATAGTTGCCGGGGTTGTCTCTGCTCCCCTTTTTGAACAAAGGGACCACATTTGCTGTCCTCCAGTCCTCTGGCACTATTCCTGTAGCCAATGATGACATAAAAATCAAAGCCAAAGGCCCAGCAATCTCTTCCCTGGCCTCCCAGAGAATCCTAGGATAAATCCCATCAGGTCCCGGGGACTTATCTATTTTCAGCCTGTCCAGAATTGCCAACACCTCTTCCCTACGTACCTCAATGCCATCTATTCTATTAGCCTGGGGCTCAGCATTCTCCTCCACAACAGTGAATCCGAGTGTCCTAGGATGTAGCTATCATGCAAGCTCTCTGGGAAGCATGCACACATATGCATGATCCGGAGGTGGCGATCGCACACAAGTTAAACATTCTGGGAGTGGAGCCCCTTCCTGTATAAGAAGGGCACTCCCTGATATCCCACTACACGCCTGGGCTGCCACCAGCACTGCGAGGGCTGCCACTGCAGGATCAACACCACCATCCATTTTGGTATCTGTAAGGAATTGGAGAAGAGAGACCGGCAATGAGTTAGAGCTTCCGCCGTGGGACCCTCAAATCCCCCAAGTCTCTCCCCACCCTGCGCGACCCGCCTTCTCTCAGAGAGCCATCCACCGAGCCAGGTGTGCTGGAAAACCTCGCTCTGCACACTCACCCCGGCCGCAGCAGGAGCCCCGAGACCCCTGCTGGGAACATTAGAACGACCGTGCTCAGGGGCCATCCCTGACTCACACATTTACCCTTTGCTCACGAGGACATCCCCAGCGCTGAAGCCCAGCTCCTGAGTGTCTGACTATTGGCTGCTGCCTATGTGGTGCTGACACCTCCAGGGTTCAGCAAAGTGCCCAGGCCTCACAGTTTGATTGGAATGCGAGGGAATAACATTCGTCTGAGACATGGCACATGTACTCACAGTAATGCACTTTCGAATATTTTATTGGCAAAAACCGTCAACATTAACAAAGATATGAAAATCAACTACGCAACAGTCCACATGTCACATTAACCAGTAAACAACAAGGAAACATCACCGTTCCATATTGTTGGAATACAAAGCTATATCGCCTCATTTTCACAAACAAACACACGGTATCACCCCTCTCAGGTTTCTGACAGAAATGGACGACAAGCTTGAGAATGTTTTATCATGTCCAGAACTTTGTCATAGAAATGATGTGTCCATTGATGCAGCACTTGTTGGTTGTTCTATCTATCAGTGCCATTCTCCATCCATGAGCCGCAACGGTGCAATCTTAGCGGAACCAAATCCTGGCATCCACCGAGTCCACTGACGCTCAAGGTGCAGTTGAATATCCTTGACTTCCATCGTGTTTAACTGACAGTGACCTGGCAGTTACACGCAGCACTCACCACACCAGCAACACAAACACCAGCAATCTGCGAAAGCATTTCTTCAATAAAACATAAAACAAAAAAGAGTGGCTAAGGTAAATATTGGTCCTTTAGAGGATGAGAAGGGAGATTTAATAATGGGAGATGAGGAAATGGCTGAGGAACTGAACAGGTTTTTTGGGTCGGTCTTCACAGTGGAAGACACAAATAACATGCCAGTGACTGATGGAAATGAGGCTATGGCGGGTGAGGACCTTGAGAGGATTGATATCACCAAGGAGGTAGTGATGGGCAAGCTAATGGGGCTAAAGGTAGACAAGTCTCCTGGCCCTGATGGAATGCATCCCAGAGTGCTAAAAGAGATGGCTAGGGAAATTGCAAATGCACTAGTGATAATTTACCAAGATTCACTAGACTCTGGGGTGGTCCCGGCGGATTGGAAATTAGCAAACGTGACACCACTGTTTAAAAAAGGAGGTAGGCAGAAAGCGGGTAATTATAGGCCAGTGAGCTTAACTTCGGTAGTAGGGAAGATGCTGGAATCTATCATGAAGGAAGAAATAGCGAGGCATCTGGATGGAAATTGTCCCATTGGACAGACGCAGCATGGGTTCATAAAGGGCAGGTCGTGCCTAACTAATTTAGTGGAATTTTTTGAGGACATTAACAGTGCGGTAGATAACGGGGAGCCAATGGATGTGGTATTTCTGAATTTCCAGAAAGCCTTTGACAAGGTGCCACACAAAAGGTTGTTGCATAAGATAAAGATGCATGGCATTAAGGGGAAAGTAGGAGCATGGATAGAGGATTGGTTAATTAATAGAAAGCAAAGAGTGGGGATTAATGGGTGTTTCTCTGGTTGGCAATCAGTAGCTAGTGGTGTCCCTCAGGGATCAGTGTTGGGCCCACAACTGTTCACAATTTACATAGATGATTTGGAGTTGGGGACCAAGGGCAATGTGTCCAAGTTTGCAGACGACACTAAGATAAGTGGTAAAGCAAAAAGTGCAGAGGTTACTGGAAGTCTGCAGAGGGATTTGGGCAGGCTAAGTGAATGGGCTAGGGTCTGGCAGATGGAATACAATGTTGACAAATGTGAGGTTATCCATTTTGGTAAGAATAACGGCAAAAGGGATTATTATTTAAATGATAAAATATTAAAACATGCTGCTGTGCAGAGAGACCTGGGTGTGCTCGTGCATGAGTCGCAGAAAGTTGGTTTTCAGGTGCAACAGGTGATTAAGAAGGCAAATGGAATGTTGTCCTTCATTGCTAGAGGGATGGAGTTTAAGACTAGGGAGGTTATGCTGCAATTGTATAAGGTGTTAGTGAGGCCACACCTGGAGTATTGTGTTCAGTTTTGGTCTCCTTACTTGAGAAAGGACGTACTGGCACTGGAGGGTGTGCAGAGGAGATTCACTAGGTTAATCCCAGAGCTGAAGGGGTTGGATTACGAGGAGAGGTTGAGTAGACTGGGACTGTACTCGTTGGAATTTAGAAGGATGAGGGGGGATCTTATAGAAACATATAAGATTATGAAGGGAATAGATAGGATAGATGCGGGCAGGTTGTTTCCACTGGCGGGTGAAAGCAGAACTAGGGGGCATAGCGTCAAAATAAGGGGAAGTAGATTTAGGACTGAGTTTAGGAGGAACTTCTTCACCCAAAGGGTTGTGAATCTATGGAATTCCTTGCCCAGTGAAGCAGTAGAGGCTCCTTCATTAAATGTTTTTAAGATAACGATAGATAGTTTTTTGAAGAATAAAGGGATTAAGGGTTATGGTGTTCGGGCCGGAAAGTGGAGCTGAGTCCACAAAAGATCAGCCATGATCTCATTGAATGGCGGAGCAGGCTCGAGGGGCCAGATGGCCTACTCCTGCTCCTAGTTCTTATGTTCTTATGTCTGCAGCAGGTTGCTCATTTGGATCAGTCTTCTGCACTAGGTCCTGCAGGGTCTTCTTACTTTAAATCTGAATGCCTTCTGGACTCATATGACCCCCTGGGCCCAGTGTTCCAGGTTCAGGTATCTTAGAAAAGTTTGTCCTTCTTTCTGGCTACAGAGAAAGAGGGAAACAGCAACAGCAGCCTCCAGGCATTTGCAGGTACAAGCGTCAACAAGCAGCAAACACAACCTGCAGCTGTGAAGTGCCCAGATAGCTGACAATGCCAATTCCTTATTAGCAATTGCCTTCAGCTGTGCAGCTAAGCCCCTCACCGCACCCCCCCCAAACCAGGGGCAGCCCCCAACCTATGACGCCCAGCCCCCTGACCCTTGAGCTGCGTGCCGGAAAATGGAAATGGCTACTCACCTCCTCGGACCCCCTCGGCAGCCATTGCGCCAGCTTCACGTTTTTAAAAGTACTAAACGACACCTGCGTGATCGCTCGCTGGGGAACCAGCATATAACCGGGAGGCCATTAGATCGGACTTTTATCTCGCTAATGAGATGGACTTAATTGGTGCCAATGATCTTCTCGCCACGTTTGAGCAGGACCCGGAACCCGCCACCAGGAGCGGGCTGGTTAGAAAGCGAATCAATTTGAGCCTGGCGTGGATCCCAATTTTGGCCTCTCCTGTCATTTAACTGGCCCGCCCAGATCTGCACCGGGTGCAACGTGGTGGCTAAACTGTGCCCCATATCTTATTTATTTTATCAACTCCAATTTCAGAAACAACTATATCCCAGGATCAGTGGTTTTAAATGGTGCTTTGACAACAGAGACAGAAGTGCTTGCAATATTTGGCAATAAATTTCACAAGTCCTGTTCACAAGTTTTCACTGTTCTTGAAATGTACCAAATGGCCTGAATGATTACGGTGAACTCTTTGAAAGTCAAAGGGTGGGATTCTCTGAAGCCCGACACCCAAATCGTGTTTGGCGATCGGGCAGAGAATGGATTTTTGCTCTGAAATCGGTCCGCGCCGGTTGGACGCCAGTCCGCCATGCTCCGCCCCCTCCAAACTGGCAGCATCGTGACGCGCATCCTGTGCCGTTTCAACACTGCCGATGGGCTGAGTTCCCGACGTCACGGGACACGTATGGTCCCAGCAGTCGGGGAAACGGCGTGCTGGCTGCGGACTGTGTCCAGCGCCGCCATACTCGGCCGGGATCCATGCCGCTGGCCGGGGGAGCGTCTGCTGGGGCTGGGGAGACTGGTGGGGCATGGCCAGGGGGGTGGGCTGTGGTGTCCCAGTTTGCAGGTTAGGTTACGTGCATGGCCGGCGCCATGTTGTGCGGCATGGCTGGTGCAGGCCGTCAGCCGTACACATGCGTGGCCCGGGACCCGGCCATTCTCCAGATGTTTTCTGCACGTTCTGCCCAAAGCCTTTCACCCAAATTTGCTGACTGTAGGTAAGGGGCTGGATTCTCCCTTTCTTCGGCTAAGTGCCAACGCCGGCTTGGGAGCCGTGGTGTTTCACGACCGGCAACTTGGCGCGATCCCCTCACCGATTGCAGTACTGGTGAGGGGCTGGAAACACCCACAGATCGCCCAGAAAATGGCCGGAGAATGGCGCACAGCTGACGACCTACACCGTCGCGCAGTACAACCTGGCGCCGGCCGTGTGCATAACCTGACTCACAAACCGTGGCCCCACAGCCCACCCATTGGCCACCCATACCTGTCACCCCAGCCCCAGCAGATGCCCCCCCCCCCTCCCAGCCAGCGACACGGATCCCGACCAAGTGTGGCGACGCTGGACACAGTCCGCAGCCGGCACGCCGGGTCTCCAACCGCTGGGACCACACATGTCCCGCGCCATCGGGAACTCGGCGCAGCGGGGGCGAAGCATTGTGGGTGGGCCGGCCGGCCGGTGACGCGCCAATGCCGTTGAAACGACGCACGTCACGATGACTCCAGTTTGGAGGGGGCGTAGCATGGCTGACCGGCGTGAAACTGGTGCCGGCCTCGATTGCAGCGTGAAAATCCGTTCTCTGCCTGATCGCCGAACACGATTTTGGCATCGAGCTACGGAGAATCCCGCCCAAGTTCTTCAATTTGTAAGACTCCTCGATTCCTTACTGGAACTCATGTGGCCATGGAAACCGCCATCCTCCATTTAAAAAAAACACAAAAATTATTTTCGGCTGAAAGAGCCCAATGTGGTGATAAGGCAGTTGATACCTTTGTTCAAATGGCCTTGCTTCCCAATTATTCAACAGCGACAGGCAGCTCATGACTCCTCCATCTTCTCTCCCTAGAGCTCCTTAAAATCTGTGCATGGAACCTCTTCAAAGCTGCACTTTTATCCTCTGAAATAGGGTCAACTTCATTTGAATCACACAGGCAATATTTCCTCACACGTTTAAAGTTAACCTTCGTCCATCAGGAGCTCAGACAAATTATAAAAAATACGTAAAGTTTAAAAGATACAAACAGTATAACGGGTTCACCTTTCCAACAGCCTTCACCACGGCATGGGAACAGCTCTACCTGGCATGTCTTAATAGGAACAAAAGAGGCCGTACCAGACGTAGCTGGAGCAATGCCACCAGCAGATTGAGCTCCTCAGCCGCATGTTACTACACAGGACAGCGGTTATAAACACAAAGATCCAAGGTGAAGGAGACGAGAGCTCCAACACATGGTCTGCAGGCAGAGGATTGGTTCTCTCGACATATGTGAACACAGACGTGCATGGCAGGTCCTTGTTGAAAACCGCAGCCTCCTGGAAAGCATACGAAGGAGAGTCATTTAGAACATAGAAAAAATACAGCACAGAACAGGCCTTCGGCACACGATGTTGTGCCGAACCTTTGTCCTAGATTAATCATAGATTATCATAGAATTTACAGTGCAGAAGGAGGCCATTCGGCCCATTGAGTCTGCACCGGCTCTTGGAAAGAGCACCCTACCAAAGGTCAACACCTCCACCCAACACTAAGGGCAATTTTGGACACTAAGGGCAATTTATCATGGACAATCCACCTAACCTGCACATCTTTGGACTGTGGGAGGAAACCGGAGCACCCGGAGGAAACCCACGCACACACGGGGAGGATGTGCAGACTTCGCACAGACAGTGACCCAAGCCGGAATCGAACTTGGGACCCTGGAGCTGTGAAGCAATTGTGCTATCCACAATGCTACCGTGCTGCCCTTAAGAACAAATTAATCTACACTATATCATTCTACCGTAATCCATGTACCTATCCAATAGCTGCTTGAAGGTCCCGAATGTTTCCGACTCAACTACTTCCACAGGCAGTGCATTCCATGCCCCCACTACTCTCTAGGTAAAGAACCTAACTCTGACATCCCCCCTATATCTTCCACCATTCACCTTAAATTTATGTCCCCTTGTAATGGTTTGTTCCACCCGGGGAAAAAGTCTCTGACTGTCTATTCTATCTATTCGCCTGATCATCTTAGAAACCTCTATCAAGTCACCCCTCATCCTTCTCCGTTCTAATGAGAAAAGGCCTAGCATCCTCAACCTTTCCTTGTAAGACCTACTCTCCATTCCAGGCAACATCCTGGTAAATCTCCTTTGCACCTTTTCCAAAGCTTCCACATCCTTCCTAAAATAAGGCGACCAGAACTGTACACAGTACTCCAAATGTGGCCTTACCAAAGTTTTGTACAGCTGTCTCATCACCTCACGGCTCTTAAATTCAATCCTTCTGTTAATGAACGCTAGCACACCATAGGCCTTCTTCACAGCTCTATCCACTTGAGTGGCAACTTTCAAAGATGTATGAACATAACCCCAAGATCTCTCTGCTCCTCCACATTGCCAAGAACTCTACCGTTAACCCTGTATTCGGCATTCATATTTGTCCTTCCCAAATGGACAACCTCACACTTTTCAGGGTTAAACTCCATCTGCCACTTCTCAGCCCAGCTCTGCATCCTATCTATGTCTCTTTGCAGCCGACAACAGCCCTCCTCACTATCCACAACTCCACCAATCTTCGTATCGTCCGCAAATTTACTAACCCACCCTTCAACTCCCTCATCCAAGTCATTAATGAAAATCACAAACAGCAGAGGACCCAGAACTGATCCTTGCGGTACGCCACTGGTAACTGGGATCCAGGCTGAATATTTGCCATCCACCACCACTCTCTGACTTCTATCGGTTAGCCAGTTCATTATCCAACTGGCCAAATTTCCCACTATCCCATGCCTCCTTACATTCTGCATAAGCCTACCATGGGGAACCTTATCAAATGCCTTACTAAAATCCATGTACACTACATCCACTGCTTTACCTTCATCCACATGCTTGGTCACCTCCTCAAAGAATTCAATAAGACTTGTAAGGCAAGACCTATCCCTCACAAATCCGTGCTGACTATCCCTAATCAAGCAGTGTCTTTCCAGATGCTCAAAAATCCTATCCTTCAGTACCCTTTCCATTACTTTGCCTACCACCGAAGTAAGGCTAACTGGCCTGTAATTCCCAGGGTTATCCCTAGTCCCTTTTTTGAACAGGGGCACGACATTCGCCACTCTCCAATCCCCTGGTACCACCCCTGTTGACAGTGAGGACAAAAAGATCATTGCCAACGGCTCTGCAATTTCATCTCTTGCTTCCCATAGAATCCTTGGATATATCCCGTCAGGCCCAGGGGACTTGTCTATCCTCAAGTTTTTCAAAATGCCCAACACATCTTCTTTCCTAACAAGTATTTCCTCGAGCTTACCAATCTGTTTCACACTGTCCTCTCCAACAATATCGCCCCTCTCATTTGTAAATACAGAAGAAAAGTACTCGTTCAAGACCTCTCCTATCTCTTCAGACTCAATACACAATCTCCCGCTACTGTCCTTGATCGGACCTACCCTCCCTCTAGTCATTCTCATATTTCCCACATATGTGTAAAAGGCCTTGGGGTTTTCCTTGATCTTACCCGCCAAAGATTGTTCATGCCCTCTCTTAGCTCTCCTAATCCCTTTCTTCAGTTCCCTCCTGGCTATCTTGTATCCCTCCAGCGCCCTGTCTGAACCTTGTTTCCTCAGCCTTACATTTGATTTGAAATGTTAACTCTGTTTCTCACTCCACATACACCTGCTTAGTTTTTTTTAACATTCTTCCTGAAATGAGACTTCCTTCCCAGAGTAAATGCAGACATCGCATTTCACTCACAATTCCTGCTCTCCTGAGATGTTTGAGCCTCGAGGGCACCGTCTCCAGGTTCGAGGGACCGCACTCCTGCTGCTTACTTCCTCGAACATTTCCGCCCACACCCGTATCCCCACTGCATGTTGGTTCATTAAGATTAAATTCTGTCCATTATTTCCTTTTAATTATAAGAAAGAAAATTAGTAGCAACTGGGGAAAGGCTGGTAGGAAGTGGTAACTGACATCACTTCTATTTTTACCATAGCCTAGCCAAATATCTGAGGAAATAGAGTTGATGGTCTGAGTTATTAGGAGAGGCTGGATAGACTGGACTTTTGTCCCTGGAGTGTAGGGGTGATCTTTTAGAGGTCTATAAAATAATGAAGGGCATAGATAAGGTAGATAGTCAACATCATCTCCCAAAGGTAGGGGAGTCTAAAACTTGAGGGCATAGATTTAAGGTGAGAGGGGAGAGATACAAAAGGGCCCAAAGGGGTAATTCTTTCACACAGAGGGTGGTGAGTGTCTGGAACGAGCTGCCAGAGGCAATAGTAGAGGCAGGTACAATTTTGTCTTTTAAAAAGCATTTGGAAAGTTGTATGGGTAAGATGGGTATAGAGGGTTATGGGCCAAATGCAGGCATTTGGGACTTATAGAACTTACAGTGCAGAAGGAGGCCATTCGGTCCATCAGGTCTGCACCGGCTCTTTGAAAGAGCACCCTACGCAAGCCCACGCCTGCACCCTATCCCCATAACCCAGTAACCCCACCCAACACGAAGGGCAATTTTGGACACTAAGGGCAATTTAGCATGGCCAATCCACCTAACCTGCACATCTTTGGACTGTGGGAGGAAACCGGAGCACCCGGAGGAAACCCACGCACACACGGGGAGAACGTGCAGACTCCGCACAGACAGTGACCCAAGCCAGGAATCGAACCTGGGACCCTGGAGCTGTGAAGCAATTGTGCTAACCACCATGCTACCGTGCTGCCTACTTTACCACTAGCTTAGTGGTAAAGGTTGGGCGGCATGGACAAGGTGTGCTGAAGGGCCGGTTTCCATGCTGTAAACCTCTATGACTCTATGAAAATAAGAGCAGGCAAAAATGACAATCCTCCCTCCTAAAATGATGTAATGATTGTTACAGCCTTGTTAACAGACCAATCATGAGAAAAATATGCAGAACTGACTGGAAGCACAGAAGAATGAGAGAAAAGTTGTCCACTTGTTCCAACGTCGTGGCCTAGATTTTATTTTTAGGGATAAATAGCATACCAGGGGTAGGTCAGTCCTGTTTAGAACTGTTCTTTATTATTGATCCAGTGAAAAAAATAGTTCAGGAAAATAGCAAAATGAAAGAACTTTTTGCTTGTTTGGAGGATGAGAACAGGGATAGGTAATTTATTCTAGTCCGTTCCACATGAAGGCCAACGTTCTGTTAACCTTTTGAATTTGGGTGTCAGCTGTGAGTAATAATTCTCTCGCCTCGGAATTAGATGGCTGTGGGTTTAAGTCCCACTCCAGAAAACTTGGGAACCAAAAACAGGCAGATGCTCATGTGGCTGAGTTCACTGAAGTGTCCTGGCCAATAATTATCCTTCAACCAAAACCACTGATTCAGATCTGGCCATTATCACATTGCTGATTATGTGACAGTTTGTTCATTCAACGTGTGCAAACCAGCTGCTGTATTTCCGACATCACGACACTGACTACACTTTGAAAGTAATCTATGGCTTTAAAACATGTTGGAGTGATGGCAGACGTCCTATCCTTCACCTCATTGGTTGCCCGGAGGCGAGTTTGGCTGGGGTCAAAGGTCTCCTACTCTGCCCAGCGCCTCGGTATGGTTGGGTGACCTAATGAATTCTTATACCTGGGGAAAGTCAAGTACACCATTGGGGGGTCGGTTAAGGGGTTCTACCCTAGATGGCAGCCATTGATTACCTACTTTAAGGAATTAGTCACCGACAGTTGCTGAGGGGGAGGGGGAGTTTGTTTTCTCACTTTTCTTTGTGAATGGGCGTGTGTATGGTTGGTTGGGTTTTTGTTATGTTGGTTATGTGCAACATCTGCTGTGGGTTATATGGGTTTGGAGATAAAATTCATTGTAAAATGGAAAATCTTTAATAAAAACGTTTTTTTTAAAAAGCATGTTGGGATGTCCTGAGTTAACAGAAAGAAGCCATGATGTGGAATATGCCAGCATTCACCTGAGGAAGGAGCAGTGCTCTGAAAGCTAGTGATTTGAAACGAACCTGTTGGACTTTAACCTGGTGTTGTAAGACTTCTTACTGAACAGAAAGAAGAACGAGGCTGGCTGTGTAACACAGTTGGACTACTACTGCCTGTTTCATGCACTGCTGAAGTAAAATTTAAACTTCAATGTGATTTAAATTTAAATTTACTTCACTGCAGCCTGTTCTCAATATTCTCATTTGTTGTTTACCTTTTAGAACAGCTAAACTACATTATGAAGGCCTTTGGATATATCTTATAATCCGCAACTGAGTTGATCTGAAATATTTACCGTCTGCAGTCTGAATGGGATATAAATCACATCCCATATCAGTATAATGCATTCTGTCGACACTATACGTTGGAATGTCATTTTGTAAGAATGATTAAGGGCAAGATGCTCCTTCTGGGAGACGATGGGCTGGATTCTCCGATTTTAAGGCTGTGTCCAGAGCATGTGTCCAGTCTTACGGCCAAAAGGTCGGCAGCACTCCCGCACCGATGCTCTGCCCACTGGGGGGGCTAGCAGCCGTGCCACATAAACCCCCCGGCTTTACCTGCAGATATGGATGGGCAATTGATGGGTCCGTATCCGCGCATTCGCACGGTGGCGACCTGCGACGGTCGCGAAGTACAATATGGCACCAGCTGGGCGTGGAACCGGGCTGCCAGATAGTGCTCCCCTGTAGCCCCCACCTCGCCACCGCCAGACCACCCCCCACCAGTCCCCCCAGCCCCCCAAAGCACCCCCCTGGCCAGCGGAACGGCACGCCCCCTCCCCGACTGTGGCGACGCTGGACACAGTCCGCAGCCACCACGCGACGTTGACGAAACCTCAGAGCACACTGCCCCCCGCCATCGGGAAGTCGGCCCATCGGGGACGGAGCATCGGGGAGGGCCTTCTGGTGACATCCTGAGGCCATCCCAATGGCGTGCAGCGTCCTCACCGATGAGCCGTTTTTGAGGGAGCGGTGTATTCGAAAAACGGTGCCGCGCCCGATTTCAGCGTCAAAATGGATTCTCCGGCCAATCACCGAATGCGATTTAGCTATCGGCAATCGTAGAATCCAGCTCTATGTTCTCCCCCCCAGAGCTGAATTGCACTTGATTTGCGCTCAATTCCCAATCCTTAGCCATGCAAATTTCTGCATGACGAGGATTGCGAGGGATTCCTGAGGGAATCCTGCTATTTTGGCCCCCATTTTGAGCAGTTGGCCAGATAACGAGGTCCTTTGGCTTCCCCCCCATTGCCCCCCCCCCAACTGCAGTGCAATTCAGCCTCCACCCCAGGAATTTCTGGACTCCCCTCCCCCTCAGTCCGGGGGTGACCCGAACCTCCGCCCCCCCAATAGAGACCCCGAAATAAAGAGACCCCCCCACATAGAACATAGAACATAGAACATAGAACAATACAGCGCAGTACAGGCCCTTCGGCCCACGATGTTGCACCGAAACAAAAGCCATCTAACCTACACTATGCCATTATCATCCATATGTTTATCCAATAAACTTTTAAATGCCCTCAATGTTGGCGAGTTCACTACTGTAGCAGGTAGGGCATTCCACGGCCTCACTACTCTTTGCGTAAAGAACCTACCTCTGACCTCTGTCCTATATCTATTACCCCTCAGTTTAAAGTTATGTCCCCTCGTGCCAGCCATATCCATCCGCGGGAGAAGGCTCTCACTGTCCACCCTATCCAACCCCCTGATCATTTTGTATGCCTCTATTAAGTCTCCTCTTAACCTTCTTCTCTCCAACGAAAACAACCTCAAGTCCGTCAGCCTTTCCTCATAAGATTTTCCCTCCATACCAGGCAACATCCTGGTAAATCTCCTCTGCACCCGCTCCAAAGCCTCCAAGTCCTTCCTATAATGCGGTGACCAGAACTGTACGCAATACTCCAAATGCGGCCGGACCAGAGTTCTGTACAGCTGCAACATGACCTCCCGACTCCGGAACTCAATCCCTCTACCAATAAAGGCCAACACTCCATAGGCCTTCTTCACAACCCTATCAACCTGGGTGGCAACTTTCAGGGATCTATGTACATGGACACCTAGATCCCTCTGCTCAGCCACACTTTCAAGAACTTTACCATTAGCCAAATATTCCGCATTCCTGTTATTCCTTCCAAAGTGAATCACCTCACACTTCTCTACATTAAACTCCATTTGCCACCTCTCAGCCCAGCTCTGCAGCTTATCTATATCCCTCTGTAACCTGCTACATCCTTCCACACTATCGACAACACCACCGACTTTAGTATCATCTGCAAATTTACTCACCCACCCTTCTGTGCCTTCCTCTAGGTCATTGATAAAAATGACAAACAGCAACGGCCCCAGAACAGATCCTTGTGGTACTCCACTTGTGACTGTACTCCATTCTGAACATTTCCCATCAACCACCACCCTCTGTCTTCTTTCAGCTAGCCAATTTCTGATCCACATCTCTAAATCACCCTTAATCCCCAGCCTCCGTATTTTTTGCAATAGCCTACCGTGGGGAACCTTATCAAACGCTTTGCTGAAATCCATATACACCACATCAACTGCTCTACCCTCGTCTACCTGTTCAGTCACCTTCTCAAAGAACTCAATAAGGTTTGTGAGGCATGACCTACCCTTCACAAAGCCATGCTGACTATCCCTGATCATATCATTCCTATCTAGATGATTATAAATCTTGTCCCTTATAATCCCCTCCAAGACTTTACCCACTACAGACGTGAGGCTCACCGGTCTATAGTTGCCGGGGTTGTCTCTGCTCCCCTTTTTGAACAAAGGGACCACATTTGCTGTCCTCCAGTCCTCTGGCACTATTCCTGTAGCCAATGATGACATAAAAATCAAAGCCAAAGGTCCAGCAATCTCTTCCCTGGCCTCCCATAGAATCCTAGGATAAATCCCATCAGGTCCCGGGGACTTATCTATTTTCAGCCTGTCCAGAATTGCCAACACCTCTTCCCTACGTACCTCAATGCCATCTATTCTATTAGCCTGGGGCTCAGCATTCTCCTCCACAACATTATCTTTTTCCTGAGTGAATACTGACGAAAAATATTCATTTAGTATCTCGCCTATCTCTTCAGACTCCACACACAATTTCCCATCCCTGTCCTTGACTGGTCCTACTCTTTCCCTAGTCATTCGCTTATTCCTGACATACCTATAGAAAGCTTTTGGGTTTTCCTTGATCCTTCCTGCCAAATACTTCTCATGTCCCCTCCTTGCTCGTCTTAGCTCTCTCTTTAGATCCTTCCTCGCTACCTTGTAACTATCCATCGCCCCAACCGAAACTTCACACTTCATCTTCACATAGGCCTCCTTCTTCCTCTTAACAAGAGATTCCACTTCCCTGGTAAACCACGGTTCCCTCGCTCGACGCCTTCCTCCCTGTCTGACCGGTACATACTTATCAAGAACACGCAGTAGCTGATCCTTGAACAAGCCCCACTTATCCAGTGTGCCCAACACTTGCAGCCTACTTCTCCACCTTATCCCCCCCAAGTCACGTCTAATGGCATCATAATTGCCCTTCCCCCAGCTATAACTCTTGCCCTGCGGTGTATACTTATCCCTTTCCATCATTAACGTAAACGTCACCGAATTGTGGTCACTGTCCCCAAAGTGCTCTCCTACCTCCAAATCCAACACCTGGCCTGGTTCATTACCCAAAACCAAATCCAACGTGGCCTCGCCTCTTGTTGGCCTGTCAACATATTGTTTCAGGAAACCCTCCTGCACACACTGTACAAAAAACGACCCATCTATTGTACTCGAACTATATCTTTTCCAGTCAATATTTGGAAAGTTAAAGTCTCCCATAATAACTACCCTGTTACTTTCGCTCATATCCAGAATCATCTTCGCCATCCTTTCCTCTACATCCCTAGAACTATTAGGAGGCCTATAAAAAACTCCCAACAGGGTGACCTCGCCTTTCCTGTTTCTAACTTCAGCCAATACTACCTCGGAAGAAGAGTCCCCATCTACCATCCTCTCCGCCACCGTAATACTGCTCTTGACTAGCAGCGCCACACCTCCCCCTCTTTTGCCTCCTTCTCTGAGCTTACTAAAACACCTAAACCCCGGAACCTGCAACATCCATTCCTGTCCCTGCTCTATCCATGTCTCCGAAATGGCCACAACATCGAAGTCCCAGGTACCAACCCACGCTGCCAGTTCCCCTACCTTGTTTCGTATACTCCTGGCATTGAAGTAGACACACTTCAAACCACCTACCTGAACGCTGGCCCCCTCCTGCGACGTCAAATCTGTGCTCCTGACCTCTATACTCTCATTCTCCCTTACCCTAAAACTACAATCCAGGTTCCCATGCCCCTGCTGCATTAGTTTAAACCCCCCCAAAGAGCACTAACAAATCTCCCCCCCAGGATATTTGTGCCCCTCAGGTTCAGATGTAGACCATCCTGTCTGTAGAGGTCCCACCTTCCCCAGAAAGAGCCCCAGTTATCCAAAAATCTGAAACCCTCCCGCCTGCACCATCCCTGTAGCCACGTGTTTAAATGCTCTCTCTCCCTATTCCTCATCTCACTATCACGTGGCACGGGCAACAACCCAGAGATAACAACTCTGTTTGTTCTAGTTCTGAGCTTCCATCCTAGCTCCCTGAAAGCCTGCCTGACATCCTTGTCCCCTTTCCTACCTATGTCGTTGGTGCCAATGTGGACCACGACTTGGGGCTGCTCCCCCTCCCCCCTAAGGACCCGGAAAACACGATCCGAGACATCACGTACCCTTGCACCTGGGAGGCAACATACCAAACGTGAGTCTCTCACGCTCCCACAAAATCTCCTATCTGTGCCCCTGACTATAGAGTCCCCAATTACTAATGCTCTGCTCCTCTCCCCCCTTCCCTTCTGAGCAACAGGGACAGACTCCGTGCCAGAGGCCCGTACCCCATAGCTTACCCCTGGTAAGTCGTCCCCCCCACAAGTATCCAAAGCGGTATACTTGTTTCTCAGGGGAACGACCGCAGGGGATCCCTGCACTGACTGTTTTTTCCCAGTCCCTCTTACAGTTACCCACCTATCTCCAATCTTTGGTGTAACTAATTCCCTGAAGCTGCTATCTATGACCCCTTCTGCCTCCCGAATGATCCGAAGTTCTTCCAACTCCAGCTCCAGTTCCCTAACTCGGTCTTGGAGGAGCTGCAGATGGCAGCACTTCCTGCAGGTAAAATCAGCAGGGACACTAACTGCATCCCTCACCTCAAACATCCTGCAGGAGGAACATTGTACTCCCTTCCCTGCCATTCCTCTAACTTTCTACCAAGATCTAGCTAACAACTAAATTAAATTTTTATAAAAAATAATAATAATATAATAAAAATATGGTACTTACCTCAGACCAATGGGTTTTATTATTAGGTTAGAGGAGGAGGGCGGGTGGGAGACACTACACGTGTAGTGTCTCGGGTTTCCTCTCCACCAGAATTTATTGGTGAGGGTCTTCCCAGACGTCCGCGGGTCGACTTCCTGATCCCGCCTAAAAAACTAATTTAAAGAAAAGAGAAAAAGTCTCAGCTCCTGCTGAAACTGACTCACCACTCACCAGCTGCTCTCACGCCGCCGAAATCGACTGGCCTGCCCCTGCAAAGAGAAGTGCTTTTAAAGGTTGACTTACCGCCCAGCACCCTCCTTCCGCAATGCTCCCGCTGAAACTGACTAACCAGCTGCTCTCACGCCGCCGAAATCGACTGGCCTGCCCCTGCAAAGAGAAGTGCTTTTAAAGGTTGACTTACCTCCCAGCACCCTCCTTCCGCAATGCTCCCGCTGAAACTGACTAACCAGCTGCTCTCACGCCGCCGAAATCGACTGGGCTGCCCCTGCAAAGAGAAGTGCTTTTAAAGGTTGACTTACCTCCCAGCACCCTCCTTCCGCAATGCTCCCGCTGAAACTGACTAACCAGCTGCTCTCACGCCGCCGAAATCGACTGGCCTGCCCCTGCAAAGAGAAGTGCTTTTAAAGGTTGACTTACCTCCCAGCACCCTCCTTCCGCAATGCTCCCGCTGAAACTGACTAACCAGCTGCTCTCACGCCGCCGAAATCGACTGGGCTGCCCCTCCCAGCACCCTCCTTCCGCAATGCTCCCGCTGAAACTGACTAACCAGCTGCTCTCACGCCGCCGAAATCGACTGATACACCCTAAATAATAGTATCCCCCCAGAGACCCTCTAAATAACCAGACCGCCACAGAGACTCTCGAAATAAAGAGATCCCCCAAATAGACACCCTAAATAAGGAGACCCCTCCCCCTCCACAAGACACCCCAGAAGAGAGACCCCTGTCTGGAAGCTAAAGAGATGGCCAGACAGAGACAGTGAAAAGTATCACTGCTTTAATACTCACCTGGGCAATACACCTCCTGGCTCAGACACAGGAAGCAGCACCTGTCAATTCCTGGAAAGAGAAAATCAGTCAGTTGGGTTTAAATCCTCCTCAGACCGTTGATCTGCAAGCCATTCATTCAATTCTCTTTGATATTGATTTTGCTAGGCAGTGAGTGACAGCTTCCACACAACTCTGCTGTCAGGATTGTTCCATTCATCTTCCTTCACGGTTGAGTAACTTTGAAGTGAGAATATGGTGCCTGACCCGTTAAGTTATGGGTTAATAAGACTCAATTGCATCCTCCCACTGGGGTGGGGCACGAACCTCAATCTGAATGCCAACGGGGGCAGGAGCATTGGAAACTGACGTCAAACCCGTATTCTCCCTGGCACTGGATGTTCAGCCTCATCAGTAACTCCGCTACTGGTGGTGCAAGGTGGAGAATTTAGCCCTAACTATTTAAGATCAATTTAAATTTTCATATCACCCCACATTGAAAAGAATTATTATTTATTTATTTATTTTTAATTAAGGGGAAATTTAGCGTGGCCAATTGACCTACCCTGCATGTCTTTGGGTTATGGGGTGAGATCCACGCAGACACGGGGAGAGTGTGCAAACTCCACACCAAGAGTGACCCGGGGTCAGGATCGAACCCGGGTCCTCAGCGCCATGAGACACCATTGTGCCACCATGTCGCCCTTAAAATAATTCTTAATAGCACTTAGGCAAGTTACTCTGGTGACTTTCCTGGAACAAGCTCTCCATGTGATAGGCCATGATCATTTTGAAAGGCGGAGCAGGCTCACTGGGCCATGTGATTTACTCCTGCTCCAATTTCTTATGTTAAAGACGTACATACGCTTAATTGTATACTTTATTTCTTTTCAGTTTCAGCACAATCAAAAGTGAGTACATTTGATGTGTTTCAATCCCAGCTGATGTTACCACTGGGCAAGTCAGGTCCCCGTCAGACTGAAAACTGGCTTGATAGATCCCAACTTTTATTCTTATTTTAGAAACTGTGGAGGTAAGTTACTGAACAAATTCACAGGAGTCTGCTGATGAACTTTTAACGCAAAGAATAAACAATAAATCAGAAGAAAAATTAACTGCATTACACCAGATGAAAAAGGTTGGGAAGTTCTCAGTACAAACACAAGAAAATGATTCAACAATTCATTATTCCTTCACCCCAGTTATAACTTTACAGCAACATTCAAATTCGGAAAGATAAAATAATTTACCATATCAGAAGTCCCAAGGCCTGCAGAGAACGGTAGCCCCAAAAACTGCGACTCCAATTGAAACCTAAAGTAAGTATCAGAGTTTGTCACAGACTGTTTACATTGCCAAGGTGCCAGGCTGGCAGTACCAAGGTTCCTGGGTGGCATCTTGTCCACACTGGGGACTGGGTCAGGAGGTGCCCTGCCCTTATGAGGTTGCGTGCGGAGGGCTTGAGGACACCCTCGTTGGTAAGTTGGGAGGGGGGGGGGGGGGGGCGGTCCGGATGCTGCGTTGGGAGGTTCAGAAATCGGGGCACCATTTTTAAATGGCGTTCTGATCTCTTCCTGCATTGGTAAAATGAGCAGAGTCCTCTTTAATAGCACCGTGGTTCTTGGCGCTGCCAGCACCGGGAAACACCCAGCTAAACGCACTCGACACCGGACTCTGTTTCATTTCCGCTAAATCACACCCCAGATAAACCATGCCGTCTCAGTTGCCTTAGCAGTGTATTATTAAAACCTTAGAATTCACAGTGACAATCCTATTTATTATGTACACAAGAATCACGGAGAATGGCTTTGAACAGCAAATAAATAAACATCAGTTAATGCTCTCATCTTTGCTACCTCTTCTAGTAAATCAGAGGCAGACCTTTCATTGTTTATCTATATAGTTAAGGCTTTATACAACATGGTTCTATGTAGAAATCTACAGAACTATTGCTTATGATGTGCCCTTTGTTAACATAATTTGAGCAAATACCGAGGAGTCTATTATATTCAATTTAAAATTCCAAAATAGAAGTTGACATTTTGATGAAAGAAGCAAGCACATGATCATATGCAAGCAACTTTTTCACCTGATTATTTAATTATGTGATTTAAGAGATCAATGAAACAGAGAATTCTTTATCATTGATATCAAGACTGCTGCAAGATGAATAATGCCATCTCATTAGGTAAACAATTCACTGTTCAATATTAACGAAACTTAATATTAACAAAGTATATATGTTATGGAAAGAGAAATGAAAGTAATGGCTATAATAGATGATTTCCTGCCCTACATCGAAGAATTGAGGAGAAGCAAGTCCATCTGTCGGATTAGACTGCTGGTTATCAATTACGAAGTATGTTATAAGCAGAGTTCATTATTACTATTCAATCCAAACCAAGGAGGTGAGGTGAAAGTGACTGTTCTTGACATCAAGGCATACTTTCACCAAGTATGGCTTCACAGAGCCTTGTAAAACGGAAGTAAATGGGCTGGGGGAGTCTATCCACTGGTTGGAGTCATACCTAGCACAAAGGTAGATGGTTTAGTGTGTTGGAGGTCAGTTATCTCAGCCCCAGGAGATTGTTGCAAGCATCCATCAGGACAGTGTCCTGGGCCCTGCCATTTCAATTGTTTCACCAATGACCTTTCCTCCATCATAAGATCAGAAGGTGGGGATGTTATCGGATGACTGCAGTGTTCAGTTCCATTCAGAATCATCAGGCAATGAAGACGTCCATGCCTGGATGCAGCAAGACCTGCTCGACATTCAAGCATGGGCTGGTAAGTAACAAGCCATATTTGTGACAATCAAGTACCAGGTGATCATCATCTCCAACAAAAGAAAGTCGAAGCATTGTCCACTTACATCTTTCAGCAGCATTACCATTGCTGAATCCCAACCCCCAAACGTTGACTAAAATGTTAACTGGACCAGCCATACAAATAAGTATGGCTACAAGACCAGTTCAGAGATTGGGTACTCTGTGGTGAGTAAGTCACCCCCCCAAAAAAAAACACCCCGATGCCTTCCACCATCTACAAGACATGAATCAGGAGTGTCACTGAATATTCTCCATTGTGCCTAGGTGAGTGCAGCTCCAAAAGCACCCAAGAAGCTCGATATTATTCAAGACAAAGCAGTCTGCTTGATTGGCACCCCATCCTCTACTTTAAACATTCACGCCCTCCATCACCAGCACACTATGCCTGAAGTGAATACCATCCACATGATAGACTACACCAAGAGCTCTTTTGGGTTCTACCAGCTGGAAGCATAAGGGCTTGAGAACACAATGACGTGCGAGTTCCCCTCCAAGCTATGCCGCATCTTACTCAGAAATATATCATCATCCCTTTGCTGTTGCGGAATCAAATTCCTGAAACTCCTTACCTATTAATGTACTGTGGTAGTATATTCACCGCTCAAACTAAAGCATTAAGGACAGTGACTCATCGGCACCCTCTCAGAAATGGACAATAAATCCTGGCCTTGTCAGTGATGCCCTCATTCCATGAATAAGTCAAGAAAAACAATCCATTTTTATTCATTACAAAATAATTGTATCACCACTGACTTAATATTTGCGATTGTATGATCATTCTTCCCACATGAGAGTTTCCCCACTCAAGTACAACTACTGATAAAAACTGGGATTTCTTTTTTAAACCTAGCACATTACAGGGTAATAGATAACTCGTGCATGGAGCTGGACAGGTATGGTGGTCTGCATTACTAGACACCTTCCCTATTTTCTGTGGGTAAAGTTATTTGATTCTAATTAATATAATTAAACTTTTCAAATGAATAACTTTCACAAATTTAGAGATTAATTCACCATTGATGCAAAACAGCGGAACATAGTGACATTAACATAGGCAGAGAAAAGATTGGGTAGGATTGAAGGAAATTCATTTTGGAATATTTAACCAAGGGAGTAAGTCGCTTAGTTCTCTACAATATAAAATTGGATACGCGCTTCACCAAATTTAACTGCTGGGGCAGTAGAAGGGCAAATTAGACGAGACACCATTTTCCACTGAGCTTATACCAGTTTTTACGTGCACCTTTGTTTAGCAGGTGGGGAAACATCTGCAGCAAAATTGGGATTATTCACCTGAAGCAGTGATAGATGTTAAATACATCCACATGGAAGTAACTAGACATTTTCAAATGAAGCGTCACTGTCACATGGCATATCTTCCATGATCAACTCCACAGCAACTACATATGGTAATAATAATAATCGCTTATTGTCACAAGTAGGCTTCAATGAAGTTACTGTGAAAAGCCCCTAGTCGCCACATTCCGGCGCCTGTTCGGGGAGATGCTTGTACATTCTTGAAACTTTGTGAAGGGCAGAAAGTATTGTAAACCTCCCCCTAGGGGAATAGAATTGAATATGGTGCATACAATGGGAAGGCAAGATCAGCTTTTACATATATTTGCTTTATAGGACAACGAAGAATGCTCACATTACATATAAACACCAATCCACATCCTAAGTTCAATGCTTTAGGTTAGCATTTTATATACGGTATAATTAATGAAACCGATGTGATAAAAGATCACATTTAGTAGTGGCATGATGGGGATCTCCCTGGAGTCGGTAAAGGGAGTATAGAGAAGCTAACAATGCCTGAAATAGCAAAGCGTTGACTTCCGGTGGCGACTATGAGGGAGTAGGTCGCACATTTGGTGGCTCCCGCTCTGGCTAGACATTCGGAACTTTCCCCCTGACCTTTTGTGCGTTTTTAAGCGCTGGACTTGAAGAAGCAGTGAACAAGTGCCTGGTGTATATATTGGTTTCTGGAACAGAGAGCCCGAAGGGATCGAAAGGGAAGAAACAGAAAGACAGGCTCAAGCTGAGTGTTGGCTGCAGCAGCGGACAAGATGGCCGGTGTCCAGACCCCTGGGGCTTCGGCCCAACCATCAACGGAGGAGCTGATGTAGGTCATCCAGGAAGGCTTCGCCAGACAGAAACGGGAATGTCTGGACCCGATTAAGGAAACGGTGGAGAGGATGAAGCAGAGGCTAGATGCCCAGGACCGGACGATCCAGAAACTGGAGAAGGTGCTAGCTGAACAGGAGGAATACCAGACGGCGGTGGAGATGGAGGTGGTGATGCTGAGGGACCGGCAAAAAAGGCTGCTGGAACAGGTAGAGGATTTGGAGAACAGGTACCGTCGGCAGAACCTAAGGATTGTTGGCCTCCCGGAGGGAGCGGAGGGGGCTGATGCCGGGGAATTTGTGTCGAACATATTCCAGAAGCTGCTGGGAGATGGGGCTGTCCCCCGACCGTTGGAGGTGGATCGGGCATACAGAGTGCTGGCGAGGAAGCCGCGACAAGGAGACCCCCCTCGGGCGATGGTGATCAGGTTCCACAGGTACCTGGATAAGGAGTGGATTCTCCAGTGGGCCAAGCGCATGCGGAGCTGTAAGTGGGACAACAGCATTTTGCGTGTGTACCAAGATCTAAGCGTGGAGGTGGCCAAGAGGAGGGCAGGCTTTAATCAAGTCAAATCGATCCTGTTCAAGAAGCAGGTTAAGTTCGGACTGTTGTATGTGGCGCTACTTTGGGTTACGCATGAGGTCTAACATCATTACTTTGAGTTGCCCGAGGACGCTATGGAGTTCGCCAGGAGGAAAGGACTGGTGACAACTTGAGAACATTCTGTTCTAACTTTGAGAAACTCTTTTTCCTGTTCGTTTTAAATGCTGTTTGCACTGATTTATTTGTTCGTTTTCGTTCTTGGCTTTTTCTCTTCGATAACTGTGTTCAGTTTAAGAAGGGGAAAGTAGTTTTTTTCAAAAAAGATTATTCGACTTCGATGGGTTTTCTGTGTTGTGAGGGGGATGGTGGTGGGGATTTTTGACTTCGTATTATTTTGAGTAGTATTACTTTGATCTGTATTATGGCGAGAGTTTGGCTTTGTTTTTCTTTACACTGACTCTGGTTGGCATCTGTTTCTTAAAGTGGGTGGTTGTCGGGGCTGGGTTGATGAGGGCGATGGTTTTGATGGGCGGGGGGAGGACAGGTAGGCAACAATAGGTGGGAGACATGCTGGCGCCGGAGCCGTGGGTCACCAGGCTAGCTGGGTGAGCTAGTCTGCGGGAGCACGGTGGGGGGGGGGGGGGTGTATACAATCAGATTAGGGATGGGGTTAGGTTACTGAGTGTTGTTGCTAGGGCGGAGAGGGGGGGGGTTGTTCGGCTGACGAGGGAGGGATTTGATTTTAGAAGCGGAGAAGAAGTCGGGTGCTGCCAGGAGGCGGGGCCACAGAGGCGCAGGGCAGGGGCTGGGGGCAGGCCCAGGAAAGGGGATGGCTGACCGGCATGTGGTGGAGCGGGGGGGGGGCTCGGTGCCCTGTAACTAGGCTGGTCATGTGGAACGTTAGAGGGCTAAATGGGCCGGTGAAGAGGGCAAAGGTGTTCGAGCATCTTAGGGCTCTAAAGGCGGACATGATAATGTTGCAGGAGACGCACCTGAAGGTAGCGGACCAGATTAGGTTGAGGAAGAGCTGGGTTAGTCAGGTATTCCACTCAGGGCTAGATACTAAGGCCAGGAGGGTCGCGATTCTGGTGAACAAGCTGGTGCAGTTTGAGATGGGGAGTATTGTTTCGGACGGGGGACGTAGCTACATTATGGTTAGCGGTAAGCTGGAAGGGAGGAATGTGGTCCTGGTCAACATATACGCGGCAAACTGGGATGATGTGGATTTCATAAAGAGGGTGCTGGGGAAGATACCCGACCTGGATTTCCACAAGCTGGTTATGGGAGGGGACTTCAATACAATTATTGATCCAGGCCTGGACCGGTCGTGCTCAAAATCGGGCAGAGAGTCAGCAATGGGAAAAGAGCTGAGGGAGTTCATGGAGCAGATGGGAGGGGTCAACCCGTGGAGGTTTGGCAGGTCGACAGGGAAGGAGTTCTCCTTTTTCTCGCACGTCCATAAGGTCTACTCCCGGGTCGATTTTTTGATACTGAGTAGGGATCTACTGACAGGGGTGGTGGGTGCGCAGTAGTCGGCAATCACCATTTCCGACCATGCCCTGCATTGGGTCGAGCTACAGGTGAGTGAAGAGAGCTTCCTGCGCCCGCAGTGTAGGCTGAATGTGGGACTGCTGGCGGATGAAGGGGTGTGCGAGAGGGTGAGGCAGTGTATACAAAACTCCCTGCAGGTCAATGATACGGGGGAAGTCTCAGCAGCGGTGGTGTGGGAGGCGCACAAGGCAGTGGTGAGAGGGGAGCTGATTTCAATCCGGGCTCACAGAGACAAGACGGACAGGGCAGAGACGGACCGACTGTTAGCGGAAATCCTGCAGATTGACAGGAGGTATGCGGGGACCCCGAGTGCGGAGCTCTTGAGGGAACGGAGGAGGCTGCAGGCGGAGTTTGGGGTGGTGTCCACAGGTAAGGCAGTGGACCAGCTCAGAAAGGCGAGGGTGCGGTATATGAACATGGGGAGAAAGCCAGCAGGATGCTGGCTCAGCAGCTCAGAAAGAGGGAGGCGGCTAGGGCAATAGGTGAAGTGGTGGATGGAGGCGGTTACTTGGTAGGGGATGCGGCGAGTGTGAACAGGGTTTTCAAGGACTTTTATAGCAGACTCTATAGCTCGGAGCCCCCCGCGGGGCCGGAGGGGATGAGACCCTTCTTAGACGGCCTGATATTCCCAAAAGTGGGTAGGGAGCTAGTAGAAGGGCTGGCGCCCCAATCAGAGCTGAGGAGATATTTGAGGGCTTAAAGGCCATGCAGGCAGGTAAGGCCCCGGGGCCGGATGGGTACCCGGTAGAATTTTATAAAATGTTCTCCTGGATATTGGGGCCGCTGCTGGTCAAGGTCTTTAATGAGACAAGGGACAGAGGGGTGTTGCCCCAGACGATGTCGTAGGCTACCATCTCCTTGATTTTAAAACAGGACAAGAACCCAGAGTCGTGTGGGTCTTGTAGGCCGTTCTTCCTTCTTAACGTGGATGCTAAACTGCTGACAAAGCTTTTGGCCACTAGGATTGAGGACTGTTTGTCGAGGGTTATTAGGGAGGACCAAACAGGGTTTGTTAAAGGTCGGCAACTGATGGCGAATATAAGAAGATTGCGCAATGTGATCAGGATGCCCCCAGGGAGAGGAGGTGGAGGTAGTGGTGGCAATGGACACGGAGAAGACGTTTGACCGGGTAGAGTGGGACTACTTATGGGAGGTGCTGGGACGGTTTGGATTTGGGGTGGGTTTCATCAACTGGGCCAGGCTGCTATATCAGGCCCCGGAGGAGAGTGTGAGAACAAACAGGACGACATCCGACTATTTTAGACTGCACCGCAGGACGAGACAGGGGTGCCCCCTCTCCCCACTGCTGTTTGCGCTAGCTATCGGGCCGCTGGCAATTGCTCTGAGGGCTTCAGAGGGTTGGAAGGGGCTGGTTCGGGGGGGGTCGGGGGGGGGGGGGGGGGTGGAGCATAGAGTTTAATTGTACGCAGATGACCTGTTCTTGTACGTTTCGGACCCGATGGCGGGGATGGACGGAATCATGGCGACCCTGGGGGAATTCTGCCGGTTTTCGGGGTACAAATTGAATATGACAAAAAGTGAAATGTTTGTAGTTCAGGAGAGGGGCCAAGGGGACCGGCTGAGGGAGCTGCCGTTCCGGTTAATTGGAGACAGTTTCAGGTACCTGGGAATACAAGTGGCGCGGGATTGGGGTCATCTGCACAAACTGAATCTGTCCCGGCTGGTAGATCAAATGCGAGGGGAGTTCCGGAGGTGGGATGCGCTCCCGCTGTCGTGAGCTGGGAGAGTACGGACAGTTAAAATGACAGTCCTCCCGAGGTTCTTATTCATGTTCCAGTGTCTCCACATTTTCATTCCACATTCCTTTTTTAAGAGGGTAAGCAAGATCATTTTGGGCTTTGTATGGGCGGGCAAGTCCCCGCGAGTGAAGAGGATGATGCTCGAGCAGAACCTGGGGGAAGGGGAGCTTGCACTGCCGAATTTTAGCAACTATTATTGGGCGGCTAACATAGCCATGATAAGGAAATGTGTGGTGGGGGGGGTTCAGCTTGGGAGCGGGTTGAGGCAGCCTCATGTAGGGGTACCAGTCTGAGGGTGTTGGTGACGGCGCCTCTGCCGTTCCTACCGGCACGCTTCTCCATCAATCCTGTAGTGGTGGCGGCCCTTCGGATCTGGGGACAGTGCAGGAGGCACGTGGGAGCAACGGGAGCATCGGTCTGGTTCCCGATCTGTGACAACCATCGGTTTGCCCCGGGGAGGTTGGACGGGGGGTTTCGGGTATGGCGGACGGCGAGGATTGAGCGGATGGGAGATTTGTTTTTGGAAGGGAGCTTCCCTAGCTTGGGGGCGCTGGAGACCAAGTTTGGGTTGACGAGGGGGAATGAATTCCGGTATATTCAGGTGCGGGACTTTTTACGCAGGCAGGTGCCATCTTTTCCACTCTTACCACTAAGGGGGATCCAGGATAGGGTAGTGTCTAGAGGATGGGTGGGGGAGGGAAGTGTCTCGGATATTTACAAGGAGCTCATGGGGGCGGAGGAGACGCAGACCGAGGAACTGAGACCTAAATGGGAGGAGGAATTGGGAGGGGAGATTGGGGAAGGCCTGTGGGCGGACGCGCTGAGCAGGGTCAATGGGACTGCAACATGTGCCAGGCTTGGCCTGATTCAATTTAATGTCGTCCACCGGGCCCACATGACAGTGTCCCGGATGAGCAGATTCTTCGGCTTAGCGGACAGGTGTGTAAAGTGTCTGAGAGGACCGGCAGACCATGTCCACATAACTTGGGCTTGTCCAAAACTTAGGAGATACTGGCAGGGGTTCGAGGATGTCATGTCTAGAGTACTGAACACGAGGGTGGCAAGGAGTCCAGACGTGGCAAATTTTGGGGTTTCAGAGGCCCCGGACGTCCAGGGGGAGAAAGAGGCCGACATCTTAGTCTTTGCTTCCCTGGTAGCCCGGAGACGGATACTTCTAGCTTGGAGGGACGGACACAAAACCCCCGAAGTCGGAAGCCTGGCTGTCAGACATGGCGAGTTTCCTGGGCTTAGAGAAAATCAAGTTCGCCTTGAGAGGGTGGTTGTTAGGGTTCGCCCGGAGGTGGCAACCATTCATTGACTTCTTTGCGGAGAATTAATCATCAGCAGGGGGGGTGGGCGGGGGGCGGGGGGGAGGGTTAGGGGAATGTAGTGTAGGGGGTCAATTAGGCAGATTTGGGTGGGGCGGGCTACGGCAATTGCACTATGTACTTTGTTTACTGTACAATCTTTTTGTTTTCTCGTTCTGTAATTCTACTGTTTACAATGCCAAAAAATACTTCATTAAAATTGTTTATTAAAAAATAAAGAAATAGCAAAGTGTTTTTCATTGATTTGTTGCTGAATACATGAATAATGGCATTTTTATTTCCCCCTGTTATTTTGCTTCCATTAATTTGGTAGTCAGTAGTATTGTGTAATATTGTGGTCATATCTGTGATGTTTTAGGTTAAGCACATCATTTAAGTAATGAACTGTTTCAAACCACCTGCAGTGGATATTAAAGATTATAATTAACTATAGTTCTGGGAATGTTTTCTAAGAATTACTATCTGATGGCTCCATAGACCAGAGCTATTGTATAAATAATTAATTCAGCATAGCTAAGGGTGTTATTTTAAAAGATGACTGTAGTCTTTTCTACATTATTGTTAAAATATTTAGTCTCTAATATGACTAAAACTCACTGCTCTATTACTATTATCTGTGAAAATCAAACATTAGTCCCATCAGCAACTGCTGCTTATTACAAGTTATCATGCAACCAAACTGTTAGAAAAACAATAGGGTAATTTGCACTGCTATCTTTAGTTACAATACACTGACAGCATAAGAAAGTCAATTGAAAAATGATTTTAGCAAAAGCATGGCTTACTATTTTCATGATTATTTGGTAAATGGAGAATATTTATCAAATGGTTTATTCACCAAAGTATATTTAGCTCAAGTGACAAATTTACATACATCTTTTTTATCTGCAGCACTTGGTTTGGGACTAATAGCTTCAGAAAGAATAAGTGGGATGAATTGTTTCCCTTTATCCCACTTGTTGGAATAAGGAGGACCACAGCCATTAGCAAACTCAATGTCTATGTGAACAATGGACCTCATCCCACTTTCGACGCCCTTCCTGAGTTCGCCCAGGTCTGAGCAGATCGCAGTGCCTGTGCTGCTTCGGAATCTCTAGTGGCAGGCAGGGTTTCTTTTTTATATCACTATGATGGAGTCAGGATGAACAAGAGTACTCCCTGACTCCTCACCACCTTGGTAAGCTACTCCCCCCATTTCGCCCTTATCCAAACCCATGATCGTCCCAGGACTAATATTTACCTCTGTTATCGAGAGCGATACTCAGTTTTGTAAAATGGGTCAACTGTCTGCAACTCATCCAAATAGCATTAATGATAACAAAGGCCCCTTTTTGTACCAAGCGCAGGCTTTCTGGTTGGGCCATGTGCTCTGTGCATGTCTCCCAGTTCAGGCCTAAGATCGCGCCTAAAGGAATTTCAAAACTATTGAAAACTATGCAGAACAAATCAAGATGCTTCTGGATTCAGCTATGAAGAGTGGGTGGGAGGTATGCATTTATTCTCATCAGGGAATTAGGAAAAGAAACTAAAGGCTAACATTCCTGAATTCTCTCAAATAGTATAAAGCATCCTTTTATTAATTTGTATGAAACAATAGTAAAATCATAGGAGTAGACATCTTTTAAACATCTGCTTTCTGAGACTGTGATTTTGATAGCATCAACAAAAGAACAAGCAGCTACCTGGAATGAGGATTTTGTTTTGGTACTGAAAGCTGACCTTGGTAAATTATAAAATTAAATGTTTGATAATCCAGGAATGAAATAAACAGTTAGCAGAGAACCTGTTTAAACATCAACAGTGGAATTGCCAATTTACCAATCAGGCCTAGTAATTATTGATGATCACTGAACTAGGAAATTCAGAAAAAACATCTTCAGCAAAATAGTAGTGAGAATACGGTGCAGTAAAAGAATCTGGTACATTCAGGGTTAATCTGGGACTGAGTAAAGTACCACTTGTTTTGTTATGCTCTTGACGTAGCAGAAGCTGCTTCCTTGATGTGCACTCTGACAAAGGAAGGTTCAGACTTGGAGATAGCTTTAACACGTTTATTAAACTATTAACGATTCTCCTACTTGGATTCGACGCTACTGTTAATCCTGCTATAGCTACTCAGACTGACGAACCAGTCTGCTACAATCCACGTGGTGGGTGTGATGTTCAATCAACCCTGTGTCTGTACTCATTGAGTGTCTCCACTGGAAAGAGACTGAGCATGTGTGATGTGTCCTTTTATATGGGTTGGTGTAATGCCCTCCTGTGGTAGTGTCACCTCTATGTGTATCGTGACTGCCCATTGGTCGTGTCCTTTCTTACTGACCTATTGGTTGACTGTCTGTGTGTCATGTCTCTGGTGTTCCCTCTAGTGTCTAGCTCTGTGTAGTGTATGTACATTAACCCTTTGTGTACTTACAGTGATGTATATCACCACATCCCCCTTTTTTTGTGTTACATATTTTCTGTACAGTGTTAAAGAAAATTGAACAAACTAGGTAGATGAGTGATACTCTGTACAAGTTATGATAACAGTGATCATTAAACAATAAGTCCAAATCATGTGCATGAGTCCAAAGTTCATTAATTATTATGGTCGAGTGGCTTTCTTGTTTGGTTGGTGAGTTGGTGATGTTGATGGTGGCATTGCATTGTAAACGCCATCAGTGTCCCTGTGCTGAAGGAACCAAGAAGTGGTTACATCACTTCGTTGTCTGATTTGGACTCTTTTTTTCTTTCGATGCTTGTGGTGGTAATTCTTGATGGCATCTGTCCTGAAAGCCAGGTTGCCTGTTGGTAGTGCAGCAAACGTGAATTGGTAAGATGCATCGTCCTGCCATGGTATGTCATTGTACTGAGCTGAGCAGTAACAGTGTCCCTCATTTGCAGAGTTGTACCATGTCGTACCAGTCATAGTTCCATTGGTGTTGTTTTTGTCGTGCTTGTTGTCGACGTTGTTGCCTCTGGTACGCTTCTTGCTATTGTCTTTGATGTTGTTGTTGTGTTGGTTGGTTTTGTTGTCGTGTTTGCTGCGCTAAAGGACCAGACTCTGTGGATAATACGAGTCCTTCACACAGTTACTCGTGTCAGCGTCCTTTGTGGCATCTGCTGTTTCCTTGAGCGTGCCGTCACTGAGTTTGCGGCGCTCCCCGTCTGGAGTCATGTCCGGCTTACTTGAATCAATTTTGGCTTGTCGATGCTCCCCGTCGGGAGTCGTTTCTGGTTCACTTGAATCTTCTGAGGTTTCTTGATGCTCCACGTCCGGAGTCAAAACATTCAGGAATTCATTTGCTTGTGGAGAGGCTCGAGCGGATGAGGTTTGAATTAACGTGGTGTCACCGGAGTCACCAGTAGTCTCACTGTGATTGCCGAGTGCCTCTGTACATTCTAGCTGAGGTCTGTCACGTTGCACATCTGGTATTGGAAGTGGGATGCCATCGTCACTTGTCGCACATACAGTGGGTAGAGCCTCAGTGTCTTCTTGTCATTCACTTGAGCTGGGTAGACCGTCAGAGTCTTCTTCTGGTGGCTCAAACAATCTGGGTGGACTGTCATAGTCGCTTTGTTGTTCACTGGAGCATGGTAGACTGTCATAGTCTTCTTGCTGTGCACTTGAGCATGGCTGACTGTCATAGTCTGCTGATGGTTGCACAGAGGAGGTTGCTAAACTCTCATGGCCTTGTTCATGCAAGGACTGCACTCTGGAGTCTTGCGTTCCTTCCATCGTGGAGTCTGTCCATGAGCTCGCTGTGGAGACTTGTGTCACTCCCTCTGTGGAGTCTTGCAGCGTTCTCTGTGTGGAATCATGCATTGTTCTTGCTGTGGAGACTGTCATCACTTCTTGTTCATGCAAGGACTGCGCTCTGGAGTCTTGCGTTACTTCTATCGTGGAGGCTGGGACCCTTCGTGGTGCGTGGACCACTCTCTGTGTGGCAGCAGGCCGCTCTCTGTGGGCTTGTACCGCTCTCTGTCTCTTGGTGTTAGGCCGCAGCATAATCTTGCACTCACGAGTCGGGATGTCGTATATGCTGGGCTGAAGATCCTCAAATCCGAAGAACACATCCGCGTCTGTGTCGGATTCTTCACTGTAGAACACATCTGGTTGCGGTTTCGGATTTGGTACTGGGGTCGCCATCTCCAATGATGAAATCATTGTCTGAGTCGTAGTCTTTTAGGACCATATCATCACGTTTTGTGTCGGAGCTGCCATTGGGCTCGCGATGTCCAAAGAAGAATTCAAGATCTGAGTCGTAGTCTTCAAGGACTGTATCATCTCTTTGGGCGATGCTAATTGCTTGTTGCAGGGTTCTGCGGAGGTTACTTTCATCTACTGGTCGAATTTCAGGCATTGTGCTGTCGTTCCAGGTGAAAGAATCTGGTTTTGAGGCTTTAAATTTTTTTCCCGTGTTTTGGGACATTTCCTCTTTAAGTGGGCGTGGTCCGGGGCCTCTGACATCACGCAGCGTGTGACGCAGTGCGTAGGAACCGATTGCGCATGCGCAGATCGCTGTTCCTTTACTTGTGGCCTTTTTTGCAATTGCGCATGCGCGGCTTCTTGCGCATGCGCAAACGGATCTTCCCGTTCGGTGCGGTCTTCGCGCAACTGTGCATGTGCGGCTCCTTTTCCAAGATGGCTGCAATTCAAAACTGCCGTTCGTTGCTGCAGGCCTACCTCGTGGTGAGTTTTGCCGCCTCTTTTACCTACTCTTGTTGTATGTTCCTCGCAGAATTCTTGAAATTTGTCCAGGACTGCCTGGAAGTCGCCCTTGTTTTGCCCCTTTGAGTATTTGAAGGTCTGGAAGATTTCAGCTGCTTCTGGACCCGCAATGGTAAGTAGATGCTTTATTTTCTCTGCATCCACCACGCCAACTAAGTTGGACGCTACCAGGTAGATCTCCAATCTCTGCCGGAACCAACGCCAGTTTGCACTGAGATTGCCTTGGTACTTTAGCTGCTGTGGAACCGGAATCCCGAACATCATCTTGCCTGGCTGCTGTTGCTGGTTGTCACTGTTTGCTAAGTTGCAACTATATGGATTTAACAGTCACTCCTGGATACCATGTTTTGTTATGCTCTTGACGTAGCAGAAGCTGCTTCCTTGATGTGCACTCCGACAAAGGAAGGTTCAGACTTGGAGATAACTTTAGTACTATTATTACTGTTAACGATTCTCCTACTTGGATTCGACGCTACTGTTAATCCTGCTGTAGCTACTCAGACTGATGAACCAGTCTGCTACAATCCACGTGGTGGGAGTGATGTTCAATCAACCCTGTGTCTGCACTCACTGAGTGTCTCCACTGGAAAGAGACTGAGCATGTGTGATGTGTCCTTTTATATGGGTTGGTGTAATGCTTTCCTGTGGTAGCCATGATGTGGATCTCTGGATCCACATCTCTGGATCTGTAAAGATTTAATCTCCTGCTAATGGTCGCATTCCAAGCATTGTTTGGCATCTTTGAATTTGTCTATATATATGTTTCTGGAACATATCTCTTCATTCACCTGAGGAAGGAGCAGCGCTCCGAAAGCTAGTGACATCGAAACAAACCTGTTGGACTTTAACCTGGTGTTGTAAGACTTCTTCCTGTGGTAGGATCACCTCTATGTGTATCGTGACTGCCCATTGGTCGTGTCCTATCTTACTGACCAATTGGTTGACTGTCTGTGTGTCATGTCTCTGGTGTTCCCTCTAGTGTCTAGCTAGGTGTAGTGTATGTACATTAACCCTTTGTGTACTTACAGTGATATACATCACCACACCACTCACCAGTGATGTAAGAAGCCATCTGACCTCGAGCTCAGGTCAGCAGTGCAGAGCTAGGTAGCAACATGTAAGGACTTACCCTGGAGTTGTCTCCACAACGTTATCCCCTATTGTAAATATGTTCAAAGTTCAGTAATGTCAACAAAGACTTCCTGATAACTTATACAAGACTGCTTTATGATGTCTGAGCAGTACACGCCATGGGTAGCAACAAACCAACAAAACATGGTGGTGGCTCGAAATCAAAACCCACATCCTCTGTAAAAAGACTGAAGAAATCAAGACAAGAAGACCAGCAACAAATTTCTGCTGCAAAAGACCTCTCTGAAGAAGCAAGAGAAAACTCACTTGAAAGGTTCCAGAGGCAGAAAATCATGGCAGCAGAAAAGAAAGGCAGAAGTTAAGCTCAAGCTAAAGTCTCTACTGGGTCCCTATGACAGCTTCCAATAAAGTAGAATTAGCAGCCTGCAAGGTGAGATACAACCTTTCTGAAATTCCATGGAAGCCACTCCTGCGAACCATTTCTTTTAAAAATCAGTCAGGCAGAAAACTCAGATGCATGTCAATCGTTGGCCAACTCAGCCCCCATCCCTGTGGCTCCTGAGTCCTGAGTGCAACAAAAAAGAACATTGAATCTGCAGAAATGCTGCTTCAACAACGAAAATCTGAATATTCCGACCCTCCCCGCCCAGCAATACTTCTGCTCTCCCAATTGATACACCATCAATAACACACGACGTGTGATGAATGTAACTGAGGCTTTAATACACTAAACTGCAAGCCTCCTGCCTCCGGACCCGACCTGTTTTAAAAAAGTCTGGCGGGGGTGAAGTTGTCTTAAAGGTCAAGTCTGTCGGGGGTCTTGACCTTCCGCCGTGATCACCTCAGTCCCGGCTGTGGTGTGGGTGCCGGTGTTGAGACCTCCGCGTCCGGGAGCATGTTGTCTTCTTCTTCACCCAGATGTTGAGACGGCGAAGGGGGGGGGGCGGTGTATGGGCGGAGGTGGTGGTGCTTGTCGCCGGTTGGTCTGCAGGTGTTAGTTCGTGAGGGAGGTGGGCAGGGGTGGGGGAAGACGGTGTAGGGTCGGGGGTGGTGGTGATTGTTGCTGGGGAACCTGCAGGTGCCAAACCCGAAGGGAGACCGTGTCCTGCCACCCTTCCTGGTGTGCCACGTAGGCATAATGGGGGTTGCAGCAGGACCTTCTTGATGAGGGGGTCGGTTTCATGGCTCCTCGCATGCTTCCAAAGAAGGACGGGCCCTGGGACTGCCAGCCAGGACGGAAGCGAGACCCCGGAGGTGGATTTCCTGGGGAAGGCAAACATACGTTCATGAGGAGTCTCGTTGGTAGCTGTACACAGGAGCGACCGGATGGAGTGGAGCGCGTCGGAGAGGACCTCCTGCCAGCGGAAGACTGGGAGACTTCTAGACCGTAAGGCCAGAAGGACGGCCTTCCAGACCGTCGCGTTCTCCCTCTCCACCTGTCCGTTTCCCCGGGGGTTATAGCTGGTCGTCCTGCTGGAGGCAATGCCTTTGCTGAGCAGGAACTGACGCAACTCGTCGCTCATAAAGGAGGAGCCCCGATCACTGTGGATGTAGGCGGGAAACCCGAACAAGGTGAGAAGACTGTGCAGGGCCTTGATAGCGGAGGCAGAGGCCATGTCAGAGCAGGGGATGGCGAAGGGGAATCTTGAGTACTCGTCAACGATGTTGAGGAGATACATGTTACGGTCAGTGGAGGGGAGGGGCCCTTTGAGGTCCATGCTGGGGCGCTCAAAGGGGCGAGAGGCCTTTACCAGATGCGCTCTGTCTGGCCGATAGAAGTGCGGTTTGCACTCTGCGCAGACCTGGCAGTCTCTGGTCACGGTCTTGACCTCCTTGAGGGAGTAAGGCAGGTTGCGGTCCTTGATGAAGTGAAAAAAACGGGTGACCCCCCAGGTGACAGAGGTCGTTGTGGAGGGTCCGAAGTCGGTCTACCTGGCGCTGGCACATGTACCGCGGGATAGGGCATCTGGGGGCTCGTTGAGCTTCCCGGGTCAATACAAGATATCATAGCTGTAGGTGGAGAGCTCGATCCTCCACCTCAGAATCTTGTCATTCCTAATCTTGCCCCGCTGTGTGTTATTGAACATGAAGGCAACCGACCGTTGGTCAGTGAGGAGAGTGAATCGCCAGCCGGCCAGGTAATGCCTCCAATGTCGCACAGCTTCTACGATCGCTTGGGCTTCCTTTTCGACGGAGGAGTGTCGAATTTCGGAGGCATGGAAGGTATGGGAGAAGAAAGCCATGGGCCTGCCCGCCTGGTTGAGTGTAGCGGCCAGAGCAAAGTCCAACGCATCGCTCTCCACTTGGAATGGGATGGACTCGTCCACAGCGTGCATCACTGCTTCGGCAATATCTGCCTTGATGCGGTTAAAGGTCATTCGGGCCTCAACCGTCAGGGGAAAAACGGTGGATTTGATCAGTGGACGGGCCTTGTCTGCATAGTTGGGGACCCACTGGGCATAGTACAAGAAGAACCCCAGGCATCTCTTCAGGGCCTTGGGGCAGTGGGGGGGGGGGGAGTTCCAGGAGGGGGCGCATGCGGTCGGGGTTGGGCCCTAGGACTCCGTGTTCCACGACGTAGCCGAGGATGGCCAGGCGGGTTGTGCAGAAGACGCATTTTTCTCTATTATAGGTTAGGTTCAGGAGTTTAGCAGTGTGGAGGAAGTGCCGGAGGTTCTCGTCATGGTCCTGTTGGTCACGGCCGCAGATGGTGACATTGTCCAAGTACGGGAACGTTCCCCACAGCCCGTACTGGTCAACCATTCGGTCCATTTCTCTTTGGAAGACCGAGACCCAATTGGTGACGCCGAAGGGGACCATGAGGAAGTGGTAGAGTCGGCCATTTGCCTTGAAGGCAGTGTATTGGCGATCCTCCGGGCGGATAGGGAGCTGGTGCTACACGGACATCAAGTTGACTGTGGAGAAGACTCGATACCACGCAATCTGATTGACCACATCAGATATGCGGGGGAGGGGGTGTGCATCGAGCTGCTTGATGGTCTGGCTGTAATCGATGACCATCCGGTGCTTCTCCCTAATCTTGACAACCAGCACTTGGGCTCTCCAGGGGCTGTTACTAGCCTCAATGATCCCCTCGCGCAGGAGTCGCTGGACCTCTGACCTGATGAAGGCCCTGTCCCGGGCACTGTAGCGTCTGCTTCTGGTAGCGACGGGCTTACAGCCCGGGGTGAGGTTTGCGAAGAGGGAGGGTGGGGCGACCTTAAGGGTCGCGAGGCTACAGACGATGAGGGGGGGCAGGGGTCTGCCGAATGTTAAGGTAAGGCTCTGGAGATGGCACTGGAAGTCGAGCCCCAGTAATAGGGCAGCACAGAGATGGGGGAGGATGTAGAGCTTAAAGTTAGTTTACTCTACGCCTTGCACAGTAAGGGTCGTGACATGGTACCCCCGGATTTCTATTGCGTGGGATCCGGAAGCCAGGGAGACTTTCATGGTCACGGGTAGGATTGGGAGGGAGCAGCGCCTTACCGTATCTGAGTGTATGAAGCGTCTGTGCTCCCGGAGTCGAAAAGACAGGCCGTCTCGTGCCCGTTGATCTGGACGGACATCGTGGACTTCGCCAGGTGGTGCGGCCAGGACTGGCCGAGCGTGATGGAGGCGAGCTTCGGAAGGTGGTCGGAAGGCCGGTCGGAGGTAACGGCGGCCAGCTTACGGTCGGGTGATCTTGGCTCCCGGGAGGCTGCGGAGTGGTCCCAAGATGGGTCGCATGCGGCGGGTGGCATCGGCGATGGCGTCCAAGATGGCAGCCCCCATGGGTCGCGTGTGGCAGGATTGCAGCGGCGATGGCGTCCAAGATGGTGGCTCCGGTGGGTCGCCGTGGCGGCCGAAATTGAAGATGGCCCACGGGTCGCACATGGTGGGTGGCGCGGCAGCTGGGGGCAGCCCCGACAGGCAGCAGGCAGCGCTGCTGGGCCGAGAAGAATTAGGGGGGGGATCAGGCCTGGCAGGCTTTTGCGAAGTGGCCCTTCTTCCCACAGCCGTTACAAGTTGCGTTTCGTGCCGGGCAGCATTGTCTGGGGTGATTACTCTGGCCGCAGAAGTAGCACCTCGGGCCTCCGGCATTGGCGGGCCGCTGCGCAGCGCAGGCTTGCGTCGCACCCGGGTCAGTTGATGGCTGCGCCCACGAGACCCACGAGGGTGCCGTGCGGTCGGAGGTATTGGCCCCCATGTTCTGGGAGACCACCTCCAGTGAGTTGGAGAGTTGTACTGTCTCTGGGAGGCCGAGTTTCCCCCTTCTAGTAGTCGCTGGCGGATATAGTTAGAGTTCATGCCCGCGACATAGGCGTCCCTGATCAGCAACTCTGTGTGCTGGGTAGCCGATATCGCCCGGCAGTCACAGTTCCGGCAGAGTATGCGCAAGGAACGCAGGAATTTTGCGAGTGATTCCCCTGGGCATTGCCGACTTGTGGCGAGGAGGTGCCTAGCATACACCTCATTAACGGATTTCACGTATTGTCCTTTTAGCAGCGTTATTGCCTCCGCATACGAGGGGGCGTCCCTGATGAGGAGAAAGACTCTTGGGCTCACCCGAGCGTGTAGGATCTGCTTCTTCTGGAGGTCTGTGAAGTATTCGGTGAAGGATGTGAGGTACGCTTCGAAGCAGCTTAGCCAGTGTTCAAACGTTTCTATAGCGATGGCTGCCTGTTGGTCCAGCTCCAGGAGTTTAGTGTATTAAATTGATACACTATCAATAACACACGATGAGTGATGAACGTAACTGAGGCTTTAATAACTAAACAGCAAGCCTCCTGCCTCTGGACCCGAACTGGGTCGGAGGCGGAGACTTGCCACCTTTATACATAAGCCCGAGGGGAGGAGCCACAGGCGGAGCCAGCCTGGACAAGCCTAGGCATGAACAATACAATACAATGCCATACAATGCAATACCGTGGTTTACCACACCAACCCAGATCCGATCCGCAACAATCTTTTAAAAAAATTATTTTTATAAATTTAGAGTACCCAATTATATTTTTTCCAATTGAGGGGCAATTTAGCGTGGCCAATCCACCTACCCTGCACATCTTTGGGTTGCAGGGGTGAGACCCACGCAGACATGGGGAGAATGTGCAAACTCCACACAGACAGTAACCCAGGGCTGGGATCGAACACGGATCCTCAGCGCCATGAGGCAGCAGTGCTAACCACTGTACCACCGTGCCGCCCAAGTTTATCGATCCGCGACAATCTAACTATCTTTAACTGGTCTACAGTCACAACCTGCACCTGACCTGTCGCAAGGCGATGCCATTTTACTCACCCATGCAGTGACCTGACATACAGATATTCTGCAGTTTCTTCATTCTTCCATCCTAAAGCACGAAGTGCGCAAAAGCCCTCTCCTCAACGGCAGTGGTATATTGACATCTTTCAACCTCTTAAAGGGGCATCCACACTTTAGCATTTTTGCACTATGGATCATAATTCTTCATTGCCATCCCCAAAGTGCCTTACCTATGGCGTAGACCAATCTCAGAATTGGAGAAAAAGGTTCCTCAGATATTTCACAGCTGCAGGATTAAATAAAAAGTCGGAGACAGAACAAGTTAGTGCATTACTTTGTTCAACTGGATTGATTGCAAATTATGTCATTGTCAAGCAAGCCATAAATGAATCATCTGCTAAGTTTGAAAATGTTTAACATCTTTTTGCCCTCTTTTAACCTCTTAATGTCCAGAAGAAGCTTCTGGCGGAGACCACAATTACGTTGGAAAAAGCGATCGCGACAGCTCAGGAACAGAGTGCACTGAAAAAGGCGCCACTGAGCTTTAAAACATGGCTGCAGAGGAGGTTAAGCAAGAATGGGGTAGCCAAGGTTGGACAGATCACGGCCGCGCTCGCTGGTCCCATCAGGGGGGGGCGAAGGCGCTGGCTGGGCTAATGGTGGAAATGGGAGGGGTGGACCCTTGGAGGTTCCTGCACCCAAGGGAACGGGAGTATTC
Organism: Scyliorhinus torazame; assembly: GCF_047496885.1. Taxonomy (NCBI): domain Eukaryota; kingdom Metazoa; phylum Chordata; class Chondrichthyes; order Carcharhiniformes; family Scyliorhinidae; genus Scyliorhinus; species Scyliorhinus torazame. The sequence continues at coordinate 338,031,397 of NC_092708.1, forward strand.
GTTTTTCTCAGCGGTCCATAAGGTATACTCACGGATCAACTTTTTTGTGGTGGGGAAGGCTTTGCTGGCTGGAGTCAAGGGGTCGGAATACTCTGCAATTGCAGTGTCAGATCACGCTCCACATTGGGTGGATATGGTGCTAGAGAAGGGGGCAGCGCAGAGACCGGGTGGAAACTGGATGTGGGGCTTTTGGGGAACCAAGTATTCTGTGAGAAAATTGAAAACGTAATTAAGGACTATGTAGGTTTCAATTGTACGGGTGAGGTGTCGAAGGCAGTCGTCTGGGAGGCTCGAAAGGCGGTGGTGAGAGGTGAGGTAATTTTGTTTAAGGCTAGGGTGGATAAGGAGGAGAGGTTGGAGCGGCAGAGGGTAATAGATGAGATGTTGGAGGTAGATAGGAGGTATGCAGAGGATGGGGACCCGGCGAAGCTGGAAAAGAGGAAGGAACTACAGGTGAGCTTCGACCGACTGTCCACCAGGAAGGCGGTGCGCCAACTGAGACGAGCAAGGGGTGCAGTTTATGAACATGGAGATAAGGCAGTTTATGAACATGGTATATTAGCAGGTCAGCTCCGGAGGGAGGCAGCGGCAAGGGAAATTCTTCAGGTGAGGGATAGGGCAGGGAAGTTGGTGGTGGCCCCAGTGCTGATTAACAAGGTTTTTGAGGAGTTTTATGAGAGGTTGTACAAGTCAGAGCCACTCGGAGGAGACCGTGAGATGCAGGAATTTCTCGATGGGTTGGAGTACCCGAGGATAGGGGAGGGGGACAGGGCTACATTTGAAGGAGCAATAGTGGAGCAGGAGATAAAGGATGCGATTGGGAGGATGCAGTCGGGGAAGGTGGCAGGGCCTGATGGGTTTCCGGTGGAATGTTATAAAAAATTTAAGGATAGGTTGGCACCCCTGATGGTGGGGATGTTTGAGGAGGCGATAGGGAAGGGGGTGTTGCCGCAAACCTTGGGGCAGGCATCAATTTCCCTGTTACTAAAAAAAGATAAGGATCCGACGGAGTGTGGGTCGTATCGGCCCATATCACTTCTGAATGTGGACGTAAAAGTGTTGCCGAAGGTACTGGCGGGTAGGCTGGAGGAGTACCTCCCGAAGGTGATAGGGGAGGATAGACGGGGTTCGTGAAAGGGAGGCAGCTGTTTTCGAACATTAGGAGGGTTTTGAACGTTGTTATGGCACCGGCGGAAAGAAAGGAAACAGAGGTAGTTGTGGCATTGGACGCCGAGAAGGCGTTTGATCGGGTAGAATGGGGGTATCTGATGGCAGTGCTGGAGCGGTTTGGGATTGGACCAAGGTTTGTGAACTGGGTAAAGCTATTATATAAGGAACCGAAGGCAAGTGTCCGCACAAATAATATCAGCTCGAGATACTTTTCTCCCCACTGTGGGACTAGGCAGGGATGTCCTATGTCCCCCCTGCTGTTTGCACTTGCGATTGAGCCGTTGGCCATCGCATTGAGAAGTTCGGGAGCATGGAAAGGAATAGTGCGGGGGGGCCATAGAGCATAGGGTGTCCTTATATGCCGACGACTTGCTGCTGTATGTGTCGGAGCCAAGTGCGTCGATAGGAGGAATATTGGAGCTACTGCGGGTATTTGGGTCTTTCTCGGGGTACAAATTGAACCTGGACAAGAGTGAGTACTTTGTGGTGTCTCGTCCGGGGTGGGGGCAGGGGTGGGGGGGCTGCCATTCCGTAGAGCAGGAACTCATTTTAGGTATCTGGGGGTGCAGGTTGCCCGGGAGTGGGGGAGGCTTCGCAGGTACAACATCACTAGTTTGGTGGGGAGAGTGAAATCCGATCTGGCAAGGTGGGACGGCCTTCCTCTGTCACTGGCAGGTCGGGTACAGGCGGTTAAAATGTATGTGTTGCCGCGATTCCTGTTTATTTTTCAATGCCTACCGATTTTCCTGCCAAAGTCTTTTTTCAGGGAGATTGAGGGAAGGATTACCTCATTCATATGGGGAGGGAAGGTGGCCAGAATGAGAAAGGTGCTGCTACAGAGGGGAAGGCAGGCAGAGGGTTTGGGTCTCCCGAACTTGTTGTACTACTACTGGGTGGCGAATGTAGAGAAAGTGCAGAGCTGGGTCAGAGGGGTGGATTCTCAGTGGGTCAGAATGGAGGAGAGTTTGTGCAGGGGGTCGGGGCTGAAGGCACTTGCAACAGCACCGCTCCCGATAGCTCCGGGGAAATATTCAGGGAGTCCGGTAATAATAGCTTCATTGAAAATCTGGAGGCAGTTTCGCCAACACTTCGGGTTGGGTTTAGGGTCAAGGGAAATGCTGATTCGGGGGAACCACAGATTTGAGCCAGGGATGTGGGATGGAAGTTTTCGGAAATGAGAAGAGAAGGGGATTAAGACGCTAAAAGATTTGTTTCTTCGGGGTCGATTTGCAGGATTGAGGGAGCTGGAAGCGAAGTATGGGCTGGAGCAGGGAGAAGTGTTTAGGTACATGCAGGTTTGGGATTTTGCCAGGAAGGAGATACAGAGCTTCCCAGAGGAACCGGCCTCCATATTGCTGGAGGAGGTGTTGACGACAAGGGGACTGGAGAAGGGGGCAGTGTCAGCAGTGTACGGAGCTATTTTGGAAGAGGATAAGGCACCACTGGAAGGGATCAAAGCAAAGTGGGAGGAAGAGCTGGGAGAGGTTATAGAGGAGGGGGAGTGGTGTGAGGTGCTCCGGAGAGTGAATGCCTCCACCTCATGTGCGAGGTTGGGGCTGATACAGCTGAAGGTGGTATATAGAGCGCACCTCACGAGGGCGAGGATGAGCTGATTTTTTGAAGGAGTAGAGGATGTGTGTGAGCGTTGCGGGGGGTGGGGGGCAGCGAATCACGTCCATATGTTTTGGTCCTGTCCAAAGTTACGGGAGTACTGGAAGGAGGTGTTTAGGGTAATTTCCAAGGTGGTGCGTGTGAAACTGGACCCGGGTCCCCAGGAGGCCATTATCGGGGTGTCGGACCAGCCAGGGTTGGAAACGGGAGCGGAGGCAGATATCATAGCCTTCGCCTCGTTGATCGCCCGAAGGCGGATCCTGCTGGGATGGAGAGCAGCCTCTCCACCCAGTGTCCTGGCGTGGCGGGGGGACCTGTTGGAATACTTGACCCTTGAGAAAGTTAAGTTCGAACTGAGGGGAAGCTCGGAGGGGTTCTACAAGTCATGGGCACTATTTATTATGCACTTTCAAGAACTGGATAACATCGAACATTAGTTGGGGGGGTGGGTGGGGGGGTGGGGGGGAGGGGGGCTGTGTAGATTAAGGGTGACTATGGGTAATCCCTGATTCCTTTGCGTCATTTGTTTATGTAAACATGCGGGCTGATGTTTGGGGGTTGGTGGGCGGATGGGATCGTTGTTATTATGGGGATTGACGCATCTTGTTTTTTATTGTTTATTGTTGATGGGTGTAAATGTGGGAGAAAATGTGAAAAAGGAGAATTTTTTAAAAATTTAAAAAAGCAAGAATGGGGCAGTACAGCCACGAGGTCTGTGGTGGGATCAACGCACACAGCTCAGAGCCAGACATGGTCCTCGGGACAGCACTGGAATCCAAGCAATGGGAAGGAATGGGAGCATCAAATCGAATCCAAGGTGAACTGCTATTGTCTGGTGGAGCGGGGGGGTGACCATCCCTAGGAGACCTGTCATGTTCGAGAGTTTGTGCGCCCCTGTTTCAACCGAAGGGGGCACATTCAAGCACGTTGCCGTGCGATGCAAAGCTCGCCAATACAAAAAACACAGCAACAGCAGTCCAGTGATACTGAACACAATGGAGAAATCACCTGAAAGAAAAGCATGCAATGCATTAATTGAATGTAGTCCAGCTGAATATGCCAGCTCCGATTGAAATTGTCTTGAGGGTAAATGGTCGACCCCTTAAAATGGAAATTGATACCGGGACTTTGATGACTGTAGTGGGTGAGTAGACTTCCAATACCTGCGTGCAGGAACACAGTGTTTAAGGTTGAAGAGTTCTACAGCCAAGCTTTCAACATACAGCAGGGGATATTTTGAAGATCCTCGGAACAACCATGACCCCAGTGGCCTACAGAAAGCTGGAGGCCAATCTGGTTATTGAAGATTAGGCTCAACTGGCTGGAAATCTTCAAAATATGACAGCGCCCTCCAAGGTGTCTGAAGGAGGTATGAAGATGTCTTCCACAAAGAATTGGGCTGGATTAAGGGCGTAAAAGCCAAGGTAGATGTCAATCCGGATTTAACACCCAAGTTCTTCAGAGTCAGACCAGTGCGATATGCATTGCATCAGAAGATTGAAGCGGAGCTAAAGAGTTTGGAAGAGCTGGATATAATCAAGCCGGTTCAGTTTTCAGTTTATCGGCGGCGCCGATAGTCCCTGTCCTTAAACCCAACCGGTCAATGAGGATTTGTGGGGACTATAAGCTGACCATAAATCAAACTGTCCAGGTTGACCGATGCCCAATTCCCCAAATTGAAAATCTCTACGCCAAGCTGGCGGGCCTCTCACCTATTCAGAATTAGACCTCAGTCATGCCTACCTGCAACGAGGGTTGGATGAGTAGTCTCAGAGGTTTGCTACAATCGATATCCACAAAGGCCTCTGCCAGACTGCTGGAAGCATTGCTTCAGCTGCACTATTTTCCGGCTCACAATGGAAAATCCCCTCCAGGGAATTCCCAAGGTAATGGTTTACCTTGATAACATGCTAGTCACCGGCAGAACAGATATCCAGAAGAACATGCCCAGCCTCCAGGAAGTATTAAAGAGGTTTTGTGATACAGGGATCTTCCTAAAACACAAAAAGTATACTTTTCAGGTCTCAGCAGTGATGTACATAGGAATTTGCATTGATGCAACAGGGTTGCACCCATTGGAAGAAAAGGTCAAGGCCATACGAAACGTCCCTTCACCCAGAAATGTCAGCGAGCTTAATATGATCAATTACTATGGAAGCTTTATTTCTAATCGAGCCATAACATTGGCACCATTACACCAGCTATCAGGGAAGAATCAGCAGAGGCAATGGAGGGAACTTCAAGATGAAACCTTCTGAGTTGTGAAGCAAGCATCACAGTTGTAAAACCTCTTGGTGCATTTTGATCCAGGGAATCTAATCGTTTGACATGTGACGGATCCCTTTATGTTACAGGGGCCATTTTATCCCACAAAATGGGAAATGAATGGTTTATTGACTTTGTCTCAAGGACCCTTTCTGAAGCAGAACAAAACTAAAGCCCAGATTGCGGAGGTGGGCTTAGCGGTTATATTCGGTGTGAAGAAATTCCACCAGTATGTGTACGGTCAATGATTCAACATAGTGACTGATCACAAGCCATTACTGGGCCTATTAAGGGAAGATAAGCCTGCACCCCCCATAGCCTCCGCGGAAGGCAAGTGTTGGGCAGTGCTTACAGATATGCTTTTCAGCATCAGCCTGGGACACAAATTACTAATGTGGATGCATTAAGTCGCCTGCCCCTACCCAGTAGCATTCCACCACCACCGGTACTCCAGGAGATTATTCCAATCTTAAACTACCTAGACTCGCTGCCAGTGTCCGTGGGGCACATCCACAGTTGGGCCCAAAGAGGGCGTACTCTTTAAAGGACAAACAAATGATACAGCCTGGCTGAGAATGCAAAGATGAAGATGTTGGCGGCAGTTACATGTGGTGCCCAGGCATAGACAAAGCCAATATCACCCTTGCCAAATGTAGCAATCTTTGCCACCTTCCGCTGCTCTTCACCCCTGGGAATGGCCAAGCCGCCTGTGGACCAGGGTCCACATTGATTATGTGGGCCCATTCCTGGGCAAGATTTTTTTGGTGCTGGTAGATGCCCATTCAAAGTTGCCCACTCGAAGTGGCTATCAGTTCATGGGATGGGGTCCACTACATTGGCAGGCAAGGCCTTGCATTGAGTGTTTGCTATTTATGGGCTTCCCTAGTCTATTGTTTCGGACAATGGCGATGATCACCGGTGATGATTTCCAGCATTTTGTGAGAGCAAATGGCATTTAACACATGAGGGCAGCCCCCTACCATCCAGCGGCAACAGTCTGGTTCAGGGGGCCCATCAAACTTTAAAGAATGCCATGGAAAAGCAACCCATAGCGCCACTTCACCAGAATTTGGCTAATTTGTTGCTGTTGTACAACTCAACTCCTCATTCAACCATGGGGATCACATCAGCTGAGCTGCTCATGGGCCACCGGTTGAGGACCCGATTAGATCTTGTATATTGAAATTTGGCGGGGAGGGTAGAGGCACGTCAGGTCTCCCAGAAGCGTCAGCGGTCAGAGCAGAGAGGTGACAAGTCATTCTGGGTGGGGGACCTGGTTTTGGTCTGAAATTTAGCTGCCAGTTTGCCTTGGTTAGAAGGACGGGTTGTGGCACAGTCTGGGCCGGTGTCTTATGTGGTCGATATTAACGGGAATACCGTCAAAAAGCACATCGACCACCTGAGGAGTCGAGGGGTGACAACCCCCAATGTGGCATCGAGAAAGTGCAGCGAGCATCGTGAATACTCCTGTAACTTGGTCCAGCCGAGGGGAGCCAGGGACTCCGGTTTTTGTTCAACCTGCTGCGTTTGTCGAGGCTAGTTCGCCTGTCATCGAAACGGGCCCTCCTGAGGTGGTATCAACTGTGGACTACTCGATCGCCCAAAAGATTGCCAAACCTGTGGCTGGGCTGTGGAGGTCTGGGAGGACCTGGATGTTGCCAGGCCGACTGACTTTTTAATGGACTCTCTTTCCTTGGCTGTCCCTGTTAACCATTGTAACTTTTGTACATAGTTCTGTGATGTTGTGTTAAGGAACTTAAGGGGGTGGGGGCATGAAGGATGTGGTAGCGTGGCCTTTTTAAGGGGATGGGCTCCACAGACCATGTGACCACCTCGGGCCCCATCACATGGGAGTATGTGAATCTCGGCGAATGGGGAGTTTGCGCGGGCCCCTAGCCAATGTGGATCAGAGAGCTGAATTGTCAAGGCCTTTTTCCATAGTGTTCTGTACCTGTTATCTAACTGCCTTCATCTTTCATCAGTAAATCCCTTTGTTTATTACTGGGAGCCGTCATTGTATGTCACAAGCCATCACACATGATTTTACAGAAGGGAATGCTAACAAACCACTTGGAGCAAATTGAAGGAGTGACAAATCGTTTGGGGAGGGAAAGTTCACAGGACAGTATTGATTTTGATTTTAGCAAAGTTCTTACGAAAGTATCATGTGGAAGACTGGTCCACAAGTAATAAACTGAATCAACAATTGAATGTGTAAGGAGGTGATTGGCATGAAAGGAAGTAACTAGTACGGCACTTCAGTGATCAGTGCTGAAAGCATTACTGTTTGTAATGTACATAAATTACCTTGGAATTGGGGATAGAGAAACGTTTTTGAGATTACATGAGATTGGGAAGGATTGCAAGCAAGCAATATGGAAGCTGATCAAGTATAGAAGAATCTGGATAGGTTAGGAAGCTGCGCTATTAAGTGACATGTTGTTTAATGTGGTAAATGCAAAGTCATGAGTTTGGGAAGGACCATAAGCAATTGCAATATGAACTAAGTAGTATTATTCTATAGGCCATGCAACAGGTGAAGGATCTGCGTGCAGGAGTAAAAAAAGTTGTTGAAGCTACCGGCACTGCTATAATGGAAGAGAGTAAATTGGATCTTGGGGTATATAACAAGACGAATAGAGCCCACGGGCTGGATTCTCCGTTCCCCGACGCTAAAATTGCGTTCGGCTTCCGGGCGGAAAATCCATTTTGTCGCCGAAATCGGGAGAGGCGCCGTTTTTTAAATTCTCCGGCCCCCTGAAAATCGGCGTACTCCTTGAGTATCCGAGTTTCCACCGCCTCAGGCCTTTGCCTGAGGTCCGCCCTGCGATGCCCCATTGCTGTCCGGCCGAATTCCCGATGGCGTGGATTACGTGTGCTCACACCGTCCTGGATCCTCGCGTGGCGGTTGCGGACTCGGTCTGGGGCCGCCACAGTCAGGGGAGGGCCGATCGCCGGGCAGGGGGGCTTCTTCGGGGCCAGGGGCAACGTGTGCGGGCGGTGCGGGACACTACTTTGGCGGTCCAGGTCCACGGGCAGGGCGCGGCCATTGCATGCCGCCGCCGTGCACATGTGCGGCCTCTGACCCGGAAGTGCTGGGAGCCGTATCGACAGCTGGAGCTGCGAGCTCTACACCGGCTCCCTGCTAGCCCCAGCAAAATGGGGAATCAGTGGCCTTTTGACACCAGTTTTCCTGACGTAAAAGGCCACACAATTTCTGACGGCGTGGGGCCGTAGTCTCCAAAACGGAGAATCCAGCCCCACGTCCCCAGAAGCGATTTTGAGTTCGAACCTAAAGTTTCCTCATGATTTCCCCTTAGAAAATTGTTTCATTTGAGTGAAATCAAATCAAATCAGGGCCGGCACAGAGGTTAGCACCGCTGCCTCACAGCGCCAGAGACCTGGGTTCAATTCCGACCTCGGGCGACTGTCTGTGTGGAGTTTGCACATTCTTCTTGTGGCTAAGTGGGTTTCCTCCGGGTGCTCCAGTTTCCTCCCACAGTCCAAAGATGTGCAGGGTAGGTGGATTGGACATGCAAAAATTGTCCCTCGGTGGGGTTATGGGATTGCAGTGGGGTGTGCCTCGGTTAGGGTGCTCTTTCAGAGGGTCGGTGCAGTCTGACTGGGCTGAATGGCCTCCTTCTGCACAGGAGGCATTCTATGATTCTATGAAATAATGCAGAAGATCACCGAATTTTAAGCATTTGTGAATTCCACCCATAACCACTTTCTTTCAGGTATCTGGGATCTGTTACATTATTTTGACAGTCCTTCCAACAGAACCAGTCACTTTCCAAAAGAAATGAACATAGACCTCCACCCCCCGGCAGAAAAGCATTTCCACACTTACATTTGTTCTGGATAATTCACTAGGTGGTGCTCAGACTCTCAGACACATGTGGGGCACGATTAACTGCCACATTGTACCCGGCGCGAATCTGGACATGCCAGTTAAATAGTGGGAAAGGCCCAAGATGTGCAGGCATCATTGGTCTTTCGAGGTGATGAGGGCCAACATGTGCCGTAGGAGACTACGTCTGAACAAAGAGAGTGCGGCACCTGTGCCATGTCTTCGTGGACTTGGCACCCTGTGGAGGAGGAGGACGCCTGACCCCGGCAGCCGTGAAGACCACCGGCGGCCTGAACGTTTATGCCACCAGTTCATTCCAGAGCTCGAACGGGGACTTGTGTGGCATTTCCCAAGCTACAGGCCACAAGTGCATCCGTGAGGTCACCGATGCCCTGTATGTCCAGCCATCAGACTACATCCACTTTGAGCTGGACCAGGCCCACCATGATGCCCGAGGAGCAACATTCTCCGTCGTCGTCGGGGTGCCTGAGGTCAGGAGGTAATTGATGGCAAACATGTTGCGTTGCGCGCACGGGGGCATCAGGGAGTGTCCTTCAATAACAAGAGGGGGTTCCACTCCCTGAACATTCAACTCATATGCATGTATGACAGGTACATCCTGGGACACTCGGTGATCCCCGGCATCTTCGAGGACCCCAGGATGACGAGTTGGCTCCTGGGGGAAAAGGAGTAGCCTCTGAGCTCCTGGCTGATGTTGCCAGTACGGAGGCTGGAGACTGAGGCGGAGACCTGATATAACGAGACCTCCAGAGGCCCTCCAGAGGGTCTCGCGCTTTGTGGTGATCTGCTGTGCCCTCCACAACCTGGCACAGCAGCGGGGCAACATGTTGGAGGGAGAGGAGGAGGGACTCACCTAAGGAGGAGGAGACGGACCAGGAGGCGATGAAGAAGAGCCTGAAAAGGAGATCAATCTCCTTGATCCTACGAGGCCTAGTGTTAGTCTAGGTGTGTCCGCAGGATGCACATCAGAGGTGGAGGCAGCCTGCTCCTTACCACACCCTGTGGCCTTTGATGCAGTTGGCGGACGTCCTCTGGAGGGCCTGGAGCAGGAGGGACCCGGCGACTTACCGATGTCGCTAGCATTGCCGTGCCACCCTGTTCTGCCCAATTCCGTTGAGATACGCCAACGGGAGGTGAATCAGTGGAACTGGAGACTGCCGTCGTCTCCTTGGTGGCAGGCCCCCGGTTGGCCCCCAACATCCTGCTCCCTGGCGGTCCTCGTGGGGCCCTGGGGGTCTTGATGAGAGGCAGGTGGAGTGAGCTCTAGGGGCCTCAGCGATATCTGGATCTGCCGGTCCTAGCACCGCCCCATTGTCTCCACCATGGTGTCAATGCCCTCGGCAATGCTCCTCTGGGACTCAGACACGCTCTGCAGTGCCTCACCCTAGTCCATCTATGTCGGCGACATGCCCCACAGCATCTGGGACACCCCCCTCAGTGGCTGCGACAAGCACAGGAGTGCCTCGGCAATATCCACCTGCTTCTGGGACATGTCCCTCATCGACTGGGATATGATGTCGAGGCCCTCAGCTGTGGTGATCACAGACTGAGCCATGCCTTGGAAACCAGCATTCAAGACACTGACCTCGTGCTCCAGGCTTTCCACTGCGGTCGCCACCCTTGCAGTGTTGGCACCAGTGCCACACACTACCGGCATCATCTTCTGCCTTTGGGACTCCTCCAATCGGCTATGGATCTGGGTGAAACCCCCTCCCGAATCTCACGACTATGACCTAGCACCTGCATCAGCTCTGGGCTAACCTTGTCCAGAGGCTCGGTTCAGCTGAGTCCTGGGATCCAGCAGACAGACTACTGACTCCCTTGGATGTTTCTGTTTTCACCTGATGTGCATCAGCAACTGTGTGGTGCTCACCAGAATTGTGGCTCAGTAGCCTGCCCATTAATGTCGCCCACTGAGATGTGTGTCTCTGTGCTGGTGGAAATCCGGGTGATTGCTGTAATGCACCACCGGTGGTCTCATCAGACCTCTTCTTTGAGGTGGGGGGGGGGGGGGGGGGAATAACACTGGATGGCCAGGCTCCATCTGGTGGAGATCCTGTAAGAGAATGGACATGTGGTCAATGAGAGGGAAGGATCATTTTGTCTGACATGAACAACCCGCTTGAGACAGGTGATCTGGGTAGTGGATTCTCACCTCTGCAGAGCAGGCCAACCTCGATGTTGGTGACTGCTCCCTCCCCGGTCAACCTGCGATCTCCAAAACTCGTTCCTCATAGGGGGTAAGGACTCTGATCTCTGGTACTCCGGCGCCTGTCATGGCCTTCTCACGCCTATTATGGGCCAACTTATCCTGAGGGGACAAAGAGAGCTGAATACTTGATGGATCGGGGGGGGGGGGGTGGTCTATGGCAGTTGGCATATGTGGGCACCGCAACTGGACATGAAGCGGTTGTGCTGGTGGGTGCCAGGGGGCGCTGAGGAACAAGCATGAAGATCGGATGTGGGGAAGGTGCAAGGTGTCAGCCAATGGCTTGTGGGGGGGGGAGGGGTTTGGGAATTTGAGGGGTGGCAGGCAGAACTGATGCCTAGAGAGAGGTGGTAACGTACCCTTGTAGCTCGGTAGAGGTCGTTAATCTTCTTCCAACATTGAATGGCGGACCTCCTAGTCATGCTGCCCAAACTGACAGCTGCTGTCACTGCCTCCCAGACGCTACTGGTGACACTGCTGTTGACCCCCCCGACCTCCTCAGGGGAACAGCATGCCCGGTCTCTCACACACGGCGTCCAGAAGCCAGGCCAGGTCAGCATCCCCAAAGCGAGGAGCAGGTTTACGCGCTGCCGTGCTTGTGTGCTGACTGGAATGAGTGGCGAGGGAGTGTTTAACAGCAGCTCCCTCTCGTTTTCTGCGAGAAGCTCAGGTGCCCGTCTGGAGAATCAGATGGCGCAACAGCCAGTAATGGCGGGAAGCTCGTGGGGTCGAATTTCCGGCACTAAGTTCTGTTAAATACGGGCCGCGATCTTGCCAGTGCGGCCATCGGGAAATACCCCACCAATCGCGCCTGAAATGACACTTAGAGCATTCTCCATTAAATCACGCTCATAGTTATATTAATCTGGAACTAATCACCAAATCAGCTGTTAAATTAAGCCACAGGTCTTCGTTGCTGCAGACAGTAAATTCATTGCAGTGTTAATGTAAGTCTACTTGTGACAATAAAGATTATTTTTCTTATTATTAATTCACTTAAACAGCTTATTGGTGATCTCCAGCCTCACCCTAATCACCCCCAAAGTTTTTCCCCAATGCACAGCCATACGTCAACTGCTAGAATACTCTCTGCTCACCTGGGTGAGTGCAACAGTATTCAAGAAGCTCAACACCATCCAGAACAAAGCTACCTTTGGGAGGGTGAACAGCCAGCTGTCGTCGTACATATAGGCACCAATGATATGGGTAAAAAACGGGATGAGGTCCTACATGCTGAATTTAGGGAGTTAGGACATAAACTAAAACGAAGGACCTCAAAGGTAGTAATCACAGGATTGTTACCAGTTCCACGTGCTAGTCAGAGTAGGAATGACAGGACAGACAGGATGAATGTGTGGTTTGAGAGATGGTGCAGGAGGGAGAGATTCAGATTTTTGGGACATTGGAACCGGTTCTGGGAGAGTTGGGAGCATTTCAAATCGGACGGTTAACACCTGGGCAGGACTGGAACCAATGTCCTAGAGGGGAGATATGCTAGCGATGTTGGGGAGAGTTTAAACTTCTGTGGCAGGGCGATGGGAACCAATGCAGGAAGTCAGAGGGTAGTAAAGAGGGGACAGAAACAAAAGCTAGGAAGGAGAAAAGTGAAAGGCAGAGGAACAGATTAAACTGCCTAGTATGGCAGGGGGGTGGGAACCAGAGCAGTAGGTCAGCGGGAGAAATGACTGAGGGAGAGCTACAGACTAAGGACAGTAAGATTAAGAGGAAGAGCTGGCAGGGAGTGGCTGATCAATGCAGCGGGGCTGGTGGGCTGAAGTGCATTAGTTTCAATGCGAGGAGTATTTCAGGTAAGACAGATGAACTTAGAGCTTGGATTAGTACATGGAATTATGATGTTGTTGCTATTACAGAAACTTGGTTGAAAGAGGGACAGCATTGACAACTAAACATTCCAGGATTTAGGCAGGATAGAGGGGTATGCAAAAGGGGCGGGAGAGTTGCATTATTGGTTAAGGAGAATATCACAGCTGTGCTGAGGGAGGTCACCTTGGAGGGTTCAGGCAGCGAGGCAATCTGGGTAGAGCTCAGGAATAGGAAGGTGCTGTCATAATGTTGGGGGTTTACTACAGACCTCCTAACAGCCAGCGGGAGATAAAGGAGCAGATATGCAGACAGATCTTGGAAAGGTGCATAAACAATAGGGTTGTCGTGGTGAGCGATTTTAACTTTCCCTACATTGACTGGGACACACTTACTGCTCGAGGCATGGATGGAGCAGAATTTGTAAGGAGCATCCAGGAGGGTTTCTTGAAACAATATGTAAAAAGCCCAGCTTGGGAAGGGGCCATATTAGACCTGGCGCTGGGAAATGAGGCCGGCCAGGTGATCGAAGTTTCAATAGGAGATCATTTGGGGAACAGAGATCATAATTATGTAAGTTCCAAGCTGCTTATAGCAAAGGATGAGTGGTCCTCAGGTAAAGGTGTTAGACTGGGGGAAGGCTAATTACAACAGTAATAGGCAGGATCTGGAGAGTGTTGACTGGGCGAGACTGTTTGAGGGAAGATCAATATCCGGCATGTGGGAGGCTTTCAAATGTCAGTTGATTAGAATTCAGGACCAGCATGTACCTGTGAGGATGAAAGATATGGGTGGGAAGTATAAGGAACCCTGGATAACAGGGGATTTTATGAATCTTGTCAAAAAGAAAAAGGAAGCATTTGTGGTCTAAAAGGCTTAGGACAGATGAAGCCCTTGAAGAATATAAGGCAAGTAGGAAGTAACTTAAGGTGGGGGTTTGGGAAGGCTAAAAGGGGTCATGAAATGTAATTGGCAAACAGGATTAAGGAAAATCCTAAAGCGTTTTATACATATGTAAGGAGCAAGAGGGTAGCCAGAGAAAGGGTTGGTCCATTCAAGGATATTGGAGGGAATCTATGTATGGAACCAGAGGAAATTGAAGAAATGCTTAATGAATACTTGCCTCAGTATTCACCAAACAGAAGGACTTGGTGGATGAGGAGTATAGGGTAGAGTGTGTCGATATTCTGAGTCATGTTGATATTAATAAAGAGGTGTTGAGCATCTTAAAAAACATTAAAGTAGATAAGTCCCCAGAGCCTGATGGGATCTACCCCAGAATACTGCGGGAGACAAGGGAGGAAATTGCTGGGGCCTTGACAGTAATCTTTGTATTCTCATTGGCTACATGTGAAGTTCCAGAGGACTGGAGAGTAGCCAACGTTGTCCCATTGTTTAAGAAGGACAGCAGGGATAATCAGGGAAATTATAGGCCAGTGAGCCTTATGTCAGTGGTAGGGAAACTATTGGAAAATTTCTTAGAGATAGGGGGCTGGATTCTCTGCCCCGCCATGCCACATTTCTGCCCTGACCCACCAGCAGGATTCACCGTTAACGTCAGCTGGTCAATGGGCTTTCCCATTGTGGGGCAGCCCCACGCCGTCAGGAAACCCCCGGGTGCTTGCAAAACGGAGAATCATGCCGGCGGAGAACCCTGCCCAGGATTTACTCACGTTTGGAAACAAATGGTCTTCTTAGTGATGGACAGCATGTGTTTGCGAAGGGAAGGTCGTGCCTCACTAATTTGATCGAGTTTTTTGAGGAAGTGACAAAGGTGATAGATGAGGGAAAGGCAGTAGATGTTGTATACATGGACTTCAGTGAAGCCTTTGACAAGGTACCTCATGGTTGGTAGACTGGTACAAAAGGTGAAATCACATAGGATCAGAGGAGAGCTGGCAAGTTAGATACAGAACTGTCTTGAGCACAGAAGACAGAGGGTAGCAGTAGAAGGGTGCTTTTATGAATGGAAGGCTGTGACTAGCGGCATTCCACAGGGATCAGTTCTGGGGCCTTTGTTGTTCGTGGTGTTTATAAATGATTTGGGAGAAAATGTAGCTGATCTGATTAGTAATTTCTCAGACGGCACAAAAATTGATGGAGTTGCGGACAGTGAAGAAGATTGTCAGAGGATACAGCAGGATATAAACTGGTTGGAGTCTTGGGCGGAGAAATGGCAGATGGAGTTTAATCCGGACAAGTGTGAGGTACTTTGGAAGGTCCAATGCATGTAGGAATTACACAATAAATGGTAGAATGTTTGTGAGTACTGACAGGCAGAGAGATCTGGGCATGCATGTCCACTGATCACAAAGTGGCAGTGCAAGTGGATAAGGTGGTCAAGAAGACATATACATGTTGGCCTTCATCGGTTGGGGCATTAAATATAAAAATTGGCAAGTCATATTGCAGCTGTACAGGATCTTAGTTAGGCCTCATTTGGAATATTGTGTACAATTCTGGTCACCACACTACCAGAAGGATGTGGATGCTTTGGAGAGGGTACAGAAGCGGTTTACTAGGATGTTGCCTGGTATGGAGGGCATCAGCTATGAGGAGAGGTTAGATAAACACGGTCTGTTCTCACTGGAACGACGATGGTTGAGAGGTCTACAAGATTATGAGTGGCATGGACAGACTGGATAGTCAGATGCTCTTTCCTAGGGTAGGAGAGTCAAGTACTAGGGGACATAGGTTTAAAGTGCGTGGGGAAAAGTTTAGAACAGATGTGCAAGGCAGGTTTTTTACACAGAGGGTGGTAAATATATGGAATGCGCTGCCTGGGGAGGTGGTGGGAGCAGGTACGATAGTGGCAATTGAGGGACATCTAGACAAATATATGAGTAAGGTGGGAATGGAAGGATACAGACTTCGTAAGTGCAGACGGTTTTAGTTTAGGCAGGTACCATGGTTGGTGTAGGCCTGGAGGGCTGAAGGGCCTGTTCCTGTGCTGTATTGTTCTTCGTTCTTTGTGACTGACACTCCATTCATCACCTTAAATATTAATTCACTCTACAGCAGTCGACATTGTGCTTCCAGGCTATGCCTAAGTAGAAGTTGCACTGCAGCAACTCATCAAAGGTAATCTCCCAAGCCTACAGCCTCTGTCACAGAAAAGGGCAACAAATGCATGGGGACATCAACACAGGTACCCTTTCAAGTCGCAGATCATCCTGAGATGGAAATATGTTGCTATTCCTTCATCGTTGCTGGATCAAAATCCTAAAAGTCCCTCCATAACACCACTGTGGGTGTACATTCTCCACACAGCTAGCAGTGTTTCAAAGAGGCAGCTCACCACCACCTATTTCAGAGCAATTAGGAATTGGCAATAAATGTTTGCCCGGCAGACTCCGCTCACATCCCATGAATGAATTGAAAAACCATCCTAGGCCCCATTGGCCCTGTACCAGTCACACATTAGGTATTCTTGATTACACTGCTTCACCCAGAGGGGGAGTGAGCATCTCGAACGAGCTGCCAGAGGCAGGTACAATTTTTTCCTTTAAAATACAGTTAGCCAGTTACATGGGAAGGGTGGGTATGGAGGGATATGGGTCAAATGCGGGCAAGTGGGACTAGCTTAGTGATAGAAACTGGGCGGCATGGACAAGCTGGGCTGAAGGGCCTGTTTCCATGCCGTAAACATCTATGACTCTATCTATGACTCTATGACCTAAGCAAATCAAGAGGCGTATTCTGGGCATAATTTTCCAATTGTGTCCCGAACAGAAACTTCAGACTGAGAAGAGAAGGTTTGGACATGATGTTACAGGAATAGACAACATTATAATGAGAACGGACAAGACAAATTGTGTTTAACATAGTCACAGATGATCTGCAGAATATAGGGTTAGTGGGCAATTTTACTCTTCTGTAGATTGCAAGAATCAAATTGGCAATTAAAGGAAGCCTTGAGGATGAGTTCACAGATTGTATTTGGGACAGTTTCCTAGAACAATGCGCTCTGGAACTAACCAGGAAGCCGGCTATTAATTAATGGCCTAATAAAGAATTCACAAGACAAGAGTAATAATAGCATGATGAAATTTCACATTCATTTGAGTTTCAGACACCAGTCTCAGGCTGGTGTCTTATACTGTAATAAAGGCAATTACAAAGGATTGAAAACAGAATTGGCAACAGGACTGGGAAAATAGGTTGATAGGTGAAAAAGAGTTGCACACATTTAAGGGGATATTCCATAACTTTAAACAAAGATAAATTTAAAACAATCACTATCACTCGAGTAAAAGTGTGAGGAAAACAAATGGAACTGATGGCTGACAAGTTCCCTGGACCAGACGGCCTGCATCTTAGGTCCTTAAAGAATTGGCTACAGACATTGGCTACTGGAACCATTGGTTGCAATCTTCCAAAATGGCCTAGATTCTGAAAAGGTCCCAAATTGAAAAACCATGAATGTTCCATCTTTATTCGAGAACAAGGGAGACAGAAAGCAGGAAACCATAGGCCAGCTAGCCTAATGTCATCTGTCATTGGGAAAATGCTGGAATCTGTTATTAATAAAGTAGTAGCAGGACATGTTGAAAACCAGAATGCTATCCCATCAGAGATAACATGATTTTGTGAAAAGGAAATTTTGTTTGCAATTTTATTGGATTTTTTGGAGGCAGTTATAAGCAAGGTGAATAAAGGGGGAAAAGTAGATGTAGTGTATTTGGATTTCCAAAAGGTATTTGATAAGATGCCACAGAAAAGGTTACTATACAGGATAAGAACTTAGGGTGTTGGGAATAAAATATTGGCATGGATAGAAGTTTGAATTACTGACAGGAAACAGAGGCCAGAATTTTACATTGATTGAACGGGCGAGCGTCCAACTTGGAAGCGTGTGAGGAGCCACGATAAGACTCATACCCGCATTCCAACATTGCACTCACATGCAAAGTTATGGTTGGTGGGTGCAAGTTGGGAATCTGAAGCATGCAATCTGACAATTAAGCGGGTAATTAAGCCCATTAAGAAGGAAATTGGTGGCGAATTTACATGACCTGTCCACTTTGACGGTTGGCAGACGGGCCGATCGGCCAGGCAACCCTCACGTTTACACAACAAACACATTCCGGGGTAGGATAAAACATCCGGGGTGATATAAAATAAAAGAAAACATTTGAGGGATGAAGTATCATGAGATTTGCTGTCAGATGCTTGAATTTGCAGTGAAGACACAGCTTGTGGTGAATGTATTCACCTAAGTATGAACTGTCTGTATAGTGCTGTGACCTATGACCTGGAAATGATAATACGGTCTACTTCCAGGTACTGTACTGGAACCCCGGTGGGCTCCGCCTCTGGCTCCGCCCTCACCGGGGGATATATAGACCGGCTACCTGTGGGTGGCACTCATTTGTACAACAGATACTGGCAGGCGAGTTCTTGGATCATAAAGCCTAGCATTCACTCGTTCTCACGGTCTCGCAGTGAATTGACGGTATAACACATCTATAGCGTTTATTTGAGCTAATTTCATTCAAACAGTACTGTAGCTCCCGTGAGGCAGCTCCACAGCAACTCTCAGCCTTCAGGAAGTTTGCTGCAAAAACCCACCTTCACTTCACCCTGCGTCCACCATCTCCCCCCCCCCCCCCCCCACCCCATCAATGAGCCTTTCTGAGCATGCGTTTCATGCTGACTGCCGGTTAATTGGTGAGGCAGTGTGAAAGCATGGCTGCCATCCACTGCAGCCAGAAGCGCACATCTCGTCTGCTTCAGGGCCCGCCAGAGGGTCAGGGTAAATGGTCATTTCCAGGTAGGCAGATTGTAACCAATAGGGTGCCACAGGAAACATTGCTAGGGCCTCAACTACTCACAATCTACATTAATAATGTGGACTGAGTGAAAGATAGGATAGGTAGGAAAGCAAATTATGAGGCAGACAGAAAAGCATCAGCAAACAGGGTATAGATAAGTTAAGTGACTCGGCAAACATTTGGGAGACCTACAGGGTGGGAATCTTTGTCTTCCCCGTGCTCCTTGCGGAGGACGAGCACCCCTGTTAGGGGCAGGGTATCTCAATTACCCGGTGTATATAAGGGGCAGTAAGGCACTGACCAGTAGGAACCCAGTAAGAGTCTACCGGGAAATGTATATATATATATCATTTGTAAATAAAAGTTTGTTCATATTTTTACTTGGGATGGACTCCCCGTGTCCTTATTAAAGGTGTATAATGTGGGAAAATGCAAGGTTATCTGTCTTGGTGTGAAGAATAAAAAACCGGAATGTTATTTAATTGGTCAGAGTCTGCTGTACAGAGGAATCTGCGTGTCCACACACAGCAATCACAAAAAGCTAGCATTTAGTCACAGCAAGTACTTAGGGAGGGAAATGGAAGGTTGGCGTTTAAATATAAAAGTTTGGAAGTCTTGCTACAACTGCACAGGACATTGGTGAGATCAAACCTGGAGTACTATGCATAGTAAGGCCCATTTTAAGTCATTCCACTTTAACATTTGTCAGTTAATGGATAATGTATTCATGCTTAATGTTGGGTGTTTTATTGGAACATGGTCTGTGTGGAGTCTGCACGTCCTCCACGTGTCTGCGTGGGTTTCCTCCGGGTGCTCCGGTTTCCTCCCGCAATCCAAAGACGTGCTGGTTAGGTGGATTGGCCATGATAAATTGCCCTTAGTCTCCAAAAAGCTTAGGTGGGGTTACTGGGTTATGGGGATAGGGAGAAGGTATGGGCTTAAGTAGGGTGCTTTCTCGAAGGGCCAGTGCAGACTTGATGGGCCGAATGGCCTCCTTCCGCACTGTAAATTCTATGATTCTATGATTGCTTCAGGGTCCAACATAGGGATCCGTGATCCAATCAATGCCATTTTGAAATGGCCTTTCCCACACCCCGACCCATTCCTCTTTCCAGACCCCCCTCCCCCTGATCCTTCGTAGTTGCTGCCGACTATTTCTCTCACCACTCGTCTGACTTGTGACCTCTCAAATTTACCAATCCTCCCAGATGCCACCAATGCTGCTTGTTCAACCTCTCGCCCGCCACACGTCCTGCTCCAAAACTCTCCCTTTCGTTGATTCCCCTGGCTCTCCGACCCTGCTGCGTCCAACCCTTCCTCTCATTGATCTTCCCTCTCACTCCCTCTTCGGCTTGCGGTTTGCATCCATAACCCTGCAGCTCGAAGCTGTTCTCATTCCGAAGCTGGTCTGCCCACCTCTCACCGCTCATCTCCCAAGCACTCGCTCATAGTGAGGGTTCAGAAGAGGGACATGATGAGTGGGAGAGGTGTGGAGCAGGAGGTTCAGTGAGATGAAGCAACGAGGAAGAGGGTTGGTGAGAGGGAGGGTGGGGAAGACGGAGGGTCAAGGAGCAATAAGTGTGGCAAGCAGTAGGTTTGGTGAACACAATCGGTAGAAACTGGGAGGGTTAAGGGGCAGGAGAGCCAGAGAGCCAGAGGGTTGGCAAGCAGGAGAGGTGACGAGTAGAAGTAGAAAGAGATAGATTATTTATTTTATATTTTTAAATTTCTTTAATCTTAAATGCTATGTCGTGTGCAAAATTAGGAATTTAGCAACTTAGCGTATAATATGTTAACATATTTGCGGATGAGAAAGGTCCTGCAGAACCTAACCGCAACTTTTACATCTGTTGTGAGATCCAGACTTACCTTGTCATGAAGAGACTGGGAACACAACTCCCAGCATGCCTCAGGTGTTGTTGCACATGTGCGAATGAAGAGCAGGCTGCCTATGCAGAGCACAGCGTTTTGGAGTTCTCAGAGTGCCTGCATGAAGAGAGAAAAAGGAAACGGTACAAATATCTAGCCCTGTGACCCAGAAGTGAGGCACCACAAGCAGAGAAGGGGACAGGGACAAGTAGAAAGAGGAGCAGATAAAGAGGCTCATCTGTAAAAGGTCTGCGGTCAGCATGTTTTATGTGAAAAGGCTCAAGAGAAGCGATGACGAGCAAAGAGAACTTGGGAGAATCTCTCAAGATCTAAGAGGTGGAGATGCGGGCGTTGGACTGGGGTGAGCACAGGAAGAAGTCTTACAACACCAGGTTAAAGTCCACCAGGTTTGTTTCGAATCGCTAGCTTTCGTAGCACTGCACCTTCCTCAGGTGAATAAAGAGGTGGATTCCAGAAACATTTATATAGACAAAGTAGAGGCAGCACAGTTGCCTTGTGGATAGCACAATTGCTTCACAGCTCCAGGGTCCCAGGTTCGATTCCGGCTTGGGTCACTGTGCGGAGTCTGCACATACTCCCCGTGTGTGCGTGGGTTTCCTCCGGGTGCTCCGGTTTCCTCCCACAGTCCAAAGATGTGCAGGTTAGGTGGATTGGCCATGATAAATTGCCCTTAGTGTCCAAAATTGCCCTTAGCGTTGGGTGGGGTTGCTGGGTTATGGGGATGGGGTGGCAGTGTTGACCTTGGGTAGGGTGCTCTTTCCAAGAGCCGGTGCAGAATCGATGGGCCGAATGGCCTCCTTCTGCACTGTAAATTCTATCTATGAAAGTCCAAGATGCAATATAATACTTTGAATGCGAGTCTTTGCAGGTAATTAAGTCGCTACAGGTCCAGATGGAGCAGGTTAAAGAGGTGTGAATTGTCTCAAGCCAGGACAGTTGGTAGGATTTCGCAAACCCAGGCCAGATTATGGGGGTGGTGAATGTAATGCGACATGAATCCAAGGTCCCGGTTGAGGCCGTACTCATGTGTGCGGAACTTGACTATAAGTTTCTGCACGGCGATTTTGCGTTGTCGCGCGTCCTGAAGGCCGCCTTGGAGAACGCCGACCCGAAGATCAGAGGCTGAATGCCCTTGACTGCTCAAGTGTTCCCAGACTGGAAGGGAACATTCCTGCTGGCGATTGTCACACGATGTCCGTTCATCCGTTGTCGCAGCATCTGCATGGTCTCGCCAATGTACCACGCTTCGGGACATTCTTTCTTGCAGCGTATGCGGTAGACAACGTTGGCCGAATCGCACAAGTGTGTACCGCGTACCTGGTGGGTGGTGTTCTCACGTGTAATAGTGGTATCCATGTCGATGATCTGGCACGTGTTGCAGAGATTGCCATTGCAGGGTTGTGTGGTGTCGTGGTCCCGAAGCGTGGTACATTGGCGAGACCATGCAGACGCTGCGACAACGAATGAACGGACATCGCGCGATAATCACCAGGCAGGAATGTTCCCTTCCAGTCGGGGAACACTTCAGCAGTCAAGGGCATTCAGCCTCTGATCTCCGGGTAAGCGTTCTCCAAGACGGCCTTCAGGACGCGCGACAACGCAGAATCGCCGAGCAGAAGCTTATAGCCAAGTTCCGCACACATGAGTGCGGCCTCAACCGGGACCTGGGATTCATGTCGCACTACATTCATCCCCCACCATCTGGCCTGCGAAATCCTACCAACTGTCCTGGCTTGACACAATTCACACCTCTTTACCCTGAGGATACCCCATCTCTGGATCTGTAAAGATTTAATCACCTGCTAATGCTCGCATTCCAAGCATTGTCTGGCATCTTTGAATCTGTCTATATATATGTTTCTGGAACATACCTCTTCATTCACCTGAGGAAGGAGCAGCGCTCCGAAAGCTAGTGACATCGAAACAAACCTGTTGGACTTTAACCTGGTGTTGTAAGACTTCTTACCTATGTACACAGGAAGGTGTCGCTAGTGCAGATGTAGGGCAGATGAAACGGTAAAAAACAATATTTACAGAGGTCAAAACGATAAGGTAACACAGTTGTGCAAAAGTTCAGTCTATAAGTTTAGTCTCTGCGGCGGGTGACGAATTCTGGTTGATCGCCTCAAGGGTGGATCAGGGGTCGCCTGCACTTGGATAGGCGGGACCGCCGCCAATGCGGTTGTCGCAGAGGTCGGCAGGATTGCTGGTAGATCGGTGGCCTTGTGGTAGGGCACATCCGGAGGAAGCATTGTGTGAGGCGGGACAACGTGGTTAGGTGGCGGGCGTGGAACTCTGCGCAGCGCCCGTCTGTTGCATCGTAGGAAGGAGCCATCACCCATGCGGACGAGGAACGATCTCGGGGCCACTTGCTTGACCACCACAGCTGTGGCGGATCAGCCGCCGTCAGGCAACTGCACACGAACATGATCAGTTGGGACCAGCTCGGGGAGATCCGTGGCATGAGCGTCGTATGCTGATTTCTGTTGGGCCCGAGACTGCTGCATCTTTTGTATGACCGTGAGGTGGTCAAGGTCTGGAACATGGATGGCTGGAACCGTGGTTCGCAGAGTGCGATTCATGAGCATCTGCGCAGAAGACAACCCAGTGGACAGCGGGGATGCTCTGTATGCCAGCAGCGCCAAGTTGAAGTTGGAGCCTGAGTCTGCAGCCTTGCATAGTAATCTCTTGACGATTTGGACCCCTTTTTTGGCCTTCCCGTTTGACTGCGGGTAGTGGGGGCTGGAGGTCATGTGACAAAAGTTGTATAGGCGGGCAAAATCAGACCATTCCTGGCTCTAAAAACAGGGACCGTTGTCACTCATCACCGTGAGCGGTATCCCATGCCTGGCAAAGGTTTCTTTGCATGCTTTAATCACCGCCTTCAACGTGAGGTCAGACAGTTTCACCACTTCTGGGTAATTGGAGAAGTAGTTGACCAGGAGGACATAGTCACGCCCCTTGGCATGGAAAAGGTCGACACCGACTTTGAACCATGGGGAGGTCACCATCTCATGTTGCTGCAGAGTTTCTTTGGGTTGAGCTGGCTGAAATTTCTGACATGTGGGGCAGTTGAGGACCGTGTTGGCAACCTCCTGGGCTGGTGCCCGGCCAATAGACTGCCTCTTGAGCTCTGCGTCGACATTTCTCGACCCGCAGGTGACCCTCATGGAGTTGGCCTAGCACCATAGCACGCATGCTCTGCGGAATCACAATCCTATCGAGCTTCATGAGGATGCCGTCCACCACCGTCAGTCATTCCTTCTCAATCTGAGCGTACCATTGCTCAGTGGACGTCATGGCTCTGGAGGCATATGTAACTGGGGCCCATGAGGAGGAGTCATCCCGTTGGAGGAGCACCGCCCCAATACCATCCTGGCTCGCGTCTGTGGATATTTTGGTCTCTTTGGTAGGATCGAAGAACGCCAGAACCGGGGCTGTGGTGAGTTTTGCCCTCAGCTCACGCCATTCGTTCTCATGAGCGGACAGCCACTGGAATTTCGTCGACTTTTTGACGAGATGGCGGAGGGCTGTGGTGTGTGCCGTCATGTTGGGACTGAACTTCCCGAGGAAGTTGACCATTCCTAGAAAGCGGGGGACTGCCTTCTTGTCCTCTGGGGTCTTCATGGCGTTGATCGCTGAAACCTTGTCAGCATCTGGCCGCATGCCTTGCTGCGAGATGTGGTCACCAAGGAATTTGATTTCTGATTGACCGAACGAGCACTTGGCTCTGTTGAGTCAGAGGCCATGCTCATGGATTCTGTGGAATACCTGCTTGAGGCGATCGATGTGTTCTTGAGGAGTTGTGGACCAGATTATGACATCGTCAACATACACGCGCACCCTCTCGATACCCTCCATCATCTGTCCATGATACGGTGAAATACCTCTGAGGCAGAGATGATGCTAAAAGGCATCCGGTTGTAGCAGTAGCGACCGAACGGGGTATTGAATGTGCCCAGCTTGCGACTGGATGCATCCAGCTGTATTTGCCATAACCCCTTGGAGGCGTCCAGCTTCGTAAAGAGTTTGGCATGAGCATCTCGCTGGTCAACTCCTCTCGTTTTGGTATCGGGTAATGTTCCCTCATGATGTTGCGGTTTAAATCCTTGGGGTCGATGAAGATTCGAAGCTCCCCTGACGATTCTTGACGCAGACCATGGAGCTGAACCAGTCCGTGGGTTCTGTGACCTTTGATAAGATGCCCTGGTCCTGGACATTCTGTAACTACTGCTTGAGGCGGTTCTTGAGGGGTGCTGGCACCCGACGTGGTGCGTGGATCATAGGGGTGGCGTTTGGTTAGAGCAGGATTTTTTATCGGTAGGGGAGTGTGCCCATTCTGTCGAACACGCTGTGGTACTGCGTGGTGATGTCATCAATTTCAGCCTGGAAGTTCTCATCAGGTGAGGCCGTCGCCTGTGAGGATGACATGGTGTGGACTCGCTGAACCAAGTTCAGGAGTTTGCAGGCCCGGGCACCGAGCAGGGATGCTCTGTCAGGTGCCACGATCTCAAATCGCAGTGTCGCTTTAAATGACTTATTGGAAACTCCGAGTTGGCATGAGCCACTGGCAGCTATGGCATTGCCATTGTGGTCAAGGAGCTGGCAGGCTGGTGGAAGAATGCTTGGTCTGACGCGGATGATGTCGAGATCGAATTTGGAGATGAGGTTCGCCTATGCGCCCGTGTCCAGTTTGAACCGGATGCGAGCCTTGTTGACTGTGAGAACAGCACACCACTCGTCGTCGGGGTCCACGCTGAGGATCGGGAGGTGCTTCGCTGTCTTGGAGAAAGGCAGCGCATATTTCGTAGTGATGCCCACTCGGTATGGAGATTTGAGGCACGCAGCATTAGGATCTGTTGGGCTGTCGGGGTCTGAGTTTGGCATGGCCTGCTGTATTGAACGGACGCTTCTGTGCCGCGGCTGGGATCGCTGGATGCTGGGCAGTGGAGCAAAGGGCTGCGTAGTGGCCAAGCTTGCCACACTGTAGACACCGTCGTGATTTTGTCGGACATTGCCGCTTTAAATGGGCGGAGCCACAATTCGTCATGATGCCAACGTCAGCGCGTTCCGTGCGCCATCGCGCATGCACAGTGCGGTCGAACGACGTACGCACCTGCACAGTCTGGTCGTTGGTCTCGCCGTCCCCTCGGTCGTGGCACGCATGCGCAGAGGCCCGGGAAAAGCGCGTGGAATGGCCACTCTCGTCAATACTTAGGCCCTGCATTTGTATGATGGCCTGCACCCGTTCCGCCTCGTAGGAGGTTAGTTTTGCCATTTCTGCCGCCCTGATGTGGGAGTACCGATTGTTAGCATGTCCGTGGAGAACGCACGTTTCGATGGCGATGGTGAGGGTGAGCTGCTTGACTCTCAGGAGCTGCTGGCGAAGGGAATCGGAGTGGACCCCGGAAACAATCTGATCTCAGATCATCGAATCAGTGTTCGAGTCATAGTTACATGACTGCGCGAGGGTGCGGAGATGGGTCAGAAAGGATTGAAAAGGTTCATCCTTACCCTGAAGCCTCTGCTGGAGAACGTACCGTTCAAAGCTCTCATTCACCTCAATGTCGCAGTGGCTGTCGAACTTCAGTAGGACTGTTTTAAATTTTGTCTTGTCTTCGCCTTCAGCGAATGTAAGGGAGTTGTAGATGTGGATGGCGTGGTCCCCGACTGTGGAGAGGAATAGTGTGATCTTCCTGGCGTCCGATGCGGCCTCAAGGTCGGTGGCTTCTAGATAGAGGTGGAATTTTTGTTTGAAGATCTTCTAATTTGCACCGAGGTTGCCGGCGATGCGGAGCTGCAGAGGAGGGCGGACGTTTTCCATGTCACCGGATGGCTGTTTGCTGGTCAACGTTCATTCACTCAAGGTAGGTCCGTCTGTTTGCTGGTCAACACTGATTCACTCAAGGTAGGTCTGTCAATTTTCAGCATCACTCACTGGTACCATGATGTTTTGGGTAGGCTGGGTCGACCAACACTTGATAAGATGCAACACGATTTTATTTAACATCTAAACTATTATACATGTTCAACTGTGGGTTGACACTATGCTGACTTGACTGTAGACCTGATACTAGCCTAACCAGACTTACTAGCTACCACATGGTGTTTGCACTGGCCAGCTCGCTAACTCTGACTGTCTCAGAGGCTGGGTCCCGAGAGAGCGGGAAACTGGTGCCCTCTGGCTTTATAGTGGTCGTGTCCTGTCTGGTGATTGGCTGCTCTGTTCTGTGTGCTTACTGGTCATCCTGTGTGTCAATCACTGCCTGTCTGCACTCCATTATATACATGGGTGGATATTATGACAGATGTGGTCAGCTTCTCCTTATGGAAAAATTTATAAGCAGTAAGAGGGAAAACTGCACTATTCTTGGGTTCTCCAAAACAGAAAGCATTGATGGCACACATAACTAAACAGGCCCCGAATCCTGATACCATAATTTGCAAATTGAAAGGGGTTCCAATCGAATAATGTGCAATTGCAACCATAGATGCAAAATCAATTTTATCCGTGCCTGCGATCCTCGTAACAGTCTTTATTTAACAGCAATCTGTAGTGTCACCATTATTAAAAGGTAACGTAAGCTTCATCGGAACAAAAAATGTTCTTTTCAGTCCTGGCTCAAGACCCCCTTAAGAATATCATGAACAAGTATAGAATAGTTATATAATGCGGCACACCCACCCACCAGGATCATTGTTGAACAGGGCATTAGGATATTTTAAAAAAATACAGATGCTTAGAAAAAATGATGGATGATTAAAAAGCTTTTAAGGCACATTAGGGCAGCCAAGTCGCAGAAGGAAAAATTGTAGTGGAGAGTGAGGGAATGACAGATAGCAGTAGGTTTCTGTACCTTTACTTCTGCCTTAACTTGTCATCTTCACTCATATTCTGTGATCCTTCATGAACCCCACCACCTAAATCCTCCTCCATCACTTCTGGAGTTATGCAAAATACTGCGGACATGGCAGAAATTCCCTCCTGCCGCCCACTTCCCTAAATGGACAGCTTTAAGAACAGAAAAAGAACATGGTTGGGATTCTCTGTTTCAGAGTATTGAGGCCGGGACTGAATCGGTGGACCTCCACAACAACTAAATTGGCGTTGGTCCCGGAGCAATTCATGATCTGTTAATGGGCTAGGCCGGCGCCATGTGGATCACGGGCAATTCCAGTGAAAAACCGTGTCCGATTCGATGGGGTCGGGATTGACACTAGAGAGGCTGACAAGCTGCAGCCTCCAGTTCCTACACACACTCATCCCAGCCAACAAGATGGCAGCACGGAGAGCGGCACCCCGGTCGCGGATGCAGAACTCGAGACCCTGCTGGATGCTGTGGAGGAGAGGGGGGCCATCCTGGTCCCCAGGGTTTTGAAGGAGACTGCCACCCGCCGACGTACAGCAGGCCTGAGCGCAGGTGGCAAAGGCCATGAGCACCATGCACCCCACCGTCAGGACTGGACAGCAGTGCTAGAAGAAGTTGCACAAACTCCCCCGCGCGGCTAGAGTGAGTAGGCAGCACCGTGCCCCTGGCATCAACCTCCATCCCGTAACCAACTCTCCCCATCCGGAGGGCGACCAAATCCTACGCATTGGCACTGTGCACACACTCTACCCTGCACCACATGCCAGCACTCATACCGCCTGCCATGGCCAGGTGCCCTGGCCACAAAGGCCACCAGCTGCCCACCCCCTGTGCTGCACACGCCTGGCCGTCTAAAACTGTGCGCTTTCTGTCTACCCGCACACCCAGGAGAAGGCGGCGTATAACCACAGAGAGCGAGAGAAGACCGGAGGGGGACCGCCGGACCTGCGACCCCTCACCGCTGTGGAGCACCAGGCACTGGACCTGGCCGGTGGACCCAGAGAGAGGGCAATCGCCGAGGCAGAGATCGGCATCAGGCAGCCAAGTGAGCCCCCGCTGCGTTACGGTGTCCCTATGGCATGCGTGGCACGACCCTCATTCCACCTCCCTCACATCACCCCCACACCACCCCTTACCATCACCAGACCACCCCACATCCCCCACACCACCCCCACACCACCCCTTACCACCCTCAGACCACACCACGCCCCCCACACCACCCCCACACCACCCCTTACCACCACCAGACCACCCCACATCCCCCACACCACCCTCACACCACCCCCACACCACCCCTTACCACCACCAGACCACCCCACATCCCCCACACCACCCCCACAACACCCCTTACCACCACAGACCACGCACGTCACACACACCACCCCCACACCACCCCTTACCACCCTCAGACCACCCCACATCACCCACACCACCCCCACACCACCCCTTACCACCACCAGACCACCCCACGTCCCCCACACCACCCCCACACCACCCCTTACCACCACCAGACCACCGCACGTCACCCATACCACCCCCACACCACCCCTTACCACCCTCAGACCACCCCACGTCACCCACACCACCCCCACAGCACCCCTTACCACCCTCAGACCACACCACATCCCCCACACCACCCCCACACCACCCCTTACCACCACCAGACCACACCACATCCCCCACACCACCCCCACAACACCCCTTACCACCACCAGACCACACCACATCCCCCACACCACACCCACACCACCCCTTACCACCGTCAGACCGCCCCACGTCACCCACACCACCCCCACAGCACCCCTTACCACCCTCAGACCACACCACATCCCCCACACCACCCCCACAACACCCCTTACCACCACCAGACCACACCACATCCCCCACACCACCCCCACAACACCCCTTACCACCCTCAGACCACACCACATCCCCCACACCACCCCAACAACACCCCTTACCACCCTCAGACCACCCCACGTCCCCCACACCACCCCAACACCACCCACACTCCAACCATGAGTCACGTCTTGTGTCTTGCAGGACCACCAGGCGATGAGGTGGGCCCTTCTGGTGTCCATTGACCCAAACCCAAGCAGATTCCAGTGACGATGCAGCAATGGACAGCAAAGAGAGCTCCCAAACGCCAGCCTGAGACACCCGGAGACAACACCGACTTTTCGTCACAGCGTCTCCAACACCCTCCACCATCCCAGTGACACTCACCTCGTTGGGCATGTTAGTGAAGAGGCTCCTGGGGCACTAGCTGGTACGCACCACTCACGTGCAGCAGTGAAGGTAAGAACCCCTGAGGGGGCGGACGATCGGAGGGTGGCATACCCCTGGGACTACCTGCCGTCCAGACTGTTCTTGAGCTTCTGGAGAGGGCAGTCCCATCGATAATGGAAATGCAGACACAGAGCTGGGAACTACATGAGAGGCTGTCAGAAACCATCTAGTGTCTGCAGGTGCAATTTCAGGAGTCCAACAACCTGCAGGAGCAGGAGGCGGTGCTGACCTGCAAGGGTGGTGTCCATGGTGGAGGCCTTGGGGGGCGAAGGTATCAGCCATGGGTCAGGATGTCCGATGCCTGGGGAACTCTGCGGTGACCCAGGCACAGGCAGCTATGTACCAGGGCCACCTGGACATTGCAGTGGCGCTCCAGAGCTTGGCCCAGTCACAATTGCTTATGGCTGAGGGTGTTGATGGCATTGCCTGGGGGCTGGCTGACCTGAGCCAGTCCCAGAGGGAGGTGGCCCACTCCCTGTGCTCCATGGCTGCGAGCATGGTAACGCTGATCGAGATGTGAGCAGGCCTCCAGGTCTGGCAGCGGCAAGTGGCTAGGGAGCCCCAGGACTTCGCTCCGGTCGCACCCCCGTCCAATGGAGAAGCCCGGGGGCCATCGAGCACCTCGAGGGAGGAGATGGTGATAGGGACCTTGCCGGTGACTCCAGCAGAGGAGGTGCTGGAACACCACAGCACGTTGGACCCCGCCCCCCCCTTCCTATCCCTGGTGCAGCTGATGGGCAGCAGGCCATGACACCATGCCACCTGGGACACACAAACGACTGCCGGGCCCATTCAGGTCCAGTCACTTCAGAGGTCGGCAGCCCAAGGGGACCCATGCCACAGGGTGGGAAACACAGCAGGCCGCCTCCACCCCTGATGTACCACCTGGGGATCCACCTAGACTTAGCGTTGGGGCCTGTAAGGTCAGAAAGATAGACACCAGTTAAGTTGTCACGGGTGCAGCACACAGGATAGCATTAGGGGCTCGGGCACAAACCGCAGAGATGTTCACCTGTTATGTTCAAAATAAATACCAGCGCACAAATGTTCCAACCTGCCTCGGTGCTCTGTCAGAAGGGCGTGAGGGATGGTCTGGCTGGCTGTGTGTGTGTGAGTGTGTGTGGAGGGGGTGGAGGGGGGGGGGGGGGAGTTGGGCAGACATTGCAGGTGGGCTTGGGCCTGGGTCCCAAATTGGACACTGCACATTGCCTGGTGCCTCCCCCCTCCCCCAACACCTCCCCCCCAACACCCCATCCCCACCTCCGCCATCCCATGAGTTCGATGGAACCGTGTGCTGGAATAGCCAGCTCTCATGCAGGGATCACCCAGGCAGACAGTGGAAAGTGCTACGTTGGGCAGGAGACAGATGTTTTCAAACGATGCGGAGCTCATCGCAGAGTGGGTCGTCAGCATTCTCCATTCCATGGACCAGTCCCGCTGTTACTGCTAACCCAGGGCCTGCCCCCATTGTGAGGCAGGTAGAAATGGAGGGGGTTGCAGGTGGGGAGGTGGTGCAGGGATGGTGGTCATGGGAGGGGATGGTCGGCCGGGGGAGATGGTGAGGGTGGGATGAGATGTTTGTGTCGCTGACCAGGGCCCCTAGTCGGTGAATTTGGAGGTGATTAAAGCTACCTGTGTGTGCCAGGCATGGTGCACACATTATGTGGCCTTCATCATCCTCCTCCAGCATGTCATCCCTCTGCTGCGTGATGTTCTGGAGGATGCAGCAAGCCACTACGAGGTGGGCGACCCTCCTGCCGCTATTCTGGAGGGCCCCTACAAAGCGGTCTAGACACCTGACCTGCATCTTCAGGATGTCGATGCACTGCTTGATCACGCCCTGGGTTGCAGCCTGGGCGTCGTTCTAGCGGGTCTCCACATTGGTCTGTGGCCTCCGGATAGGTGTCATCAGCCTAGATCGTAGCAGATAACCCCTGCCGCCCAAGAACCAACCCCTCACCCGAAGGTGCGCCTCGAAGATATCAGGAACCGTCGAGTGTGCCAGGATAAAGCCGCCGTGCACATTGCCCAGACATCGGACGCAGACGTCATGGTGTACATTTCATGGTTACACACCAACTGCATGTTCATTGAGTGGAACCCCTTTCGGTTTGCGAAGACCAGACCGTCATGGACTGGTGCTTGTAAGGGGACATGCATCCTGTTGATCACCCCCTGGGCCTGGGGTATCCCGGTGATGGCGGCGAACCCCATTGACTGGGCATCCTGGTATGCTCGCTCCACAGTGAACCGAACATATTGTGCCGAACGGGCATACAGGACCTCCGTGACGGCGGTAAGATCCCAGACAGGTCCCCACTCAGCGCCTGGAAGGACCCCGTGAAGTAAACATTCAGGGCGAACGTCACCTTGAAGGCCACCAGGAACGGGTGTCCTTCCCCATATTCCCACAATTCCATGTGCGCCATGATCCTGCAGATATGTCGCACTGACCGACTGCCTTGCCGGAATCTTTAATGGCATGCCATATCCAGCAGGTTCTCGTAGACACAAGGCCTGATTTGGTGCCTCCTTCTCACCTCCTCTTTGGCTGTTGGCCGGCTAGCTCTCCATCCTCACCGGCTGGCTCCTGTTCCTCTGGGGCAGGCTCCGCTGCTGCAGGGTCCTCCCCAAACAGCTCTTGCTCGTACAGCCTCAGTGCATCCCCCAAGGCTGCAGCGGCAAGGATGGAGGCCACCATTCCTGGCTGGATTTCGAAGTCCATTGTCTGCAGGGGTGAAAGGTTGTTAGCATGGTGTACCTCTGTGCCCAACCAGGTCCAATAGGCTACACTGAGGTCCTGGCCTGAACTGCAGCCCCTGCATGTTCCCCTCCCCTACTCCTCCCCCATCCCCACACCCACCATCGGCCATTCCCGCTGGCACTCTGCCGCCTGGACCGCACCTCTGGCCCCGTCGGTGCCCGGCATTATGAGGCTCTGGCCACAGCATCCGTCCCTGCTAGGAAGGGCACCAATGGCTGGCTCTACTTATGCCAAGTGGCAAGTGCTGCGGCCCCTGTCCAGCATCCTCCCAAAGGGGCTAATGTGGGTGTCCACCTTGGATCGGCCACGTGATGCCCCGCTGGTGGATGGCGCCTGGTTGTGTGTGGGGGGGTTTGTTGGTGGGATTGAGGGGCTGGGAGCTGGAGTGCGAGGGTGATAGAGTGGGGGCACCCATTTGGCGGTGGCAGCCATGGTGAGCGGTCAGTGGGTGCGCAGCAGGCTGCAGTAATGGTGGTCCCTGCCTGGACACCCCGGTCCCGGGGGGGGGGTGGTCACCCTGACCCCACGGCCTATCGTCTGGCCACCCACCGCTACTCACCCCTGCCCCCCCAGCCTTGCCAGACATCCCACTCCAGCCAGCCATACCAGCGCTGGGCTGACAGCCCACAGTCGTGCCTCTCGGAACATGACCCACCTCCTCCCTCCTTCAGCAGCCGCGGCACCTGTTTCTCAATTTTTAAAACCCCAAGGGAACCTTGCTGTCAGTAATTCCTCCTGGCAGAGGCGGAGCATCGCGGAGGCCCCGGAGAATACCGGGTCGGGCCTGTTAATGATATGCCAATGGCATTAACTGTGCACCTGAGTAGAACACATTGATGCCGCTGTCAAGCAACCGGAGCATGGCATTCCGTCGGTCGCCTGGTGTAGGCCATGATTTTCGGCTCGCGCACGATTCCCCACCCTATCGCGTTTCGCAATTCCGGCGTCATTGGATGGAGAACCCCCGCCCCATATGTTAGAATGGTGACATTAAAACAGAGAATACATGGCAGAATCAGTGTGTTATTTTGCTATAATATGATGTGCATCTGCATGCTGGTGAATGATGAAGGGAAGAAGGAACAATAAGCCAAATGATGTACTAACCCTTAAATGACCTCCGCCGCCGCCATTTTCTCCGGGGCCTCCAGCCCCATATTTTAAGGGTAATTTAAAGAAAGAACTGAAAGAAAGACTTGCATTTATACAGCGTCTTTCACAAACTCAGGCTGTCCCACAGCATTTGACAGGAAATGAAGTACTTTTCTGAGGAGCGGCCACTGTTGTAATGTCGGGAACATGATAAACAATTTGCATCCAACAAGCTCCAAAATCAGCCATGTGATAATGATCAGATAATATGCCTTCTCGTGATGTTGGTAGAAGGATAGACACTGGTGAAGGCACCAGGGGAAACTCCCTTGCTCTTTTTCAAAATAGTGAATGGGATATATTACGCCCACATGAGAGGGAAGACAGAAACGTCTGTCTTGTGCAAAAGACAGCACCTCTCAGAGTGCATGATTGTTCAGCTCTGCTTACAGCGTCAACCTGGAATATGGGTGTAATGACCTCCAATTGGCATTATTGGTTGGCCAATTGGAGTATGAGCTCCCTCAATGATAGCTCTTTGAGGGGGCCCATATAAGCACCTGTGTAGGCTAAGTTGACTGGAATGCTAGCAGCACTGTTTGGAGCTGCTCTTGTATATACGTTATTGCAAATAAATAATGGTGTGGTGTCGGAACCCCTGCCTCCTGTGGATTATTACAGTGGCGACGAGGTAAACAAAGAACCTTGCGGAGACCCGCTGCCGCACTCGGAAGGTAAGCCTTGCTCTTTCAAAAATGCCTGTTTTTTGGGAAGTTGGATGCATTCGACCCGACTATTGAGGACTGGTCCCAGTATGTGGAGAGAATGTGTTACTTTTTCCGGGCCAATGAGATAACGGAGGACGGAAGGAAATGGGTTATACTGTTGTCGGCGTGCGGACCCTCAGCCTTCACCATTATACCTAGTCTCATTTATCCCGATACGCTGGACATGATACCTTTCCAAGAATTACTGAAATTGGTGGAAGAGCACTATGACCCAAAACCACCCCTCATTTTGCGTAGGTACAGATTCTACACAACGAAGCGGGAAGACAGAGAGTCAGTCACGAATTTCTTGACCCGCCTGAGAAGGCTGGCGGAAAAATGTGAGTTCGGCCCGACGCTAAATGAAATGCTTCGGGACCGGTTAGTGTGTGGCATAAATGACCTCCAAAGATAGAAGCGCCTGTTGGCGGAAATGCAGCTAGACTGCAGGCGGGCGTTACAGCTCGCACTGTCCCTCGAAAAGGCAGCAAGTGGGGCGCAGGAACTACAGGGCACGCCAATGGAGGTAGATATCCGGGAGAGGGACTACCACAATGGGTTCAGCTTCCAGATAGCCGCCCTCAGGAAAAGTCTGAGGAACAGAGGGCCAAAGGAAAACCCCAGAACTGCCCCCAAGTCTGCTCGGACTAACTGGAGACAGAGGGAACTACCGGCTGAGGCTCCCCCAACAGAGAAGGACCGTTTCTGGCACCAGACAGAGTGGGGTAACAGCGACAGAAACCCTAGAAGGAGGTGGCAAAAGAGGAATAGCAGGTGGGGACGCAGGGAAGTACACAACCTAGATGCTCCATCCTCCTCCGAAGGGGAACAGTTGTATAATATTGCGACGAAGAAAGCAGAACCTATTAAGATTACCCCACGGGTGAACGGTCGGCCGACAATAATGGAAATAGACACGGGTGCGGCCATATCAGTAATGTGAGTGGCAGCATTTAAAAAAAATCAAAGATGGACTCCAGCCACTAACCCTAACAAAAACATCGACGAAACTTAAAACCTACACGGGGGAACCCCTGGAAGTTCTAGGCACGACTCATGTACCCGTGGAATATGACAAACAATTGCTCAGATTACCATTGACGATAGTAGAGGGCTCCGGACTGAACTTAATAGGACGGAACTGGCTGAAAGACCTAAACTTAGATTGGATGAAAATTTTCCAGAGTGGAAGCGGGCAGTTGAGAGGAGTACTCCAAAAATACCCAGAGGTCTTCCAAGAAGGTTTGGGGGAAATTATAGGCGCCAAAGCAACTTTTCACGTGGACCCAGAAGATCTTCCGAAATTTTGTAAGGCCAGGCCGGTACCTTTTGCATTAAGGAAGAAAGTAGATGTCGAAATAGAAAGGTTACGCTTACGGCGCGTAACCTATCAGACCAGTACAGTTCTTGGAATGGGCAGTGCCGGTGGTACCAATTTTGAAGCCAGACGGCTCGATACGTCTCTGTGGAGATTTCAAACAGACAGTAAACAAATACGCACTGCTGGACAAATACACGATCCCGAAAATAGACGACCTACATGCCAAATTGGCAGGTGGGCTTTTGTTCACGAAACTGGACATGAGCCACGCCTACCTGCAGTTAAAACTGGACAAGAACTCCCAGATGTTCGCTACGATCAACATCCTAAAAGGACTTTTTCGTTACACTAGGCTACCCTTCGGAGTGTCATCAGCCTGCGCTATATTCCAGCGTACAATGGAAAATATTCTGCAGGGACCACCGCAGGTGGCGATTTATTTGGATGATATCTTAATCATGGGTAGGACAAACAGGGAATACTTAAGGAACCTGGAGGAAGTGCTCAGGCGTTTCGCAAAGGCAGGCGTACGGCTGAAAAGAGAAAAATGTGTTTTTCTGGCCCCACAAATGACGTACCTGGGATAAAGTAGACGAGTCGGGTTTACACCCATTGGAAGACCGAGTAAGAGCAATAAAAGAAGCCCCAGCTCCCACCACGGTCCAGGAGCTATGATCATTTCTAGGATTGGTAACATATTATGGCAAATTTATTGAAAATAGGGAGTCCAGCCTAGAACCCCTCCACTGTGCGAACGAGACTGAGTCTCCTTTTCCCAAATTTAACGGGGAAAGTGGAGAAACAACAGGAGGTCCAACGCAGGGGGCATGATAATAGTCGGCAGCAGAGACATTTCCAGGTGGGGGCACCGGTTTGGGTCAAGAATTATGGGAATGGACCAACGTGGGTCAAAGGCACGGTAGAGTCCCAAACAGGGCCCATATCATATAAAGTTTCAATAGGAGGTAAGGTGCTGAAGAAACACCTAGACCAAATAAGGGCAGCGGAACCACACCTGGAGGCAGTCAAGCAGAACCGCCTCAAGCTGGGATAGCTCAGACGGGAAAGATACCCACACCCCAGCCCCAAGCAATTTCTCCAGACCCCGTCATCCAGTCGTCAGAGTCGGAGATGGACACGTTCGACGAGGCCGCCGCGACACCTCCCCCAAGGAGGAGGAAGTAAAACCTCCAAGGAGGTTGTCAAGGAAAAGACGGGCACCTGTAAGGTACACCCCACCCATGACGGAGAACGACCCGGCGGACGACACAGAGGGGACAGACCCGGACAGGAGGAGCAGGAAGAAGCTCAGAGGAATGCCAGCTGGCAGGAATTCCTCGGACCTTGGGGGGGAGGGGTGTAATGACGTGTAATGACCTCCAATTGGAGTATGAGCTCCCTCAGTGATAGCTCATTGAGGGGGCCCATATAAGCACCTGTGTAGGCTTTGTGAGGCAGTCTTAAGTTGACTGGAATGCTAGCAGCACTGTTTGGAGCTGCTCTTGTATATAAGTTATTGAAAATAAATACTGGTGTGGTGACGGAACCTCCTGTGGATTATTACAGTGGGCCACATTTCTGGAACTGTGACCTTCTGGCTCAAAGCGAGAGTTCCACCAACTGCGCCACGTCAATGGGCGATTGTAGCGAGGCAAGTAGGCAAGTGAAAAATAGCTATATGTAGAATATGTTAAAATTTGGAATGATAAAGAAAATGTCGCCCCAGTCCCTGACTTCTGCCACTTTAAGTCCACGGAAATTTAGCATGCAAAGCTGGCAGCACACTTGTTAGTCCTAAAGTGCAAGATTTGTGTGCAACACTCAGAGCATATTTCTCTGCCAGCAGCAGTTACCGCAGCGTGCATGTACGTGCTTCAAACAGATCAACAGTTTCCTGAGTGCTTTGCATACAACCACAGTGAAGCAGTAAACCTTTGTTGACATTCATCATAAGGCTGTTTAACTGAAATTAGAAAAGCTGTGAGCATTGCTACTTTGAGAATCCCCCTAAATCCAGTGAGTAGTATTTGTATCTCCTCCAACAACATCGATAAATAGGAGATCTAATTATCTTGCTTGGCCACCTCCACCAAAGCCATTCTGACAGCGTTCCTGGATATATACCCAATTTGTAGCACCTTCGAGAATGTAATGTTGCTTCCTTTAAAAGGAGATGCCCTACCCTTGCCCCTTCTTCCTCCTACCTAATATTGCAATACGCAGCTGGTGTAAGGAACAACCATTTCAGAGCTGTGAACTCAGCCAGCTATCCCACGTCCTTCAACCAGCGCACTCCCTGCATCTTCAGTCAATCTGCATGAAAGCACATCAGAATTTTAAAAAATTTGATACTTTGTAAAATCATGAGGTTTTCTCTCAGCACTGTGTCAGACTCATTGGGATGCAAATTGATCATCATTGCGCTTGTTTTCTGGACTTGCTGCACTTGGGTTTTCCTGGCTTGGATGTGGCACAAGAACCGGTCGCCAGACGAGCAGGAGTGCTGTACCTGGCTCCACAGCATAGCTGATCGTCACTGTTGGCTACGAAAGCCACCCCCTCCCCTTTTATTGCCCCCCTGCACCCGCACTCTCACATTTGCAGCACCCACTTGGGGGTTGTTGCCAGTGGGGGAAGCAAACTAAAATCTGACTCCCGAAATGGGCAAGCTACCTGTGGAGGCTCAATCACCTATATTATTGAAATGAGACCGAAACAGAAAACACTGGACAATCTCTCCAGGTCTGACAGCACCTGTTTGAAACGTTAGCTCCCTTCTCTCTCCACAGATGCTGTCAGACCTGCTGAGATTATCCAGCATTTTCTGTTTTTGCTTCAGATTCCAGCATCGGCAGTAATTTGCTTTTATATTATTGAAATGAGACCAGAGTCTCCGACCTCCCGGTTGTGCCACGTGCTGCCTCTGCAGCCCCGATTTTGGACCCAGAAAGGAGATACAAATTTCTCACTCGTCGATTCAGTTATGTACTGTTTTGTAGTTGAGAGGTTTTGACAAATGGGATGGCCAGGACCAGAAAAGACAGCCTGTTTGGGTTCCCAAACTTTGGAAAATGCCGTAACTAGTCTAGCTGTCGTACTCCTATATTTTGTTCTGCAAAATGTTTATCTAGTTCTGTCTTAGGTTTGCCCACACCGTTCACCTCCACTGCCTCTATGGGTAGTCTATCCCATTCATCAGCCTATCCTCCTGTGTCCTCTTTTATACTCCCCACTGCACAAGAAAAAAAGCAAGTGCTTGCAGAGTGACCATTCAAGACAAATAGTTTGAATCGCATGAACAAATCATAGTCACAAAATCTGTCCTCATTCATGTAGCAGGATTGTGAACAGATTAACTTTCCTTCATTTTAAAAGCAATGGGTTGATGGAATGGTTGATGGCACGCTTTATCATGGGGACAAATATTAGTTGAATTTAAATTTTGCAAAATATGTCTCTAATTATAATTTTTTCCCCCCTGTCTAATGATGAAAAGATTAATTTTTGAAGATAATAGCATTCAGTCTGCATTAGTACCGGGCATTTAGAACAACAAAGTGAAAAATAATTTATTTTAAAATTCAAATGTTGTCCTAATTGCGTTGAATTACACATAAAAGGCAACAGATGTTGTCAAG
Organism: Scyliorhinus torazame; assembly: GCF_047496885.1. Taxonomy (NCBI): domain Eukaryota; kingdom Metazoa; phylum Chordata; class Chondrichthyes; order Carcharhiniformes; family Scyliorhinidae; genus Scyliorhinus; species Scyliorhinus torazame. The sequence continues at coordinate 338,070,748 of NC_092708.1, forward strand.
GCCTTTATATATCTCCGTCTACAGTGAACTGTAGCTCGTGACAGTCTCCCTTTGCCTTGTTCCTGTTTGAAGCCTGAACGAGTATCAAGATAAAAGTGACTGTAGCTTTTATTGAAGTGTTTACTAATATAGGCTATGAGATGCACAATCATCCAAAAGTTCTATTGAAATGCTTGCCTATTCAGAATGTAAAGAATGAATGAGTATCTGTCAGTAACAGTGCATCTTCTACAGCTGCGGCGAGCTTGTGCAAAGACAAAATTGTTTCTGCTTCGGTCTCTTAACAAAAGGCAGTCTAAATTTAGGTTTGAGTTTTTTTGAAAAAAAAATCATCTATCTTTATGGTATTTCTATGTTGCCACATGCTGAATTTATGCTGTTCAGAAAACCTGATAGTTTTCCTCTGCACAGCTTTCTGACTCACTTGAGGCAAGTGATCGTCATGGCGACAATGTACAGACGTCACCGAGAGATTAAGGCATGCAAATGCACAAAAGTGAACAAAGCAGCTTTCTCTGGAGGTCTCAGTTATGGAACAATAAAAAAATATAAATAGCAGACAGTAGCCGAACCTTGAACATCGTGCCAGGGAAACGGAAAGTAAAATGTTAGAGGTTTTAATTTTTTTTACTTTAATTCTGGACAGTGCCCTGAGAGCATGGTCGGCATTACATATTCAGTACATTTCCCAAGGACATTCAAATGCAGACGGTGGTGATTTGAATATTTCTAAGTGCACTTTTGTATATCATGCAAAGTACATCCTTGTGTATCTATTTATGTTACTTCATTCAAATGAGTTGTTTTGGGGAATGAATTTCATAAGTTTTCATATTGGCTTGAATTTACATAATAATCATGGACAAATAGGAGGAAAAAATGAAATCACAAACATGGGAGGCCTGAAAGACCTTTTCAAGCAACCTTGCATATAGGAAAGCTCAGGTTCGATCTTGTGTCATCATGTCAGTATGGCAATCATTCAAGATTTGGTATTAGCTTAAGCTTATGATATCTTTAAATTCACCTTAAATGCGAAAATAAAAACATGACACAAATCCACTTCAACTAGATGCATGTAGAACACTTTTGCCAATATAAGCCAATGTGCCCTCTCTCTCTCCAAGGCAGCTTTCAACAATACCAAACACGGAGTATTATAGTAAAATAATTTTAGATAGGTTCTGAATAGCTGAGGGAACATTGGTTTTTATCTTCCAGGATGTTAGATTTTAGAAGGAAGCGGGGAGAGAGAAAACGGGGAACTGCAGGACAATTTGGCAGACATCAGTAGTAGTGAAAATGCTAGAATCTTTGTTTTTATTCTTTCATGGGATGTGGATATTGCAAGTAATGCCAGCCTTTGTAGCCCAACCAGAATTTCCCCTTGCAACTGAATGGCTTGCTTGGCCTTTTTAGAGGACAGTTAATAGTCAACCACATTGCTGTGGGTCTGGAGCCATATGTAGGCCAGACCAGGTAAGGATGGCAGATTTCCTTCCCTAAGGAATATTAGTGAACCAGATGGGTTTTTACAACAATCAATGATAGTTTCATGGTCACCATTACTGAGACTAGCTTTCAATTCCAGACTTATTAATTGAATTTAAATTTCACCAGCTGTGACGATGGGATTTATGCCAGTCTCCCCAGAGCATTAGCTTGGGTTCTGGATTACTACTCCAGTGGCATTGTCACTACACTATCGTCACCTCATGAGGATGCTATATGAGTGCACGTAGAAAATCATGATATGATAGGGCAGAGTCTGCCGTGTTCTTGCCCATTCACTTAAACTATCGATATCCATTTACAACCTCTTGACATCTTCGTCATCACTTACTTTCCCACATAACTTTGCACCTTCAGCAAACCTAAATATATTAAACTCAGTCCCCTCAGCTAAGTAATTGATATAGATTTTGAATAACAGGACCAAGTACTGATCCGCTAGTTGCAACCTGCCAACCTGAAAATGATCCATTTATTCCTACTCTGGTTCTGTCCGTTAATCCTGGCCAATGATAAGCAATTACCATGTGCCCTTTAATTGAAATGCGGGTAGCAAATTCCCAGCCATAGTTTAGAAGAATGTGATGTGATCTCATTGAGGCATTTGAAATCTGAAAGGGTAGATGTTGGGAGGATGATTTCCCTGTCTCGAGTGTCTACAACTAAGGGTCACAACCTCAGGACAAGGTGTCAACCATTTTGGACTAAGATGAGGAGAAATCTCCTGACTCAAAGCATTGTGAGTATCTGGAACAATTGACCACAGAGCTCGGTTGTTGAATATGCTCAAGACAGATTTTTGAAACCTGAGGGAATCAACGGGCATGGGGATAGGTGGGAAAGTGGAGTTGCAATAGAAGATCAACCAAGATCTTATTGGATGGCAGGGCAGGCTCAAGTACTGAATGGTTTACTCCAACATTTGCTCCTTAAGTTCTTGCAAACAAAAGTCATGGGGGGAGAATATGGACATCATTGCATCCTTTGTTTTGGGTGAAAAATAATTTTGTGGCACAGTAGCATTGCCACTGGACAAGTAATCCAGGAGAAGTCTCTGGGGACCCAGGTTCGAATCCCACCATGGTTAATGGTGAAATATGAATTCAATAAAAATCTGGAATTAAAAGTCTAATGATGACCACAAAACCATTGTCAATTGTCATAAAAACCCATCTGATTTAGAATTTACCATTTGGCCCATTGAGTCCACACCGGAAAGGCCAACCCACCTAAGCCACACCTCCATCATATCCCCAAACCCAGTAACCCCACTTAACCTTTTTGAACACATGGGCAATTTAGTATGGCCAATCCACCTAACCTGCCCATCTTTGGACTGTGGGAGGAAACCGGAGCTCCCGGAGGAAACCCACGCAGACACTGGGAAGATGTGCAGACTCCGCACAGACAGTGACCCAAGCCGGGAATTGACCCTGGGACCCCGGAGCTGTGAAGCCATAGTGCCAACCACAATGATACCCACTAATGTCCTTTACGGAAGGAAATCTGCCTCTATGTCTCTCTAGATCCACAGCAATGTGGTTGACACTTAATCAACTCCGGGATGGCCAATAAATGCTGGCCCAGCCGGCAACGCCCACATTCCATGAACGAATGAAAGAAAACACTTGGGTCATAATCTCCCTGTGTAGCCTCTCGCAGAAGTTTCCTGCTACAGTCACTTCTGAGAAATACTAACATTAAAATATTCAAAAATTGTTCCCTCAGATCCAGCATCAGTCTTCGGTAAATTTCAAATACCAGTTTACAGTCCTCAAAGTTTTTTTGATTAAATTAACTTTATAAGTAGTAAAATAATTATCCTGTGTAAAGAAGAGCACTTAACCATGATCATTTGTAGCTGACTACTTTTACTTCTGGTTCTGCAATACCTTCATATTGAGTTCCCAAATTCAATTCATTAATTGTATCAGTGTTTTTCCAAGTGTTAGGAGTGTATTAGCATCTGTTAAATACTTATAACATCATCAGTGTGTTCTCTTTGATACTAAATCATTGCTTTATTGTAGATGGAGTTTAACTGGAAGTGCTGCTCTCTATTCCGACCATGTGAAATCTCACCCAGATTATTTTAGATGTCCTTCAAGACTAACAAATTTTCATGTTCAATATCAAATTTATATATAAACACAAATACACAACTCATTAATCTTGGAGGATAGCAGAAACAGACATAAAGGGCGCGATTTATCAGAAATGAAACAGTCTCGTGTCGAACGTGTTGAGTCGGGTGTTTCCCAGCGCTGGCAGTGTCAAGAATGATCCCGTTGTTGAACGATCTCTGCGTCATTCCTTCCCTCGGTGAGGAATGTCCTGCTGAGGCCGCACTTAGTCCTCTTTCCTGCACTAAGGAGCTCCACTCGCAAGTGCAGGAAGAGATCGGGGAAACACCCCACCACGGTGAACGGACCACCCCCCCATGCCCCAGCGCACCAATAAAGGGATCATCGAACTCCCCGCACCCCTCACAAGGGAACGCCAATCTAGCACCTTGGCAGTGCCCCAGCCGGCCTGGCAGTGCCACCTGGGAGCCCTGGAACTGCCAGGGTGGCATCTGGGCAGCACTGCCAGGGTGCCTGTTTGACATGCCACAGTGAGTGCCTGGATTCTACCCTGCCCCGAGCCCAATCACCCAGGGTCCCTGATTGCTTGGGAGACCCTCCAAGTGTCAGTACACCTGGTCCACGTTTGTGCAAACCAGTGCTAAATGACACCTGTTTGGGGTCTCCGAGACAAGGCCGTTAGGTCCTGATCACTGGGCAGATTCGGCATAGACATATTCAAGTGAGGCTAACTGCTCACTTGAATATGCAAATGTAGATCCCGGCCTCAATGGATGGGATCCAGATCGCAATGCCTTGTGAGATCTCGTTAGATCTCGCGAGATGTGATGAGGCTGGTAAATCTCGCAAGATTTACTGACCTCGCTGCGTCCCAAGTCGGGCAAGGTGAGGCCGATAGATCGTGCCCAAAAAGGTTACTTGCACATTTTTAGCGGTTTAGCACAGTGGGCTAAACAGCTGGCTTGTAATGTAGAACAAGGCAGCAGTGCGGGTTCAATTCCCGTACCGGCCTCCCCGAACAGGTGCCGGAATGTGGCGACTAGGGGCTTTTCACAGTAACTTCATTGAAGCCTACTTGCGACAATAAGTGATTATTATTATTTTTTAAATATAAATTTACAGTACCCAATTCATTTTTTCCAATTAAGGGGCAATTTTAGCGTGGCCAATCCACCTAGCCTGCACATCTTTTGGGTTGTGGGGGCGAAACCCACGCAAACACGGGGAGAATGTGCAAACTCCACATGGACAGTGAACCAGAGCTGGAATCGATCCTGGGACATCGGTGCCGTGCGGCTGCAGGGCTACCCCACTGCGCAACCGTGCTGCCCATTATTATTATTAAATGAAATGACCTTCACTTGGTATCAATTAGTCATATTTCCTTTCCTTTTTCAGCAAAAGAGAACAGGGCTTCACATCTCTCTGACTGGCACTTGGAAGATAGTCCATCTATGATCAAGGAGAGGAAATGTGGCATGCATGGGCGAGATTCTCCGCCCCCCCCCCCCCCCGGCCGGATCGGAGAATTGCCGGGGGTTGGCGTGCCCCCCCCCCCCCGCGATTCTCCGGCCCGGATGGACTGAAGTCCCGCTGCTAAAATGTCTGTCCCGCCGGCGTACATTAAACCACCTACCTTACCGGCGGGACAAGGTGGCGAGGGCGGGCTCCGGGGTCCTGGGGGGGCGCGGGGCGATCTGGCCCCGGGGGCTGCCCCCACGGTGGCCTGGCCCGCGATCGGGGCCAACGATCCGTGGGCGGGCCTGTGCCGTGGGGGCACTCTTTTCCTTCCGCCTTTGCCATGGTCTCCACCATGGCGGAGGCAGAAGAGACTCCCTCCACTGCGCATGCGTGGGAATGCCGTCAGCGGCCGCTAACGCTCCCGCGCATGCGCCGCCCGGAGATGTCATTTCCGCGCCAGCTGGCGGGGCACCATAGGCCTTTTCCGCCAGCTGGCGGGGCGGAAATTCGTCCGGTGCGGGCCTAACCCCTTAAGGTTGGGGCTCGGCCCCCCAAGACGCGGAGCATTGCACACCTTTGGGGCGGGTGCGATGCCCGACTGATTTGCGCCGTTTTGGGCACCAGTCGGCGGACATCGCGCCGATACCGGAGAATTTCGCCCGGTCTTTGAATTTACAGTCACATCCACAGCCTAACACATTGTAATAACTAAATTGGATAAGCCTTGAAAATGGCGGTGGGGCTCATGGTATACAGTTAACGCCTGTCCCTTCATTGCAATGCAGGCTGCGCTCAAAATTTGAACTGCCTGCATTTTTGAGAGATCGCTGCATACAAACATGCTGTTCATTGGCTACAACGTCAGCAGGTGGCTAGAAATTGCAAGTGGCTAACATTACTTAAAGGCAGCCTGTAACTCTGGAATAGGAGGTACATTGTGGCTGCAAGAAGTGGTACTAGTCCGTGATGAGTGCATCTTTGAGGAATGTCTGAATATGTGAGAGGCGTGCTCCAAGGTGTCTGGTAATGCACTATGATCTTGGTGCAGGACATGGAGAAAAGGAGAGACATGGGGCTGAATTTTCTTGCCCCCCTCCCAACTCCCCTAAGGTGAGAATAGAGCCAAGATTCCCCAAAAATATCAGTACCAATTTAAAATTGGCTCTGGCAATAATCCTCAGGGCAGGTGAGGGTGAGATGAATCCTGCTCTCCTCCCCATTGAGACCAATTAAACTTGTTAAAAAGTTTGTTAAGAATTTATTGAAGGAGGAGAGAAATATTTAAAGGAGCATGAAGGTATCAGAAAACTTGAGGAAGTAGCAAGCAATATGGATCTTTGAGGAAGTATCAAACAACATGCATAAAGGGGAACCTCTGGATGTGGTGCACTTAGATTTCCAGAAGGCATTTGACAAGGTGCCACATTAAAGGTTACATCACAAAATAAGAGCACTGGGTGTAGGAGTTAATATATTATTTGCTAACAGGAGACAGAGTGGGCCCAAATGGGTTATTTTAAGGTTGGTAAGATGTCACGAGTGGAGTGCCAAATAGATCAGTGCTGGGGCCTCAACTATTTACAATCTATATTAATGTCTTGGATGATGGGACCAAATGTATGGTAGCTAAATTTGCTGCTAACACAATGCTAGGTAGGAAAGTAAGCTATCAAGATGACACAAGAAGTCTGCAAAGGGGATAGATAGGTAACTTCAGTGGGCAAAAAATAGACAGATGATGTATAATATGAGAAAATGTGTACTAGTCCACTTCGGCAGGAATATAGAAAAGCAGCATATTATTTAAATAGGGAGTGATTGCAGAACCCGGTGGTGTAGAGCCAAAGTCCTGGCAAGTGAATCACAAAAGTTAGTAAGCATGTACAGCAAGCAATTGGGAAGGCAAATAGAATTTGAAAATAATTGCAAGAGGAATGGAATATAAAAGCAGGGATAATTTGCGACAGTTGTATAAAGTATTGGTGAGGCCATACCTAGAGTACTGTGTACAGTCTTGGTCTCCTTATTCAAGAAAGGACATAACACTGTGTTAGAAGCAGTTTGGACGAGGTTCAACTTAACTGATTCCTGAGATGGGGGAATTATCTTATGAGGACAGGTTTGTCATGTGAGAGTACCTTTAAGAAATGGGTGCTTATAAATGGGTGTGTATATAAATATCTATGGTAAGAGTACCTTTAAGAAATGAGTGTTTACTACTGCAGTGATGTCAGAGAGTGGGTGGCGCTGGGCTGTCTGTCAGATTTTTACTTTTGCTTTAGGCTGTTTGCTGTAGGGTGTGGTTTAGTTTTGTTTTCAGTGTTGGAGCTGAAGCCAGACAGAGCAGGTGCACTGTTGATCTCTCTGCCATGAAAAGACTATCTCTTGATCATTTGGTGAATTCAGAATTTTATAAACGTTCTCAGTAGTGAATGTAAACCTAATGTGCTTCTGGTAAAAGGTATTTTAAGGATGTTAAAAGGGAAGTTATTAAGGATTACTTAGTGTTGTATTCTTTGGGGGTTGTATTTGAATTAATGGTTGCTAAGATGTTCACTGTATGTTTTAGAAAGGTTAACTTGAGTTCATAGAATAAACATTGCTTTGCTTCAAAAAATACTTTTCCATTTCTGCTGTACCACACCAGTAGAGTGGGCCGTGTGCTTCCTATACCACAATCTATTAAAAGTTGTGGATCAGGTGAACTCCATGATACACTTTGGGGTTCTCTAAACCCTGACCCATAACAAATTGGGGGCTTGTCCGGGATAAAAGTCTATCTATTGGATTGGCTTAGTGAACTTAAAAGACAGTGAGAGGTGAGCATATTGTGGTTGCTTTTCAGGTGTGGTATTTCAGTGTAAGTAGGGAGTGTGTTGTGGACAATGGCTCTTTCAGCGGCTCAGACGTTTTTGGGGGTGGAGACAGTCACACACAGTACCTTACGGACAGAGACGAAAAGCAGTTTGTTAGATTTGTCAAAAACATTGCAGTTAACATTACCTGACAAAATGTGAAAAGATGAGGTAATTATGGCGGTGGCTAAGCATTTAAAGTTGCCTGAGATATAGTCTGACTCATTAGAAATGACAAAGATCCAGTTGCAGATTAATCAACTTGAACATGAAAAAGAATTAAAGCAGCTTGAATATGCAATGAGAGAAAGGGAGATACAGATCACGGAAAAAGAAAAGGAGAGAGAAGAAACAAAGAAAGAAAGAGATAAGAAAAGGAAAGAGATAGAGAGGAAAGGGAAAAAGAGAGAGAGTTTGAACTTCAGAAAATGGCTACGAAACATAACAGGTCAGTTAAAATTGGCAGACATAAAGGCAAACGTACAGCTGGAGGATAGTGATGAGGATAGTGAGAAAGAGCTCCATAGTCAAAGGCTTGGTGGGGATCTATTTAAATATGTCCAAGCATTACCAAGATTTGATGAGAAGGAGGCGGAAGCCTTTTTCATTTCATTTGAGAAGGTAGCTAAACAAATGAAATGGCCACAGGACATGTGGGTATTACTGATTCAAACAAAGCTGGTAGGCAGGGCTAGCGAAGTGTTTACACCACTACCGGAGGAGGTATCTGGAACGTATGAGGAGGTGAGAAAATCCATCTCAGGCGCATATGAACTAGTGCCTGAAGCCTACAGACAAAAGTTTAGCAATTTAAGGAAAGAATTTGGTCAAACATACATGGAGTTTGAAAGGCTCAAACAGAGTAATTTTGATAGGTGGATAAGGGCTTTGAAAATAGACCAAACGTATGAAGCTGTCAGAGACATTATGCTTTTGGAGGAGTTTAAAAATTCAATTCCTGATGTAGTGGGAACTCATGTGGAAGAGCAGAGGGTTAAAACTGCAATATTAGCAGCATAAATGGCAGATGATTATGAATTAGTTCATAACTCAAAGCTTGGTTTCCGACATCAGTTTCAGTCTGTGAGGGATAGAAACTGGGGACATGAGAAATACTCAAGTGGTAAAGGCAAAGGTGATCTGATGGGAGATAATAAGGAGAGTGTACCTCAGATTAAAAAAGAAATCCAGGAGTGTGGAAAAGAAATAAAGTTTCAAATGTTTTCACTGTAATAAACTAGGCCATGTAAAGTCACAGTGTTGGTGGTTGAAGAAAAGCACTGGGAAGGCTGGTGTGGTAAAACCAGATAAGACAGTGGGGTTTGTGAAAGTGGTAAAGGAAAGCCCAAATGAAGCGAAGGAGGTGCAAACGATTGCACAGCCTGATCAAGAGGTGATTGATAAGAAGGTGCCAGATCCCTTTAAAGAATTTACTTGTGTGGGTAAAGTTTACTCATGTGTATCAGGAGGAGCAGGTAAAGAAGTCACAATTTTAAGAGATACGGGAGCTAGTCAATCTTTAATGGCAAGAGATGAGGAGTTATATAGTTTGGGAAGAATGTGGCCAGAAAAGGTGGTACTATGTGGAATTCAAGGTGAGAGGAGTAGTGTTCCATTATATAACGTAAGGTTGGAAAGTCCAGTGAAGAGTGCTGAAGTGGTAGTAGGAGAAATAGAGAAACTATCTTGTCCAGGAATACAGTTTATCTTGGGTAATGATATAGCTGGATCACAGGTGGGAATGATGCCTACTATGGTTGATAAGCCAGTGGAGAATCAGACAACTGAAGTGTTGAAGGACGAATATCCTGGGATTTTTCCAGATTGTGTAGTAACAAGGTCGCAAAGTCACAGGTTAAGACGAGAGGAGAAATCAAAGAGTGAAGTTGAAGTGCAATTATCAGAAAGGATTTTTGATCAGATGGTTGAAAAAGAACAAGAACAGGTGGAGGATGAGGCGGATAATTTTAGTTCAGGAAAATTGGCGGAGTTACAACAGAAAGATATAGAAATAAAACGGATGTATCAGAAAGCATATACGGAAGAGGAATCTGAGTGTATACCAGAGTGTTATTACCGTGAAAGTAATGTTTTGATGAGAAAATGGAGACCTTTACATATGCAGGCGGATGAAAAGTGGGCAGAAGTTCATCAAGTAGTATTGCCGGTAGGGTATAGAAAGGAGGTGTAGCGAGTTGCCATGAGGTACCAGTGGGAGGTCATTTGGGAATAAGGAAAACTCAAGCTAAAATCCAAAAACATTTTTATTGGCCTGGACTACATAAAGATGTAGTTAAATTTTGTCAATCATGTCACACATGTCAAGTGATAGGGAAACCTCAGGCAGCGATAAAACCAGTGCCCTTAATACCCATTCCAGCATTTGAGGAACCTTTTACACGGGTCCTAATTGATTGCGTAGGACTGCTTCCTAAAATGAAAAGTGGGAATCAATATCTTTTGATGATAATGGATGTGTCTACTAGGTTTCCAGAGGCCATTCCAGTACATAATATTACAGCTAAAAAGATTGTGGAGGAGTTACTTAAATTCTTTACTAGATATGGACTACCCACAGAAATACAATCGGATCAAGGATCACATTTTACCTCCAGGTTATTCAAAGAAGTTATGGATAGCTTAGGAATAAAACAATTTATATAAATTGCGTACCATCCAGAATCGCAGGGAGCGTTGAAAGGTGGCATCACACATTAAAGACAATGTTGAGGGCTTATTGTCAATATTATCCAGAGGATTGGGGTAAAGGAATTCCATTCGTACTGTTTGCAATTAGGGATGCACCTAATGAGTCAACCAAATTTAGTCCTTTTGAACTAATTTTTGGTCATGAGGTAAGAGGACCACTTAAATTGATTAAGGAAAAATTGGTGAGTGAGAAATTAGAACTTACATTAGGGAACGATTAAATAGTGCAGGTGAATTGGCTAGACAACATTTGAAAGTTGTACAAAATGTGATGAAACGGGTAGCGGACAAGAAATCCAAAGTTTGTAGTTTTGCCAGTGGAGATAAAGTTTTAGTATTGTTGCCAGTGGTAGGTGAGCCTTTAAAAGTAAGGTTTTGTGGACCTTATCAGATTGAAAGGAAATTAAGTGAGATGAATTATGTGGTAAAAACGCCAGACAGAAGGAAGACTCACCGAGTATGTCATGTGAATATGCTTAAAAGGTACTTTGAAAGGGAAGGAGAGAAAAAGGAGGAGGTTTTAATGATTCTAACTCAAAGTGACAAACCAAATCCAGATGACTGTGAATTTGACATACCTCAAATTAAATTGGAAAATGAGGATGTTCTTAAAAATTGGGATAAATTGTTAAGTTACCTTCCAGAGGAAAAACAAACTGACCTGAAAGAGCTATTGATATCACATGGGCATATTTGTGGAGATAAATTGGGAAGTACTAAAATGGCTATACATTGGGAAATGCTGTTCCAATCAAACAACATTCATACAGACTTAACCCTTTAAAATTGGCACAGGTTAACAAAGAGATTGAGAGTATGCTTAAAAATGGCATAATTGAAGTGGGTTGCAGCCAATGGAGCTCACCCATAGTGACGGTACCAAAACCAGACGGTACACAACGGTTGTGTGTGGACTATAGAAAGGTTAATGCAGTTACAAGAAAGGACTCTTATCCTATCCCACGTTTGGAGGATTGCATTGAGAAAGTGGGACAATCAGCTTTTATTTCCAAACTGGATTTACTTAAAGGTTACTGGCAGGTCTCCTTTATCCGAAAGGGCGAAGGAGATTTCAGTTTTTGTGACTCCTGATGGTATATATCAATTCAAAGTTATGCCATTTGGCATGAAAAACGCCCCAGCCACATTTCAACGGTTAACTAACAAAGGTGTTTTAGGATTACCCAATTGTGCGGTATACATTGACGATCTGGTAATTTTCCTCCTGACATGGACAGAACATTTAAAATATCTGATGGAGTTATTCAATTGACTTCAGGAGGCGGTTTTGGTGATAAACCTAGCCAAAAGTGAATTTGGAAAAGCCCAAGTCACTTTCCTTGGCCATACAATCCGACAGAGTCGAATGGTCACACGGGATGTGAAACCAACAGTTATTGAGGAGTTTCCGATACCCTCAAGACGAAGGGAAATAATGTGATTTCTTGGCATGAGTGGATTTGATCGAACATTTGTATGAACATTTTGTAGCATGATTGCTCCAACTGATGGACTTGCTGAAGACACGTCAAAAATTTCAGTGGACAGCGGACTTTCGACAGGCATTTGACTGCCTGAAAGCTGTGATAACCAATGCTTCTGTGTTGGAGAATTACAAGAGACTCTGTGATCAGATTGAACTAAAGTATCTGACTTTAAAGAGAAATTCCGAGGAGTAGAGAAATGGATGGATCATGCAGAGACCTTCTTGTTCAAAGAGACTGTTAATCGAGATGGATTTCAGTTGGAGGAAGACGAACGGAACAAAAATGGACTATATTATTATACCTGTTTGCGTGTGTTGTTTTTTGAAACGAAAATGTATATTTACTGTGTGCATTTTTTGAAGGATAGTGAAAAGGCTGAAAAATTAAACCATCTTGAAGTTGATGGGTTTTTTTTGGGGGGGGAGGTGTCATGTGAGAGTACCTTTAAGAAATAGGTGTTTATAAATGGGTGTGTATATAAATATCAATGGTGAGAGTACCTTTAAGAAATGAGTGTTTACTACTGCAGTGATGTCAGAGAGTGGGTGGAGCTGGGCTGTCTGTCAGCTTTTTACTTTCATTTTAGGCTGTTTGCTGCAGGGTGTGTTTTAGTTTCGTTTTAAGTGTTGGAGCTGAAGCCAGACCGAACAGTTGCACTGTTGATCTCTCTGCCATGAAAAGACTATCTCTTGATCATTTGGTGAATTCAGAATTATAAATGAAACAGTAGTGAATGTAAACCTAATGCGCTTCTGGTAAAAGGTGTTTTAAGTCTTATGGATGTTAAATGGGAAGTTATTAAGGAATACTTAGTGTTGTATTCTTTGAGGGTTGTATTTGAATTAATGGTTGCTAAGATGTTCACTGTATGTTTTAAAAAGTTTAACTTGAGTTCATAGAATAAACATTGTTTTGCTTTAAAAAATACTTTTCCATTTCTGCTGTACCACACCTGTAGAGTAGGCCGTGTGCTCCCCATACCACAATCTATTAAAAGTTGTGGGTCAGGTGAACTCCATGATACACTTTGGGGTTCTCTAAACCCTGGCCCATAACAGGTTGGACATGTAGAGCCTGCCACCATTGGAGTTGAGAAGAATAAAAGGTGATCTTATTGAAATATGCGGGGACTTGACAGGGTGAATGCTGAGAGGATGGCTCCCCTAGTGGGAGAGATTAGAACTAGGGGACACAGTTAAAAAAATAAGGGACCTCCCATTTAAGATGGAGATGAGGAGAATTTTTTCTCGCAGAGGGTCAGGAGTCTTTGAAACTCTTCCGCAGAGAGCAATGGAGGCAGGCCCACAGCTTAATTCTAAGAGTTAGATAGTCGTTATTGGGCGTCGCTGTCTGGGCCAGCATTTGTTGCCAATCCCTAATTGCCCTTGAACTGAGTGGCTTGCTAGGCCATTTCAGAGGAGGGCAGTTAAGAGTCACCCACATTGCTGTCGGCCTAGAGTCACATGTTAGGCCAGACCGGGTAAGGACAGCAGATTTCCTTCCCTGAAGGGCATTAGTGAACCAGATGAGTTTTTACGACAATAGTTATGGGCCAGGGTTTAGAGAATCCCAAAGTGTATCATGGAGTTCACCTGACCCACAACGTTTAATAGATTGTGGTCTGGGGAGCACACGGCTCACTCTACAGGTATGGTATAGCAGAAAATGGACCAGTGTTTTTTTAAAAACAAAACAATGTTTATTCTATGAACTCAAGTTAACCTTTCTAAAACAAACAGTGAACATCTCAGCAACCAGGAAATCAAATACACCCCCCAAAGAATACAACACTAAGTAACCTGTATGCTGTTCTTTTAACATCCAAAAGGCTTAACAAACCTCCAAACAGGAGCACATCAGGGTTTACATTCAAGACTGAAAACATTTATACTTCTTCTGAATTCACCAAATGATCCATAGATAGTTTTTGGATGGCAGAGATCAACAGCAGTGCAGCTCACTTTTAACTTCAGATTCAGCTCACTGAAAAACACAGACACACCCAAGCTCTTTCTCAAACTGAAACTAAAAAGCAGAAGTGGAGCTCAGCTCCACCCACACTCTGACATCACTCCAGTAACATGAGCAGCTCCATTTCTTAAAGGTACATTTCTTAAACACTCATTTCTTAAAGGGTTCTCTTGCATGACACAATGGACAATGGTTTCATGGTCAAAATTATACTTTTAATTCCAGATTTTTTTATTGAATTCAAGTTTCACCGTCTGCCATGGTGGGATTTGAACCCAGATCCCCAGAACATTACCCTAGGACTCTGGATTACTAGTCTAGCGACAATACCACTATGCCACTGCCTCCCCACATTCTCGACTGATAAGGGAGTCAAAGGGTATAGAAGTTAGGAAGGAAAGCGGAGTTGAGGCCATAATCAGATCAGCTATGATCTTAGTAAATCGCAGAGCAGGCTCGAGGGGCCAGTGGTCTACTCGTGTTCCTGATTTGGATGCTCATTTTATGTATGTATGTAAACTGTCAGTTTCTAAACAGCTGAGGGGAAATTGGTACACCGTCACCAGTTAAACCTTCCCCAGAGCACCACCCAATAGAGAATCAGTGGGACAAAAGAGCACTGGGCATTTTGTAAGAGGTTACCTTTGGCACTACACTAACCGCTGGGAGAGTGAACACAGCATTCAGGCAGGTTGCACCCTAGCATCATCAGAGCAGAGGAGCAGGGACAAAGTGGACAATTGGGTGGTCACCTGCAGCGAAGGAAGACTCCTGTTGGTGGTGCAGCCATTATTTTGTCCCAATTTTGTGTTGGGGGTGGGGTGGGGGGTGGTCAGATTATGGGCCTGATGGTGATGAGTGGTAACATTGTCCCCAGAAAGGGCAGAAGGCAGAATCTTGGGAACCAGGAGATCAAGGGAAGAGAAAGAAGGGCCAAAAAGGAAACAAAGGCCAAACCCTCAACGTAGGATCAACTGCTGAATACAGAGCTATCTGGAGATGACTAAGATGCATTGCCACAGGAGACTGTGACTCTCAGCCAGCTGTTTACACACATCTGTGCCCTTATTATTGAAAACCTTGCACCTCACAGCATGGGTCCTAGGCCTTGTTAAAGGCGGTAAAACTCTCTGTGGCCTTGAAATTCTTTGCTCCATGATCCTTCCAAGCTCACAGGCCTTATTGGCACCCCAACAACAGATGCACACCACTACATCTTGGACATAACTTTAAGCCTCTTTGCCATAACTGGATAGGGTATTCATTTGATGACAGACATGCCTTGCCGGGTCAGAGCGCATCAGGCTTTACCTCCATTGTTGCAACCCCCAGGTGAAGGACATCATCCCTGTGGCTGTCATGACACCCAGTGACCTGTCCTCCCGCGACATCCTACTGGTCAGTGACCACTAAAGTTGTCTCCATGTGCGTGCTTACTTTCCTGGCAACTGCCAAGAGCCCTTCATCCTTCTACAGTCCGGGCTGCCTCAGTTATTCACTCCAACCCACAAAGTGCATGGCTGGATCTAAGGGAGTAAGAGAAATCCCTTGAAGAGCTGGATACTGGCACGTCTATGGGAATGAGATATAGAGGATCAGAGGCGATACAACCATTGTCACTTGCTTAGCAGAACAACCACTGAGAAGGCCTCTGAAAATGGGATTCTGGTGTCTGATGCCCTCCATATCCTTTGGCAAGTGATTGGTCTTTTGCCTCTGCGTCAAAAATTTAACACAACCTCATAGAATTTAGAGTGCAGAAGGAGGCCATTCAGCCCATCGAGTCTGCACCAACTCTTGGAAAGAGCACCCTACCCAAGGTCAACACGTCCACCCTATCCCCATAACCCAGTAACCCCACCCAACACGAAGGGCAATTTTGGACACTAAGGGCAATTTATCATGGCCAATCCACCTAACCTGCACATCTTTGGACTGTGGGAGGAAACCGGAGCACCCGGAGGAAGCCCACGCACACACTGGGAGGATGTGCAGACTCCGCACAGTTAGTGACCCAAGCCGGAATCGAACCTGGGACCCTGGAGCTGTGAAGCAATTGTGCTATCCACAATGCTACCGTGCTGTATCCATTTGTGGGAAGGAGAGCCTCCAGGCATATGCTTAGGAGGTAGAGGAATGAAGTATCAGTGGAGCTCAATGGCAGGACTGGAGTTCCAAGAATATGGATGACGTGAAAGACTAATTTTACCAATCTGACAAGAATGGATCTCCAGGTGAGTGATTCCAATCTTCAAGTACCACAAACTACCAATTACTTCCACCACTAGCCTCATCCATTGCTTAACTCACTTCACCTACCTCCCAACAATCTCTATCAATCTGTACTCCATTCTTCACTTCATATGCTTTACCTCACCCTTAAAGACTTTGCCCAATGGAAAGCCTTGCACCAACAATATGCAGTTCACATATGTAGGCAGCTTTTCACCGATGGCAGCTACAAACAATGCTGTCCCTTCCTTACTTTGTGGCTGTAGGAGTTAGCAGATTTCAGTCACAACCTCTTTTGTGACGTGAAGATATCAGGTGCAATGGTCCTCATTGAAGTCCAGGTAGGAGAATCTTTCACTAAAGATCCATAGAGATATTAGCCTCCTGCTGAGTGACCTTGGCTAGAATTCTCCAGTTGTTGGGATTCACTTTTCCCGCCGGCAGCGCATCCAACGTGTTTCCCGGCGGGGTAGGGTGGTTCCAATGGGAAAACCCATTGACAAGTGGCAGGAAGATAGAATCCTGTCACCAGCAAATGGGGCGCTGCTGAGAAACATGCGGCTGGGGAACCGGAGAATCCAACTCCTTGTCTCCTCTCCTTTACCTCCCTCTTCCAGCAGTGTGCCCTGTTCTGTGTCACTTCTCTTTATTTCCCAGTCAAGTTCCGATTCTCAGAGGAAGGCCTACTAGGCCATTCAAGTCTAGAAGCAACCTCTCTCTTAGCACAGATTTGAAATGATCAAAAAAGTGCTTCAAGACCAGCCAGACCACCCCATGAAGAGTATTAAAACTTTAGACAAGTACAGGAAAGTTTCAAACGCTCATACAATTACACCAGCAGTTGAAAGAAACAATCCAGCAACAAAAGCTGCAAGTTGCTCATGGTTCAGGGGCACCAACGTGGCGTGGTGTTTAGCACGGCTGCCTCACGGTGCCGAGAACCCGGGTTCGATCCCGGCCTGGGTCACTGACCGCGTGGAGTTTGCACATTACCTCCCTGTGTCTGCATGGGTCTCACCCCCACAATCCAAAATGACATGCAGGATAGGTGGATTGGCCATGCTGTATAATAATAATAATAACCTTTTGTTGTCACAAGTATGAAGTTACTAGTCGCCACATTCCGGCACCTGTTCGGGTAAGCTGGTATGGGAATTGAACCCGCGCTGCTGGCCTTGTTTTGCATCACAAACCAGCTGTCTAGCCCACTGAGCTAAACCAGTCCTATTAACACTGTAATGAAGTTACTGGGAAAACCCCCTAGTCGCCACATTCCGGCACCTGTTTGGATACACAGAGGGAGAATTCAGAATTCTCAGCCTGTATGGGAAGTGAACCCGCGCTGCTGGCCTTGTTCTGCATTACAAACCAGCTGCCTAGCCCACTGAGTTAAACCAGCCCCCCAGGTAAACCAGCCCCCCAGGTAAACCAGTCCCCCAGCTAAACCAGTCCCCCAGCTAAACCAGCCCCCCCTAAATTGCCCCTTAATTGCAAAAGAAGAATTGGGTACTCGAAATTTCTTTTGAAAGAAGTTGTTCATGATTCCTTTAAAATGATGCTGGTTTAATGTCAGGGTATGCGAGGTTAAAACAGAGTTTTGGCTGGAATGTGCAGTTTGAAAATGACAGCGTTGGTGTCAGATCTACAATCCACACTGATTTTCTCCAGTTGCTGTTCTGCATGTTACCAGTTGTTGTTACGCGTGTGCAAACACCTTTACCAAATAGAAGGTCCCCTATGGACCTCCTCCCATTTTTATTTTAGAGTACCCAATTCATTTTTTCCAATTAAGGGGCAATTTAGCGTGGCCAATCTACCTAGCCTGCACATTTTTGGGTTGTGGGGACAAAACCCACGCAAACACGGGGAGAATGTGCAAACTCCACACGGACAGTGACCCAGAGCCGGGATCGAACCTGGGACCTTGGCACCGTGAGGCAGCAGTGCTAACGCACTGCGCCACCATGCTGCCCTCTCCCATTTTTGATACTTAGGTAGCCTTGTGGCATTTTAAAAAAACGGATGCTACACCCCCAACTCTCCCTCTACACATCCATACTGCCAGTAATATTTAACAAAAAAATAATTCATATTTCCCAAATTAATTGGTCACGGTTCTTTTCTCTATAGCTAAACAAGTTTACTGTGAAAAGTATTATTTTCAGAACTAATTTGTTCAAAGTCGTTCAAATCTGATAAAGTTTTGAAAAGATTGGCAATGAAATGTCATGCAGTTGTTACAGGATTGGAAGGTCGACCCCGTGCATCATAAGATTCATCATGACCAATGCCAAAGCAATTTTCATTACTGCTTTGTCAGAGTAATTAAGAGGCGAACAGGATTCTAAAAGTGGGATTTTGAAGATCAAGGTAACAGCAGTACTAGTTCTGCTCCTTGTTATTTACATATAGCACACGTTGAACACTACAGAAACGAGGAAATCTCTCAAGAAAATAATCTTATGATGCCGCTGTCACTGTTACTTCTCAAGTTAAATGTAGTGACGAGCTGTCAAATTAATTAAGTCTACTTCACAACAGCTCAATCTAACCCTGCATCTTTAACTGTTTAAATCAGAGTCCAGAACTCAATGCAGGACCCCCAAAGGATTTTCATTTACCAATGGGCATGATGTACGTATGTATGCTCTACCTACCGGTTGCTGGCACGGAGTAGCCTAACCATCTTCCCTTAACTGGCAGGAGGACGGGGTCCTTCTGTGATCCACTTCCCACCCAGCACTGCGGGGAACCAACATTTCCCGCCCTCCCATTCAGCGCTCACAGGTCACCAGCCACATACCAATGAGTTCCAACCAACAAGGTTGTTCAGGCCTCCTATTGCTGCAATAATGTGAGTGACTCAATCTCACATCTACTACACACGTGACAGCAAACCAAGATTGGCCCTCCTGAGTTTAGTCTGTATAACAATGTTTTTAATTGTTGACCTAAAACTCTCTGAAAAGCTTCGGGTTCAAGATCATAGACTGGCGAGAATTATGACTATGGCAGTTTAAGAGTCTTTAACAACCAGGACACCCAGCATATCACAAGTTAGAAACATGAAAGGCTTTTCGGCCCTTCGAGTCTGCTCCGCCATTCATTGTGATCATGGCTGATTGTACAACTCAGTAACCTGTTTCCACTTTTCCCCCATATCCTTTCACCCCTTTAACCCCAAGAGATAAATCTAACTCCTTCTTGAAAACATGTTTTAGCCTCAACTGCTTTCTGTGGTAGCAAATTCCACTGCTCTCTGGGTGAAGACATTTCTTCTCATCTAAATCCTAAATGGACTTAGATGAGTCCCTGTATCCTAGACTGTGATTCTTGGTTCTGGGCCCCCTCCACCATCAAAAACATTCTTCCTGCATCCGCCCTGTCTAGTCCTGTTCGAACTTTATAGGTTTCACTGATATCCCCCCTCATTCTTCTAAACTCCAGCGAATACAATCCTAACCGACTCAATCTCTCCTCGTACGTCAGCCCCACCATTCCAGGAATCAGTCTGGTAAACGTTTGCTGTACTTCCTCCACAGCAAGAACATCCTTCCTCAGATAAGGACACCAAAACTGCCTACAATATTCCAGGAGTGATCTCACCAAGGCCCTGTACAATTGCAGCAAGACATCCCTGCTCCTGTACTCAAATCCTTTTGCCATGAATACAACATACCATGGGCTTTCTTCACCGCCTGCTGTACCTGTATGCTTACCTTCGACTGGTGTACGAGGATACCCAGGTCTCATTGCACATTCCCCTCGCCCAACCTATAGCTAGCTATCTGCCTTCCTATTTTTGCTACCAAAGTGGATAACCTCACATTTATTCACATTATACTGCATTTGCCATTCATTTGCCTACTCACTCAACTTATTCCCATTGTGTCTTTTCTTCTTGTCCTTGATTTCCCCCTCTTCTGACTCCTTGCATAGATTACCATCCCGCTGCCATTTTAGTTTATACCCTCCCCAACCACTCTAACAAATACTCCCCCAAGACCGTCAGTTTCGGTCCTGCCCAGGTGTAATCCGTCCAGATTATACTGGTCCCATCTCCCCAGAATCAGTCCCAATGGCCCAGGAATCTGAAACCCTCCCCCTCTCACCATCTCTTCAGCCATGTATTCATCCAATAATCCTGCTGCTTCTGCTCTGATTAGCTCGTGGCATTGGTAGTAATCCTGAGATCACTACCTTTTAAGGTCCTACTTTTCAACTTCCCAACTCCTTACATTCTGTTTTAGGGCCTCATCCTATTTTTCACCCGTTGTTTGTACCAGTCTCACTTTATCTCTTTTATCCTCCCAGTTCCTCTCGCACTCTGTTCTAGGTGCTGCTGACTGCCTG
Source organism: Scyliorhinus torazame (assembly GCF_047496885.1). Lineage (NCBI taxonomy): Eukaryota > Metazoa > Chordata > Chondrichthyes > Carcharhiniformes > Scyliorhinidae > Scyliorhinus > Scyliorhinus torazame. Next base: position 338,091,412 of record NC_092708.1, read on the forward strand.
TTCTGGCATGCACCTCACGCACTCTCCTCTAGGTGCTGCTGACTGCTTGTCCCAGTGTCCACCTCATGCACTCTCCTCTAGGTGCTGCTGACTGCTTGTCCCAGTGTCCACCTCATGCACTCTCCTCTAGGTGCTGCTGACTGCTTGTCCCAGTGTCCACCTCACGCACTCTCCTCTAGGTCCTGCTGACTGCTTGTCCCAGTGTCCACCTCATGCACTCTCCTCTAGGTGCTGCTGACTGCTTGTCCCAATGTCCACCTCATGCACTCTGCTCTAGGTGCTGCTGACTGTTTGTCCCAGTGTCCACCTCACGCACTCTCCTCTAGGTCCTGCTGACTGTTTGTCCCAGTGTCCACCTCACGCACTCTCCTCTAGGTGCTGCTGACTGCTTGTCCCAGTGTTCACCTCATGCAGTCTGCTCTAGTTGCTGCTGACTCTCTATCACAATGTCCACCTCACGCACTCTCCTCTAGTTGCTGCTGACTGCTTGTCTCAGTGTTCACCTCACGCACTCTCCTCTAGGTGCTGCTGACTCTCTATCACAATGTCCACCTCACGCACTCTCCTCTAGGTGCTGCTGACTGCTTGTCCCAGTGTCCACCTCACGCACTCTCCTCTCGTTGCTGCTGACTGCTTGCCTCAGTGTTCACCTCACGCGCTCTCCTCGAGCGTTGCTCACTGTCTGACCCTGTGTCCTCCTCTCACGCTCTCAATAAAAAGCTACACAGAATATCTCTGCAGAAAATATCATCAAAACCAAAGACAGGAAGCAATGATTCAGAGGATTTTTTTGGGAAAGCCAATAAAGGTGTAGCCACACAATGGCTAACTCCCAATTTAAAATGGCGAACGGCAAAAGCTGATGGGGAAAGTCAGCCAACAGGACAAAAATGAGCAGCTGCAGGTTGACTGTGTATTTACCTCTGGAAAGGCCAGACAAGATCGATACCAGCAACCATCAGCATAACAAAACACCAGCCATCTGCATACTAATGAGCAATCCCCGGGAACAATGAGCAACATTTAGACACACAAAGAAAAAACAGACTCTTCGGCACCAGCAGAAGCCTACACAAAAGGAGGTGAACGACCACCTCAAGACCGCCCATCGATCAGGGAACCGCTCCAGCATTGGAGAAAATCGAACCAAGCGATTGGTACAAAGTCCAATCACTTGGGACCAGGTACAGGGTCCGCCCCGAAAGGCGGGAAGCCCCTGGGGACTATAAGAATTGAGCCCCAAGTTCAAGGCGCTCTCTTCCACCTCTCTTCAACCTCTTCCAGCTCTCGTAACTCTTTAACAGCCGTTCAAAAACTGTAAGTCTTACTTCAACGCTCGCTACGAGATAGGCGCTCCTAGCTGCCAACCTGTACCAACTTCGAATCCCGCAGGCTCAGAACCCGAACAAAAGGCCATTTGTTTCCCTGACCTGGTGGGCCAGTTCCAAGTTAAGTATTGGCCTGTTAGCTGTAGAAGTAGCTTAGACGTAGAATTTGTACATGAGTAGTGATTACTGTGTATAATAAATGTGCTTTGATTTAAATCTTACTAAGCGGTGTATTGGATTATTGATCATTACTCGGACTTGAACCACTTGGCGGTATCAGAAAGATACCTGGCGACTCGAGAGCAAAGGTGATAAAACAGAGCAATTCAACTAAGGCAAAGTTAGCAACATTATTTGGCGACATCCTGACGGGACCCGATCTAGAAGTGGAAAACCACTCCGGAAGAACCCAGAATTTGAATTAGAGATCCAATTGGAAACAGAAAACCACAAGTGTTCAAGCAGTTCTGATCAATACTCATAATTCGGAAGTGTGTGTATGCATGTGTAACTAAGAGGGCGATAAGGTAAAACTGATAGATTTTTTGTTGCGACAAAACTGTCGGAAGTTTGTATATCGGAAAGTAGCGAAAGCCGTACCCGTATTTACAGCACCGCCTTAATACCCCTGTCCCAAATTTGAAGAGCAGCATTCGGATTAATACCCCTGTCCCAAATTTGAAGAGCAGCATTCGGATAGGAAAGATGGCAGTGCAGGCAATGCAGCGCCTCATGAACCCAGAGGAATTTGCGGTCACAGCGACCAGCAGCAGTAGAGTGGGACAATGTCCCATTTGGGAGGAAGAGATCAGGAAATATCTCAAAGGGAAAGGATGGCCCCTTTGGAATGAATTCTGTGATAACGAGGAATCAGGTCCCGGGAGTATAGGACGTACTTGGTGGGAGAACCTGAGTGAGAACCACAAAAAGAGCTTAGGCAAAGCTCGCAAGCCGATGGCATTCGTGTCCTGCTTGGCACAATTGCGAGGCACAGAGGAGGTCATCAGGACGCTCCGGAAAGAAGTAGAGGGCATACATCGAATGAGTAAGATCGATGTAAGCGAGGTAGAAAAGGAGAATTTAGAATTGAGAAGGAAATTGGCAGCAAAAGATGTAGAGGTGGAGGATGCCAAAAGGGCACACCAGTCTTGTCTGGTGCACTTAAGCAGCTTCCAGTCTCAATACGAAAAGGCCTATCAGGACACGCAACGTGCAGTCCTGGTACGTGAAGAAACAGAAAAGGAGGTAGAGGCATTACAGAAACAGTGCAGTGACCTAAAGGCAGCATTAAGAGCACTCCATGCTGCCACCACAGAACAAAGACAAAGCACGCTAGATCACGCAAAGTGCCGGAAGCAGATTGCAGAGCTGCAATCGCTGCTTTCTGTTCAGAAAGGTTTCCAGGAAACCTTTGGAGAAAAATTAGATCAGGAAGGCGGCCCTGATTGGGAAGAATTGAACGAAACAACGCAGAGATATGTTCAGGGAACATATGCGCAGGGAAAGTCACAAAAACGAAAAGCGCCCCAACCCCCCACACAGCAGATAGTTCAAGCTCCAATGAACCCAGTAACCACCCACCCCACAGCCACATCGGACAATGCGGAATTTCTATACTCCACCCCATTAACAGTGACCCAATTACGGGACGCGTGCGATAAGATCACACCGTTCCTTCCCACCTCCGACCCGCACCATTTCTTTGCCACAGTTAAGCATCAGGCGACCATGTACAGCCTGGATGAGTGAGAGCATGTAAAGCTCACAGTTTTAAGTTTAGACCCTTCAGTAGCAGCAGCCCTTCCCGACCCACAGAATGTAGGAGGAGGCATCTTGCAGAAATGCATACCGCGATCCTGGATGCGATCGGGTATAACCGGGGTGACCCCATAGACGGCTTCAACAAATGTAGGCGAAAGAAATCCGAGCACCCCACAGCGTTTGCTGGACGCCTGTGGATCCACTTTGCAGCAGTCTTTGGAGACTTAGACCGCGCCCATTTGTCCCCAGACAACATGGCCAAATGGACCCGCACGCTTATCTCCCATGCCACAGAAACAGAACAGAAAGCTTGCACAAGTTATAATCCCTCAGAGGAGGCCCATAACGAGAAGTGGGTAGTGAAAAGATTGTCCCGCGCTTGGGAGCAATCTATACAAAGCAAACCCGCAGTCAAGAATACCGAGGAAAAGCAGGCCAGAGCAGATATGCAGGCAGTAAAAACACACCAGAACCCCGCATGGGTGAATGAGGGAAAGAACAGCCCCCCACCCAAGTCACAGGAGTGTTACAACAGCGGACAGTTGGGACACTTCGCAAGAGAGTGCAATGCCCCTAAAAAGCCACAGAGAGCCCAGCAGATGGGCACTCTGAGTAAGAAAAAGACAGAGCCCATTCAAAGCGTTAGCGTCCGTTCAGATCAGACGGACTTGACCGGAACGGACTGACGGTGTACGGACCCCCCCAGTTGGGTCTGCGACACTCTTTGGGATAGGTCCGGACGACCGGTAGTTGCAGCGAAAATTTGGGGACAGCCCATTGAATTTCTCTGGGACACAGGAGGGTCCCGCGCCACAATAAATTCCTCCACCCTGTTTCAAAAGGACACGTGGCCCACTACAGCCACTATCACCCTCAGCGGCTTTACAGGCCACTCACAACAGGGACACATCACAGCCCCTGTATCCATTCAAATCGACACCATCACCACCAAGCACCCGTAGTTATAGTTGACCTGCCCCACACAGCAGAACACATTCTGGGAATCGATTTCATGAATTCCCATAATCATTCATTCGATCCAGTGAACCAGTGTGTCTGGAAGATGGCAAAATCCGCAAGAGCCCCCGCAACGCTCAACATAGGAGAGTACACAAACAAAACTAGCGCAGTAGGCGAGTTTTGGTTCAACCTGGCCACGCTTAGTACGGGCAAGCAGGTTAGGGCAGTTCTGCAAAAGAACAGGGCAGCATTCGCGACCCACAAGCACGACTGTGGACGGATGACTGGATCCGGACAGATAACAGAACCTGACCAAAGACCCCAAAAATAGTATGGATTTCCCCAAGAGGCAGAGGGAGAAATCTCCAAGGTAATAGAAAGCTTATTAGAGCAGGGCGTACTTAGATCAGTAGCCTCCACTAATAATGCCCCGATTTGGCTAGTGAGAAAGCCCGATGGATCATGGCGACTGACCATCGATTACCGGGAACTCAACAAAGTCACCCCCGCAGCAGCAATCACAGTAGCAACAAGTCCCGAGACCATGCTCAAGCAGGGACTCAATTCCCGATTCTTTACGGTTTTGGACGTCAGTAATGGATTCTGGTCCATTCCATTGGCAAAGGCGTGTCAGTACAAATTTGCCTTCACCTTTAAAGCACAGCAGTACACGTGGACATGCCTGCCACAAGGATTCCACAACTCCCCCTCCATTTTCCACCGACAGCTGGCAAATGGTTTAGCCAAATTCTCTCGCCCCGAATGTCTGGTTCAGTACGTAGACAACCTACTACTGCAGACAGACACCAAGGAAGAGCACATTGAGCTTCTGTCCGAACTCCTGGAACTCTTACACTCAATCGGTTGTAAAGTCAACCCCAAAAAGGCCCAGATTTTGGAAGAAAAGGTGATATATTTGGGAACAATTATCACACATGGTAAACGCGAGATCGAGCATAAAAGGATTGACTCGATTGCCAAATTGCCCCTTCCCCAGAACGTTTCAGCCCTCCGGTCGTTTTTAGGACTGGTTGGCTACTGCCGAAACCACATTGACGGTTTCGCCAGCAAGGCAGCACCCCTCTCAGACCTCCTAAAGAAGGGAGCCCCCTGGGAATGGCTTCCGCAGCATACGGATGCTGTGGACTCTTTAAAACAGGCACTCATAGCAGCCCCCGCACTACAAGTTCCAGACCCGCTTTCCCCTTACGCCATAGAGGTACCGACCACAGACCGCACCCTTTCAGCCATACTCCTCCAGGAACGGCACGACAAGTTAAGGCCCGAAGCTTACGCCTCCAGACTTTTAGATGCTGTGGAGCAGGGATTCTCAGCCTGTAAGAGGCACCTGCTCGCAGTATTCTGGGCAGTGCAGTATTTTTCATACATTACCGGACTGAACCCCATCACAATTCTCACCGAACACACCCCCACCCAACTTTTACTGGACGGACGATTCAAGGACGGTACAGTAAGCCAGATTAGAGCAGCGAGATGGACCCTTCTCTTGCAGGGACGGGACATCACTGTTAAAAGGACAAAGACGCACACCTATTTAGCCGACAACTTACAGTACCCCGGAACCCCCCATGAATGCAAAATTATCTCTCCACACCACAACACAGGCCCCTTTATCGCTAAAACACCCCCCAGAAAGATAGCTAGTTCAACCCAGAGCCCCCAGCACACGGACACGTGTGAGCCCATAAAGATCTATGTGGATGGATCTTCCACAGTCTTGGATGGGAAGCACATAACAGGTTGCGGTATATATGTTGAGGACGCGCAGGTATGCGCCCTTGAGGAAATATCGTTAAAACTTCCAGGTCACTTAGGCGTGCAGGCAGCAGAGCTCGTGGCCATCGCGTATATAGTGGAACACCCAGATTCCTTCCCCAGCCCAGCAGACACATACTCGGACAGCCTCTATGTCTGCAACAGCCTTATAGAATTCCTGCCCCTGTGGAAAGCAAGAGGATTTGTTTCCGCAGACGGGAAACCCCTCCCCTCAGCCCCATTGCTCCATCACATTTTAGACAGAGCCCAGAACAGGACTTATGGGATAATCAAAGTCCGCAGTCACCATCGTTCCTCCCCGCCTGGAAATGTAAAGGCCGACGCACTGGCTAAAGCAGGTTCCAGGCATGGATATTGTTGGACACCCCCCGAAAGCGCCCCAGTGAGTGCAGTTCAGGTCTCACAGACAAAGATCGAGGATCTAGTGGAGGCCCAGAAGCAGGACAGCAATCTCAGGGAGATTGTAAAAGGAAAATATTCAGCTCCCTATGAGAGGTTCAAAAATGCACTGACCACACATGACGGTGTGGTGTTAAAAGACACCCTTTATGTGGTTCCTGAACAGGACAGGAATCAATTGATTTGTTTGTTCCATGACGGTCATGGACATCAGGGAATCGATCCCACTACAGCCCATCTCAAGCAGCTTTGTTGGTAGCCGAATTTAAAGGACAATGTAAATCACTACATCGAGAATTGTCTTATCTGTGCCCAGAATAATCCGGACAGATATGCCAAAAAGGCTCAACTCAGCCACACCCGACCCGTTAACGGCCCCTGGACTAACCTCCAGATTGATTTTATAGGACCATTGCCCCCTTACAGGAATGGCTATAAATATGTACTTGTGGTAATTGACACATTTACGAAATGGGTGGAAGCATTCCCAGCCCGCACACACACTGCAAAAACCACAGCCAAGATTTTGACCCACCACAACTTTACAAAATGGGGACTCCCCCGCAGCATTGAATCAGACCAAGATTCCCATTTTACGGGACGGGTCATGCAGAACGTCCTCACGATATTTGGCATCACCCAAAAACTCCACACAGCATAGAACCCACAGTCGAGTGGTATCGTGGAGCGCATGAATTGGACCCTAAAATCCACCCTCAGAAAAATGGTCCAGCAGAACAACACCACTTGGGACTCAGTCCTCTCTTTTGCGCTGATGTTTTTGCGTAACACAATTTCTACTTCCACAGGTTACACCCCACACACCCTCATGACCGGACGCCCCATGAAAGGCACAGAATATTTGTTAGGTTTGGACTTGACCAGCCCCGAAGTGACGGCCCTCACACACGAGAAAGCAGTAGAACAATTAGTGGAAAAAGTTAAAACGGCTCAGCTAGCAGCCGCAGTAAAATTGGGCACCAGAAAGAAACAGAGCAAGGCTTGTTTCGACAAGACAGTGCATGCAACTGGGTACAGTATAGGACAGCAAGTTATGCTCTCTGTATATAACCCCAGCACATTCCTGTCACCGAAATACTCGGGTCCATATTCCATTGCGGATAAAGTAAGCCCTTCCGTGTATAAAATAAAGTACCCCAACGGTAAGACTGCGTGGTTCCATATAAACCAGCTGAAGGCATATGGAACACAGTCGAACCACGCACATCACGTCATGCTCGACGCAGCACACCACACCCTGCCCACAGCCAACGTAACCCTACCATCCCCCAACACGTCCAGCCCAGCCACGGACTCAACCTCGACTCCACCCCCTAAATATACACTCCGCCCCGGAACGCCCACAGACTGCAGCAGCAGAGACAGCGACTGTGACTCGGATGATAGCCACAACACGCCTCCCTACTATCCCCATGCAACAGGCCCCACACCCAGCGATTCCGACTACGATCCGAGTGATCCCTTCATGATCACTTTCCTGAACAAACCCCACCACCACCGAACTACACTGACGACCCCGATTCTGTCACACAGCTGGACACCAATTACTGGCACCGAGATAACTCGTTCAGACTCGTCCGCAACGAGAGCAACCCCACCTCACACCATGCAGCCCTTTCAGCCCTGATACACTCAAGAGTTTGGCACCCGGGAGAAGATGACGACCTTGGGTCTGACTCCCATACCGAGAACCCCTTTGTGACCCTGTTCGCAACCAAGAACTGAGGTGTCCAGATGATGTATTAAACGGAACCGCTTGGGAGAAGTGGTGTCCTTTCTGATGGAACCTGCAGAATGTTTTATGTTGTTTGTAAGTTTGTCAAATGTTGTATGTCCGACAGGAGAATTTTTTTCTCACTGCCCCACGCCTATTCGGCCGAAACCTCTGAGAGCTTGTCTGCAGAGACTGGTTAAGGAACCAGACGCCCGTTCGTAACTGCCCTTCTGGTTCGAAGGTAGAACCACTACGGCAGCCCCACCACGATGACTACATTTCTTGCCCGTTCTTGTCGGTTGCTCAGGCAGTGGAGAAGCGACTTGGGACCCGCCCTACCTGGGAACCCCCCTCTGGTCAACTACGCTCGGGTAGAAGAGACACGGCATTGGTAGCCGTCCTACCCGGGGACTCCATCCAACTCTTACCCGTCGCGGCCCATACGCACCTCATTTTGGCACTTTCAGTTCAAAAAGTTTTGTTTTGTTTAGGTAACCTTTAGGTTGCCAACCACATGCTATTTACATCCTGAAACATTTGGATGGTAAATTGCACAGTCTGCGAGACGGCTCGCACTGATTCATTATTGGGAAGTGTGTCTGGTCCTAAAATTCTATTTTGGGGGGAAAAAATGAGGGAGTCACACATGGTGACCAATTATAAAGGGAGTAATTGGCACTACAGGAAAGACACACTATCATACAAGATATTAAACAAAGATAGTTACAGACACTATGCTTGTTTCTACAGAACTCCAGAAGCTCCAGGACCGGAGAGGAGAAGAAAGAAAAGGAAAGAGAAGAGCCATGAGGACTTCCTTCACATGGACCAGCATCATATTTATGGACATTTGGTTGCGCGTGAACGCGAACCCCATGACTTCAACCCCCCCCAGCCGTTAATGTTTCACTTCCCCGCAGTACCCAGAGCCCAGTCACCAGCGACACCACACCATCTTGGTGTGCCAGGTTTATAACCTGGTACTCCCTGTCCTATGTAATAGAAACCTTACTGGTATTAGCGATACTCTGCTGCATAGTGCAGACTATGCGTCTACGGAAATGGAGAAGGAGAGCCTACCGCGCTCGAACCCCGGTATATAGGATCAGATCCACTATTTTCGGATACGACCAGACCCCCGACCCCCGCGATCTATACTAAAGAGCATTCACTTGCGTTTATTGTAAATAAAGAAATGTAAAGAACTGTTCATGAGCAAATTGTACGATCCTGAGCTTGACTGCCAAGCCAGGAAGACTGATGTATAAAATGCTATGATTTTGTTTGTATGGTTGAGGAAGTTAGGATGATGAAATGTTTAAGTGAGTGTAGTGTATTAAGAATAGTTAGAGGTTCCCAGTTTATTGTTTTGTAATGCATGTCCCTGTTTGACATAGCGCCCTTAGAATTGTTAGTTAAAACATTTTTGCATAGCTATGGTCAGTGCAGAGGCCATGAAGGAAGTGTGTTCCCCCCCCCCAGGTCAGGGAATGGAAAGCAACATAGTTATGTGATCCTTCACGCTTCGCGTGAGGATCACAAGGAGGGTTGTAGCCCCTTAAAATGGCTAACTCCCGATTTAAAATGGCGAATGGCAAAGGCTGATGGGAAAGTCAGCCAACAGGACAAAAATGAGCAGCTGCAGGTTGACTGTGTATTTACCTCTGGAAAGGCCGGACAAGATTGATACCAGCAACCATCAGCATAACAAAACACCAGCCATCTGCATACTAATGAGCAATCCCCGGGAACAATAAGCAGCATTTAGACACACAAAGCAAAACCAGACTCTTCGGCGCCAGCAGAAGCCTACACAAAAGGAGGTGAACGACCACCTCAAGACCGCCCATCGATCAGGGAACCACTCCAGCATTGGAGAAAATCGAACCAAGTGATTGGGACAAAGTCCGCCCCGAAAGGCGGGAAGCCCCTGGGGACTATAAGAATTGAGCCCCAAGTTCAAGGTGCTCTCTTCCACCTCTCTTCAACCTCTTCCAGCTCTCGTAACTCTTCAACAGCCGCTCAAAAACTGTAAGTCTTACTTCAACGCTCGCTACGAGATAGGCGCTCCTAGCTATCAATCTGTACCAACTTCGAATCCCGCAGGCTCAGAACCCGAACGAAAGGCCATTTGTTTCCCTGACCTGGTGGGCCAGTTCCAAGTTAAATATTGGCCTGTTAGCTGTAGAAGTAGCTTAGACGTAGAATTTGTACATGAGTAGTGATTACTGTGTATAATAAATGTGCTTTGATTTAAATCTTACTAAGCGGTGTATTGGATTATTGATCATTACTCGGACTTGAACCACGTGGTGGTATCAGAAAGATACCTGGCGACTCAAGAGCAAAGGTGATAAAACAGAGCAATTCAACTAAGGCAAAGTTAGCAACAAAGGAAATCTGAATTTTATTTCAGATGTGTTTTAACAATGAAACTTTGTGTACAAGTTGTATATTGAGAGAGAGAGAATCAGTGACACAGCCATGCACCATCTCGCTCAGCGGGTGTGTGTACACGCACACACGTATTCTGACACAGATCAAGGAGAGAGAGAGAAACAGACAAGGTCCGATATTAATCCTGCCCACCCAGAGGGTCAGGGCAAGGTGATAGTTACTGAGGCAGGTGAGCACTTCCTGCAGTAATCCCAATACATTCAGTCTTGTTACCAATTTAATCGTGTTACTGTTACTTGTGGGAGAAGTGTCTTTTGTAGGAATGGAGGGTGGGTGAGGAACTGCAACCTTCTCAAAGGACAGTAAGAAGTCTTACAACATCAGGTTAAAGTCCAACAGGTTTGTTTCAAATCACTAGCTTTCGGAGCACTGCTCCTTCCACAGGTGAATGAGTGCTCCGAAAGCTAGTGATTTGAAACAAACCTGTTGGACTTCAACCTGGTGTTGTAAGGCTTCTTACTGTGCTCACCCCAGTCCAACGCCGGCATCTCCACATCATGGCTACCATCGACATCTCAAAGGAGGCAAAGGAGAAAGCTGTCTGTGACTGGAGGGTCATGGGAGCCAAAATCCAGGCCTTGTCTGAATGCTCAATGAAATCACACTCCTAGGAAAGAAGGCCTGACTCCGAGAGGGGGTAGCATTTAACTCATGTGGCTCTTGAACCTACAGCTCCTATTTGCCAAAACATCAGGGAAGTTTTTTGTTCAGTCCAAACATCAGTGGAGCATGTAGCAACTTCATTGAATCTGCAGTAGATGCCCACCTTCGAGGTAATTAGGGACCATTTGGTGTTTTCACTTCTTTCAAAACACATACTGCAATTCTGCTGACAATAGCGGTGAGAATTAAATACTGAGAAGAACAAAATCATTTTCTTTGGTCACAATTATAAACTTTGTTCCCCAGCCACTAACTCCCCTCCCTGCAACAGTCTAAGGTTGAACCATTGTTTGCCGTCTTCGTATCATATTTCAACCCCAACATTTCTTCTGACCACACACTCACACCATCTGTAACATCAACTGACGACTCCGCCTTTGCCTTATCTTGTCTGATGATGAAGCACTCGACCATACCTTTGTTACCTCTAGGCTTGACTACTCCAATGTTTTCCTGACCACCCCCTCACATCCATAAACGTGAGCTCATCCAAAACTCTGCTATTGTTCACTGATCCCGCACTGTGCCTATTTAAGAATGCTTCAATTTGAAAACTCACTGCCCAGTTTTCAAATCTTTCCATGGCTTCCCTCGATCTCCAGCTCTGTAACCTCCTCCAGCTCCACAACCTCACCAGATAACTGTACTCATCCAATTCTGGCCTCTTGAGAATTCCAAATTTAATCACTCCGACATTGGTGATCATGCCTTCGGCTGCCTAGACCTTGAGCTTTGGAGTTCCCTTCCTCAACCCCTCCACATCTATCTCCTTTTCCTCCTTTGAAAGGTCCCTTAAAATCTCCCCTCATCAGCCTTATAATCTCCTTCTGTGGCTTAGTGTCAAATTGTGTTTTATAATTCTCCTGAAAAGTGTTTTAGAAAGAGGGAATCATGGAAAATAGGAGCAGGAGTAGGCAATTCGACCCTTCAAGCCTGCTCTGCTGTTCAACATGATCATGGCAGATCTTCTTCTCAATGCCACGCCCGTGCACTCTCCCCATATCTCTTGAAACCTTTAGAGCAGAGGGACGCCATTTAACCACCGCATTGCGCCTGATGTGGATTGGGGCACGGGAGAGAATAGCAAAAGAAGGCAAAATCGAGAATCATGGCGGGCGCGAATGATTTCGCGATTCACCCAGTGTGCTCCCGAGTTCCGGATCTTGCCCAAAATGGCGAGATTATCATAAAGTGAGCAGCCATTTCCATTTTCTGGCATGCAGCCCAAAGGCACCGGAGCTCCTGCCCCATTGCTCGGGGTGGTGTGAGGGGAGAGGGGGTGGGACCCATCAGGGGAGTCGGGAATGACCCGTCAGGGGAGTTGGGCTTTGCCTGGGGCTGAGGCATTCTAGATCGGGGTCCACCCTTGGGCAGGAGAGTCAGGGGCTTTTTATTTGTTAGGCCTTCAAGCCACCTTTAAATATTGTGGAGACTCATAACAGGGGCAACCACAACTGCAACCCATCTGTCCTGCCAAACTCTTCCAGGACAGAGCTCTGCTGCAGCATTTCTCCTGAAAGTCAATTTCACTCCCTTTGACTGTGAGCAGCCTCTACTTTCACTGCTGAAGGCTATTTCAAATGAGGAATTAGCCTTGTTAGCCATGCTCATCAACTCTCAAGTGCCTCCTTGCAGGTGCCATGTCTCAGAGGATGATTAATGCATTGCTTGTCCAGCGAACCTTGATGGCTGAACAGTGTGCCTGAACTCTCGGAGCATCAGCACCATTGAGGCAGCTGCCAACAATCAAACACAAAAGAACAGGGCTTCAGCACTGAGGACCCTCTCACGGCCAAAGGGTAAGTGAGTGGATGAGCGGACAGCAGCTGAGCACGGCCTCCCTAATGTTCCCAGCAGAGGTCTGGGGTCTAGGGGCTCCTGATCTGGCCAGGGGTGAGTGTGCAGAGGACGGTTTGCCAGTACAACTGGCTCACTGGCATTCTGAGAGAAGGCAGGACGTCATGGTGAGGGGGGGGGGGGGAGGGGAGGCTTGGGGGATTTGAGGGTCCCGGGATGGAAACCCTAACAGATTGTCAGTCTCTCTCCATCTCCAATTCCTTCCAAACTATGCTTGTGGTAGACGAGGGGGGCAAATTGCGTGGAAGGCAGCACCCCAAAGTGAGGAGCAGGTCGGTGCACTGCTAGGCTTGTGTGTTGTCTGGGAGTGAATGGTGAGGGACTGTTCAAAAGCAGCACCCCTTTGTTAGTGGCGAGCAGCTGAGGTGAGGGTCGGGCGAATCAGACGGCGAGGGAGCCAGTAATGTCAAAAATCTCGTGGGAGCTCAGTTTTGGCACAAAGTGCCGTTAAATATGGGCTGCAATATCGCCAACACGGCTGTCGCGAAACTCCCCGCCAAAAGTGCCCAAAGGCGGACTTTAACTTTGGTCCGCTGAATCACGCCCTAGAAGTCCATCTATTTCCTTCTTAAATATATTCAGTGATTTGGCCTCCACAATCGTCTGCCGGAGAGAATTCCATAGATTTATCATCCTCTGAGTGAAGAAATGTCTCCTTATCTCAGTCCTAAATGGCCTACCTCATACCCTCAGCCAGAGACCCTTTGTTCTATAACCCCAGCCAGAGGAAGCAACATTCCTGCATCCAGTCTGTCCAGCCCTGTCGGAATGTTATACATTTCAATTTGATCTCCTCTCGTTATTCTAAATTCCAGTGAATACAGGTCCAGTTGACTCAATCTCTCCTCATACAACAATCCTGCCACCTCAGGAATCAGGCTGGTGAACCTTCACTGCACTCCCTCTATGGTAAGTATATCCTTTCTAAAATGTGGGCAGCACGGTAGCATTGTGGATAGCACAATTGCTTCACAGCTCCAGGGTCCCAGGTTCGATTCCCGGCTTGGGTCACTGTCTGTGCGGAGTCTGCACGTTCTCCCCGTGTGTGCGTGGGTTTCCTCCGGGTGCTCCGGTTTCCTCCCACAGTCCAAAGATGTGCAGGTTAGGTGGATTGGCCATGTTAAGTTGTCCTTAGTGTCCAAAATTGCCCTTAGTGTTGGGTGGGGTTACTGGGTTATGGGGATAGGGTGGAGGTGTGGGCTTGGGTAGGGTGCTCTTTCCAAGAGCCGGTGCAGACTCGATGGGCCGAATGGCCTCCTTCTGCACTGTAAATTCTATTCTATGAAAATAAGGGGGCAAAAACTGCACTCAATACTCCAGGTGTGGTCTCACTAAGGCCCTGTACAGCAGCAGGAAGACATCCTTACTCCTGTCCCCAAGTCATCTTGCAGTGAAGGCCAACATATCATTTGCCTTCAGAATAGAATACCACTCCCTCTATATCTCCATTCCCCACCAGGATATCGCCTGATATCTCTTCGCTTCTTCCTCGAACAGAGGCCTGAACAATCCCCATTCACCACCACTCTCCGCTGCCTGGCTGAACTTGTCCTTTCACTGAACAATGTCTGGTTATGGGTACCCGCATGAGTCTCAGTTTTGCCTGTCTCGTTATGGGGTATGTGGAACATTCCTTGTTCCAGTCCTACTCTGGTACGCCCCACAACTCTTTTATCGGTACATCGATGACTGTTTTGGTGCTGCTCCATGTCCCGTCTCGACCTGGAAAAATTTATTAATTTTGCTTCCAATTTCCACCCTCTATCACCTTCACATGAGCAACTTCCGACACTTCCCTTCCCTTCCTTGACCTTTCTATTTCAACTTCTGGGGATAGACAGTCCACTAATATTCTTTACAAACCCACTGACTCCCACAGCTACCTCGACTACAGCTCTTCATACCCACATCCTGTAAGGACTTCATCCCATTCTCTAAATTCCCTCACCTTCGTCCCATCTGTTCCGATGATCCCACTTTTCAAAGCGATGCTGTTGACATGTCTTCATTCTTTCTCATTCGTGGTTTCCCAGCTACTGTGGTTGACAGGGCTGTGAACTGTGTCCAACCCATCACCCAAACCTCTGCTCTCACCTCCTCCCTGAACCAGGATAGGGGGCGGGATTCTCCGCAATCGGCGCGATGTCCGCCGACCGGCGCCAAAAACAGCGCGAATCAGTCCGGCATCGCGCCGCCCCAAAGGTGCGGAATTCACCGCATCTTGAGGGGCCGAGCCCCCACCTTGAGGGGCTACGCCCGCGCCGGACTGATTTCCGCCCCGCCAGCTGGCGGGAAAGGCCTTTGGTGCCCCACCAGCTGACGCGGAAATGACTTTGCCATGCGGCGCATGCGCGGGAGCATCAGCGGCCGCTCACGGCATCCCCGCGCATGCGCAGTGGAGGGGGTCTCTTCCGCCTCCGCCATAGTGGAGACAATGGCGAAGGCGGAAGGAAAAGAGTGCCCCCACGGCACAGGCCCGCCCGCGGATCGGTGGGCCCCGATCGCAGGCCAGGCCACCGTGGGGGCACCCCCCGGGGCCAGATCGCCCTGCGCCCCCACCCAGGAGCCCGCCCGCGCCGCCTTGTCCCGCCGGTAAGAGAGGTGGTTTGATTCTCGCCGGCGGGACAGGCATCCTAGCAGTGGGACTTCGGCCCATCGCGGGCCGGAGAATCGCCGGGGGGGGGGACCCTGCCAACCGGCGCGGAGCGATTCCCACCCCCGCAGAATATCCGGTGACGGAGAATTCGGCAACCGGCGGGGGCGGGATTCACGCCAACCCCCGGTGATTCTCCGACCGGGCGGGGGTCAGAGAATCCCGCCCAGGGTCTCCCCTGTGCTCACTTTTCATCCCACCAGCCTCCGCATTCAAAGAATCATCCTCCGCCAGTTCTGTCAACTCCAGCATGATGCCACCACCAAACACATCTTCCCCTTACTCCTCCAGTCAGCATTTTGCAGGGACCGTTCCCTCCAGGATAACCTGGTCCATTGTTCCATCAGCTCCAGCCCCTCACCCTCTTCCCACGGCATCTTCCATTACAAATTGCAGAAGGTGTAACACCTGCCCCTTTTACCTCCTCCCTGCACATCATCTCAGGGCCTAAACACTCTTTTCAAGTGAGGCAGTACTTCACATGCACCTCCTTCATTCTGGTCTATTGCACTTGTTGCTCCCAATTCAATCTACTCTACATTGGAGAGACTAAACGCAGACTGGGTGTCCGCTTTGCAGAACACCTCCGGTCCACCCGCAAGCAGGACCCAGTCCTCCCTGTCACTTGCCATTTCAACTCACCATCCTGCTCTCGTGTCCATATGTCCATCCTTGGCCTGCTGCAATGTTCCAGTGAAGCCCAACACAAACTGGAGGAACAGCACCTCATCTTCCAATTAGGCACGTTACAGCACCTAACATGGAGTTCAATAACTTCAGACTGTGAACTCTCTCCTCCACTTCACACCATTTTTATTTCTATCAATTTATTTTCATTTCTTCCATTGATCTATTTTTCCCTCACTATGTTCCCCCTGTCCTCCCCCCCCCCCCCAGCCCACTTGGGCTATCGGTTTCTTGTGCCTAGTTGCCCGTTGACACACTGCTTTGTTCTGCCATTAACACATTGTTTACATGCCACTATCAACACCATTCTTAGCCTTAATCAACACTATTTACATTCCTTTTGTCTTTCTGTCCGCAACATCTTTGTCAATCTCTACCTATTGCTGGCCCTCACTCCAGTCCCCCTGCCACCCCACACCCCCATCCCCCGCCAACAGTATAAATCTGACCCCATTTCTAGTTCTCTCCAGCTATGACAAAGACTCATCCAGACTCGAAACGTTAGCTCCATTCTCTCGCCACAGATGGTGTCAGACCTGCTGCGATTGCCCAGCATTTTCTGTTTTTGTTTCAGATCCAGCATCCGGAGTAATTTGCTTTTATGTTTATATACCATTTGCCTTCCGACCTGTTTGCTGTAACTGCTGCTTGCTTTCAGTGACTGTTGTAGTGGGACGTCCAGGTCCCTTTGTACATCAACATTTCCCAATCGAACACCATTTAAATAATAATCTGCCATTCTGTTCTCCCTCTGAAGTGGAGACCCTCACATTTGTCCACATTATACTGCACTCTACCTAGACTTTCCCGCCCTATCCACATGCATTGATCATGGTCAATCCACCTATCCTGCACATCTTTGAACTGAGTGCGGCACCCGGAGATAACCCACGCAGACACGGGGAGAATGTGCGGACTCCGCACAGATAGTCACCCAAGGTCGGAATCAAACGCAGGTCCCTGGTGCTGTGAGGGAGCAATGATAACCACTTTTGGATGAGATGTTAACCCGAGATGCCATCTCCCTGCTCGGTGGATGTAAAAGATCCCATGGAACTATGTCAAAGAAGAGCAAGGGAGTTATCTCATGTGTCCTGGATAATATTTATCACTGAATCAACAATACAAGAACACTGCTCCACATTACCGCGCCCCCCCCCCCTTCGCCTCCCCCAACAACAGTATAAATCTGACCCTATTTCCAGTTCTCTCCAACTTTAACAAAGAGTTATCCAGACTTGAAACGTTAGCTTCCTTCTCTCTCCACAGATGCTGTCAGACCTGCTGAGATTGTCCAGCTCCTCGATCACAAAGAACAGCTTATCTGGTCATTAGCATATTGCTGTTATTGGGAGCATGCTGTGTGCAAATTAGCTGTGGCGTTTCCTACATTACAACAGCGACTACACTCCAGCAAAAAGCACTTAATTGGCTGTAAAGAACTTTGAGATGTCCAGTGGGAGTGAAAAGCTCTGTCTCAATGAAAGTCTTTCTTTTAAAACTATTGAAGATAAATTAACGGAATTCGTTTCACTACACCTCTCACAGAAAAGAAGCATTTGTATCTCTGAAAAACAGGTCAAAAACCTTTAAAGGTTGGATCCTTATGAATCTCACAATATCCATCCAAAATTATTATTTATACTTTAATGAAACGTAACAATCAATTCTGGAAAGAAATCACAAAATATCCTTGGTCTCATCTGCCTTGAGGTTCTCCCAAAGATCTGCATTGCCGAGACTTCAATCTTCCACCTACACCTTATTTCACAATGTACTGCATTTCTATGAATACCTTCAGAGATTGGTGTCTCTCCTTTGGCACTTCTCCTTTTTGTCTTTCGGCATGTTCACATACATGACAGTAGTATTTGCATCATATTGTTTCCATGGCCTTCTGCACCTTTCCACTCATAGGCCTTTCCATTGCATATATTTCACTCCCCTGGTTATCTTTATCCTCTGCAACTCCTCTCCACATGTCTCTCCAGCCACCGCAAAGCCAGAGCCCTGCAACACTCCTGAACCCAGCCCCATGCTAAAGGCACACCTCATATCTTAGTGCCCGCTCACAGATCTTGCTCTCTCTCTCTGTCCGCATGAGTACCTGTACACCATGTTCCAGCCTTGTGAGTATTGCTAGATCACATGCTGTCTGTCGACTCCCATCTCTCACAAATACCGCTAAATTCCTGAAATTAAGGTGCTGCCAGCTCTGATGTGTTAGGCAGGTAGGTTCGATGTGGACTGTACTCGATGCAGGGAAGCTAGAAACAGACGTCTAACACTGGAGAAGATCCAACACTGTTTTATTCAACGATAGAACTGATATACATATTCAGCTGTGGGTCGGCACTATACTGAACTGACTGGAGACCTTGTAGTAGCCTGACCAGACTTACTAGCTACCGCATGGTGTTTGCACTTGCTAGCTCGTGGACTCTGACTGTCTCAGTGGCTGGGTCCCGAGAGAACGGAAAACCTAGTGCCCTCTGGCTTTATAGTGGTAGTGTCCTGTGTGGTGATTGGCTGCACTGTGTTGTGTGCTTACTGGTCATCTTGTGTGTCAATCACTGCCTGTCTGCACTTCATTATATACATGAGTGGATATTATGACATCTCCCCTTTTTTTTAGATAAATACTAAGGTGTGCGTGCGTATATATATATATGCCTGACTATATACAAAAAGTGTCTAAATGAACGTATATACATAGGAAGGTGTCGATGGTGCAGATACATGTCAAACAAAATAATATCTACAGAGGTTAAATCGATGAAGTCACAAAATGTACAAAAGCTCAGTCTACAGATTCAGTCTTTGTGGTGGGCGACAAATTCTTGTTGATCGCCGCAAAGGTGGATCAGGAGCCGCCTGCACGTGAATAGGCAGGATTGCTGCCATCGCGGTGGTCGCACGGGCAAGCAGGATTGCTGGTAGATCGGTGGCCTCGTGGCAGGGTACGTCCGGAGGAAGCATCGTAGGCGGCGGGGCACTTCGGTCAGGTAGTGGGCATGGAACTCTTTGCAGTGCTCGTCTGTTGCGCCGTAGCAGGGAGCTATCAGCCATGCGGACAAGGAATGATCTTGGGGCCACTTGTTTGATCATAACAGCTGTGGCTGACCAGCCACCCTCAGGCAACTGGACACGAACATGATCAGTTGGGGCCAGCTCGGTTAGATCCGTGACATGAGCATCGTATGTGGCCTTCTGTTGGGCCCGTGACTGCTGCATTTTCTGTAAGACCGTGAGGTGGTCAAGGTCTGGAACACGGATGGCTGGAACTGTGGTCCTCAGAGTGCGATTCATGAGCATCTGCGTTGGAGACCACCCAGTGGACAGTGGGGTTGCCCTGTATGCCAGCATCGCCAGGTTGAAGTCTGAGCCTGAGTCTGCAGCTTTGCACAGCAACCGTTTTACAATGTGGACCCCTTTCTCGGCCTTCCTGTTTGACTGCGGGTAGTGGGGACTGGAGGTTACGTGACGGAAGTTGTAGGACTGTGCAAAATCAGACCATTCTTTGCTGTAAAAGCAAGGACCGTTGTCGCTCATTACCGTGAGCGGAATCCCATGCCTGGCGAACGTTTCTTTGCAGGCTTTGATTACCGCCTTCGACGTGAGGTCGGAGAGTTTCACCACTTCTGGGTAACTGGAGAAGTAGTCGACCAGGAATACGTAGTCACGCCCCTTGGCATGGAATAGGTCTACACCTACTTTGGACCACGGAGAGGTCACGATCTCGTGCTGTTGCAGCGTTTCCTTGGGTTGAGCTGGTTGAAACTTCTGACAGGTATGGCAGTTGAGGACTGTGTCGGCAATGTCCTGGCTGATGCCCGGCCAATAGACCGCCTCCCGAGCTCTGCGTCGGCATTTCTCGACCCCAAGGTGACCCTCATAGAGTTAGCCCAGCATCATAGCCCGCATGCTCTGAGGATTTACGATCCTGTTGAGTTTCAGAAGGATTCCCTCCACCACCGTCAGGTCGTCTTTTACCCGATAGAACTGGGGACGACTCCTCACGACTTGGACCACCCGGTTGTCAGACTGCACTTGCGCTTCTATGTGGCAGATGAAGTCACTTTGTTCACACGGTGTGGTAATGGACCTGGATAGGGCATCTGCAATGATCAGCTCTTTGCCTGGCATGTAGACAAGTTCGAAGTCGTAGCGGCGTAGCTACCTTTACTTTAACCGTGGTGAACTTTGCTTTCAGCTCACGCCATTCCTCTTCATGTGTGGGCAACCACTGGAATTTCGTCGACTTCTTGACGAGATGGTGGAGGGCCGTGGTGTGGGATGCCATATTGGGTAAGAATTTCTCCAGGAAGTTGACCATCCCGAGGAAGCGGAGGACCACCTTCTTGTCCTCCGGGGTCTTCATGGCGTTAATCGGCGAGACCTTGTCGGCGTCTGGCCGCACGCCCTGCTGCGAGATGTGGTCACCCAGGAACTTAATATCCGATTGACCAAATGAGCACTTGGCCCTGTTGAGCTGGAGACCATGTTCATGAATTCTCTGGAATACCTTCTTGCGGCGAGCGATGTGTTCCTGGGGCATTGTGGACCAGATAATTACGTCGTCAACGTATACTTGCACCCCCTCGATACCCTCCATCATCTGCTCCATGATGTGGTGAAATACTTCGGAGGCAGATATGATCCCAAAAGGCATCCAGTTGTAGCAGTAGCGACCGAACGGGGTGTTGAACGTGCACAGCTTGCAACTGGACATGTCCAGCTGTATTTGCCAACAACCCTTGGAGGCGTCCAGCTTAGTAAAGAATCTGGCATGAGCCATCTCACTGGTCAACTCTTCACGTTTTGGTATCGGGTAATGCTCCCGCATGATGTTGCGGTTTAGATCCTTAGGGTCAATGCAAATGTGAAGCTCCCCTGACGGCTTCTTAACGCAGACCATGGAGCTGACCCAGACTGTTGGCCCTGTGACCTTCGATATGATGCCCTGGTCTTGGAGGTCCTGTAATTGCTTCTTCAGACGATCCTTGAGGGGTGCTGGCACCCGGCATGGTGCATGAATTACAGGGGTGGCGTTCGGCTTGAGCAGGATTTTATAGCGGTCTGGGAGAGTGCCCATCCCATCGAATATGCTGTGGTACTGCGTGATAATGTCATTTATGTCGGCTTGCAAGTTTCCATCAGGCGAGGCCGTCGCCGGTGACGATGACATGGTGTGGACTCGCTGAACCAGGTTCAGGAGCTTGCAGGCTCGAGCACTGAGCAGGGACCTCCTGCTCAGTCAGGCCCGACGATCTGTCAGGCCCGACGATTTCAAACCGCAGTGTTGCCTTGATCGCCTTGTTGGATACCCCTAGTTGACAGGAGCCACTGGCAGCTATGGCGTTGCCATTGTAGTCAAGGAGCTGGCAGGCCAGTGGAAGAATGCTTGGTCTGACACGGATGGTGTCTAGGTCGGATTTTGAGATGAGGTTCGCTGATGCGCCAGTGTCCAGTTTAAATTGGATGTGAACCTTGTTAACTGTGAGGACAGCACACCACTTGTCATCGATATCCACACTGAGGATCGAGAGGCGTTTTGCCATTGTGGTGGAAGGCAGCGCATGTGTAGTTATGATGCCCACCCGGTATGGGAACTTGAGGTACTTAGCATCAGGGTCCGTTGGGCTGTCGGGATCGGAATCTGGCATGCCTTGTTGTATTGAACGGATACTTCTGCGCCGCAGCTGGAATCGCTGGCTGCTGAGCGGTGGAGCAGATCTGCCACACTGTAGACACCGGCATCCTTTTGCCGGACATTGCCGCTTTAAATGGGCGGAGCCACAATTTGGACACGTCATGACGCCGACATCAGCGCGTTCCGTGCGCCATCGCGCATGCGCAGAGCGGTCGGTCGACGTAGGCACCTGCGCAGTTGGGTTGTCGGGCTCGTCGTCCACTCGGTCGTGGCGCGCATGCGCAGGGACCCGGAAAAAGCGCGCAAAACGGCCACTCTCCTCGATGCTCAGGCCCTGCATTTGTGCAATGGCCTGCACCCGTTCCGCCTTGTGGGAGGCCAGCTTTGCAGTTTCTGCCGCCCTGATGTGGGAGTAACGATTCTGAGCATGCTCATGGATAACGCACATCTCGATAGCGACAGAGGGTCAACTGTTTGACTTTCAGGAGCTGCTGCCGAAGGGAGTCGGAGTGGACCCCGAAAACGATCTGATCCCGGATCATGGAATCAGCCATCGAGTCATAGTTACATGACTGCGCTAGGATGCGGAGATGGGTCACGAAGGACTGAAATGGTTCATCTTTTTCTTGAAGCCTCTGCTGGAAAACATACCGTTCAAAGCTCTCATTCACCTCAATGTCGCAGTGGCTGTCAAACTTCAGCAGGACTGTTTTGAATTTTGTTTTGCCTTTGCCGTCAGCGAACGTAAAGGAGTTATAGATGTGGATGGCGTGGACCCCCGCGATGGAGAGAAATAGTGTGATCATCCTGGCATCCGATGCTGCTTCGAGGTCGGAGACCTCGATGTACAAGAGGAACTTTTGCTTGAAGATTTTCCAATTGGCGCCGAGGTTGCCGGAGATGCGGAGCTGCGGCGGAGGCTGGATGTTTTCCATTTCAACGGATGGCAGCTCGCTGGTCAATGCTGATTCACTCGAGGTAGGTCCGTCAAGATCAATATCACTCTGGTACCATGATGTGTTAGGCAAGTAGCTTCGATGTGGACTGCACTCGATGCAGGGAAGCCAGAAACAGACGTCTAACACTGGAGAAGATCCAACACTGTTTTATTCAACGATAGAACTGATATACATATTCAGCTGTGGGTCGACACTATACTGAACTGACTGGAGACCTTGTAGTAGCCTAACCAGACTTACTAGCTACCGCATGGTGTTTGCACTGTGCTAGCTCGTGGACTCTAACTGTCTCAGTGGCTGGGTCCCGAGAGAGCGGGAAACCAAGTGCCGGCTTTATAGTGGTGGTGTCCTGCCTGGTGATTGGCTGCACTGTGTTGTGCGCTTATTGGTCATCCTGTATACAAAGAACAAAGAAATGTACAGCACAGGAACAGGCCCTTCGGCCCTCCAAGCCCATGCCGACCATGCTGCCCGACTAAACTACAATCTTCTACACTTCCTGGGTCCGTATCCCTCTATTCCCATCCTATTCATGTATTTGTCAAGATGCCCCTTAAATGTCACGATCGTCCCTGCTTCCACCACCTCCTCCGGTAGCGAGTTCCAGGCACCCACTACCCTCTGCGTAAAAAACTTGCCTCGTACATCTACTCTAAACCTTGCCCCTCTCACCTTAAACCTATGCCCCCTAGTAATTGACCCCTCTACCCTGGGGAAAAGCCTCTGACTATCCACTCTGTCCATGCCCCTCATAATTTTGTATACCTCTATCAGGTCTCCCCTCAACCTCCTTCGTTCCAGTGAGAACAAACCAAGTTTATTCAACCGCTCCTCATAGCTAATGCCCTCCATACCAGGCAACATTCTGGTAAATCTCTTCTGCACCCTCTCTAAAGCCTCCACATCCTTCTGGTAGTGTGGCGACCAGTATGTCGATCACTGCTTGTCTGCATATCATTATATACATGAGTGGATATTATGACAAGCTCCAGCTGACGTGATGTCAGATCCCAAACATTATTACCACAAGATCCTAATCTCATCTGAAATCTCCAAGTCCTCAGGCCAGGGGCCAGCTCCCAGATTTTGCCATTACTCACCTTATCCTGAGTGCAGCCAATTCGTGACTTCTTAACTTTCCTTCCAAAACCAGGACAAGAAGCCCACCTACTCCTTGTGGTAAACCACTGTTGCAACCTACTGGCTCCGCCCAGTAGGCGGAGTATAAATGTGTGTGTCCTCCATGCTGCAGCCATTTCGCCAGCTGCTGTGAGAGGCCACACATCTTAGAGCAATAAAGCCTCAGTTGTATCCAACTCAAGTCTTTGTACAATTGATCGTGCATCAATTTATTGCTCTAAGATTTTCAAAAGGTGGACTTCTGTATGAAGCCGGATCGCCTGCAGCTGGATCCGCAATCAAGCGACGCCAAAAAGGACTTTCAGCACTGGCTAGCTTGTTTCGAGGCGGACATAAACTCGGCGTCCACCCCTGTCTCGGAGGCTCAGAAGATACAGATCCTGTACTCAAGGTTGAGCTCCAGCGTCTTTCCGCTAATCCAGGCCGCGCAGAACTATGCCGAAGCCATGACGCTTCTCAAAGAAAATTATGCTCAGAAGACGAACACGCTCTTCGCCAGGCACGCACTCGCCACTCGCTCTCAACTCCCTGGTGAGTCCATAGAAGACTTCTGGTGGACCCTAATCGCACTCGTCCAGGGCTGTGACTGTCAGGCCGTTACGGCCACGGAACATTCAAACCTCCTTATGCGGGACCCGTTCGTTACGGGGATTGGGTCGGTCCTCATACGCCAGCGACTGTTAGAAGAGGCCACGCTCGATCTAGCAGAGACAAAGAAGCTAGCGCTCTCTATGACGGTCGCATCGCGCAACATTCAGGCCTACACCCCCAGCCGTGCGGCCCACCCCTCCTATGCATCGTGGACCGCACAGACGGCCGCCCCAGCGGGGGCCTTATCCAGCCAATAAATCTGCGCCACCCGCCAGCCAGCGAACCCCGGGGGTCCCCGATGTTACTTTTGCGGCCAGCAGAGACACCCCCGCCAACACTTCCTGGCCCGCGCTGCCCTTTGTAAGCATTGCGGTAAGAAGAGGCACTTCACCGTGGTGTGCCAGGCCCGTGCAATCACTGCTATCGCCCCCACCCACCTCGTTTACGAACAATGGGCGCCGCCATCTTCACCTCCTTGGACCACGCATGGCCATTGGCGCCGCCATCTTTCCCTCCACGCAACACGTGCGGCCCATGGGCGCCGCCAACTTGTTCAAACCCCGCCACGTGTGGCCCATGGGTGCCGCCATTCTGTCCTCCTCAAGATCTTCATGCGCCTCCATCTTGTCTCCCCCATGGCACATGGGCACCACCAGCATTCCAGGACCTGTGCCCCACGGGCTCCCCATCATCCGACACCAGCGACGACCGACCACGACTCGCCTCAGTGACCATGGACCAGTCTCGTCCGCACAACCTGGCCACTGCATCGACCACCGTCAAAATCAACGGACACGTGACCTCTTGCCTGCTGGACTCCGGGAGCACCGAAAGCTTCACCCACCCGGACACGGTAAGGCGCTGCTCCCTCGCGGTACACCCCACCGACCAAAGAATCTCCCTGGCCTCCGGATCCCATTCCGTCGCGATCCGGGGGTACTGTACGGTCACACTCACGGTCCAGGGCATAGAATTCAGCGGCTTCCGCCTCTACGTCCTCCCCAACCTCTGCGCTGCCCTGCTACTCGGCCTGGACTTCCAGTGCAACCTCCAGAGCCTAACCCTGATATTCGGCGGGCCCCTACTACCCATTACTGTGTGCAGCCTCGCGACCCTAAAGGTCGATCCGCCTTCCCTCTTCGCAAATCTAACCCCGGATTGCAAACCCCTCGCCAGCAGGAGCAGACAGTACAGCACCCAGGACAGGACCTTCATCAGGTCCGAGGTCCAGCGGCTGCTGTGGGAAGGCATCATCGAGGCCAGCAACAGCCCCTGGAGAACCCAAGTGGTAGTAGTTAAAACTGGGGAGAAACACAGAATGGTCGTGGACTACAGCCAGACCATCAATCGGTACATGCAACTCGACGCGTACCCCCTCCCACGCATATCTGATATGGTCAATCAGATTGCGCAGTACCGGGTCTTCTCAACGGTAGACCTCAAATCCGCCTACCGCCAGCTCCGCATTTGTAAATCGGACAGTCCATACACTGCCTTCGAGGCAGATGGCCGCCTCTATCGCTTCCTCAGGGTTCCTTTCGGCGTCACCAATGGGGTCTCGGTCTTCCAAAGGGAGATGGACTGTATGGTCGACCAGTATGGTTTGCGGGCCACCTTTCCGTACCTAGACAACGTCACCATCTGCGGCCATGATCAGCAGGACCACAACGCCAACCTTGCCAAATTTCTCCACACCACCACTCTCCTAAACCTCACCTACAACAAGGAGAAGTGCGTGTTTAGCACAATCCGCTTAGCCATCCTCGGCTATGTGATCCAGAACGGAGTTCTGGGGCCGATCCCAACCGCATGCGCCCCCTCATGGAGCTTCCCCTCCCCCACTGCCCCAAGACCCTCAAACGTTGCCTGGGGTTCTTTTCATACTACGCCCAGTGGGTCCCAAACTATGCGGACAAGGCCCGCCCACTCACCCAATCCACCCATTTTCCCCTGACGGCCGAGGCACAACAGGCCTTCGCCCGTATCAGAGCCGATATCGCCAAGGCCGGTATGCACGCAGCAGACGAGACGCTGCCCTTTCAAGTAGAGAGCGACGCATCAGACGTCGCCTAGCCGCCACCCTCAATCAGGCAGGCAGACCCGTGGCATTCTTCTCCCGCACCCTTCATGCCTCAGAAATTCGGCACTCATCCGTCAAAAAAGAGGCCCAAGCTATCGTTGAAGCTGTGCGGCATTGGAGGCATTACCTGGCCGGCAGGAGATTCACTGACCAATGGTCGGTAGCCTTCATGTTCAATAACACACAGCGGGGCAAGATCAATAATGATCTTGAGGTGGAGGATCGAGCTCTCCACCTACAATTATGAGATTTTGTATCGCCCCGGCAAGCTCAACGAGCCCTCAGACGCCCTATCCTGAGGTACATGTGCCAACGCACAAGTAGACCGACTCCGGGCCCTGCACGACAGCCTTTGTCACCCGGGAGTCACACGGTTGTACCATTTTATAAAGGCCCACAATCTGCCCTACTCCGATGAGGAAGTACGGACAATCGCCAAGGACTGCCAGGTATGCGCGGAGTGCAAGCCGCACTTCTACCGGCTGGACCATGCATGCCTGGTGAAGGCCTCAGCGTGGATTTCAAAGGGCCCCTCCCCTCCACCGACCGTAACACGTATTTTCTCAGTGTGGTCGACGAGTACTCCAGATTCCCCTTCACCATCCCATGCCCCGACATGACATCTGCCACCGTCATCAAAACCCTCAACACAATCTTCGCTCTGTTCGGTTTCCCCGCCTACATCCACAGTGACAGGGGATCCTCATTCATGAGTGATGAGCTACGTCAGTTCCTGCTCAGCAGGGGTATCGCCTCCTGCAGGACGACCAGCTATAACCCCTGGGGAAACAGGCAGGTAGAGAGGGAGAACGGGACGTTATGGAGGGCCGTCCAACTGGCCCTACGGTCCAGGAACCTCCCGGCCTCCCGCTGGCAGGAGGTCCTCCCTGATGCACTACACTCCATTCGGTCACTACTGTGCACCGCCACTAACAACACACCCCATGAACGTCTTTTGGCCTTCCCCAGGAAGTCCACATCTGGGGTGTCGCTCCCGACTTGGCTCGCAACTCCAGGACCCGTCCGGCTCTGTAGGCACGTCTGACCCCACAAGGCGGAGCCGTTGGTGGAGAGGGGACAATTGCTCCATGCAAACCCCCAGTATGCCTACGTGGCGTACCCCGACGGCCGCCAGGATACTGTCTTCCTCAGGGACCTGGCACCAACAGGTTCCACACACACACACCCCTCCGGCCCGGCACCATCCCCCCCCCCCTCCCCCGGCGCTCCCAGCAGCAACCCCCCCAGGACCATCCGTGCTCCCTCTGCCCACGCCCGAGGATGAAGAGGATTTCGGCACGCTCCCAGAGTCACCGAGCATCAGACCAGCATCGGCATCGCCGCCACCACTACGTCGCTCCAGCGGCACATCAAGGCCCCAGACCGGTTATACCTCGAACTGGCCCACTGGACTTCAAAAGACATTTTTTTTTCTCCCTCTGTCAAGGATTGTAAATGTAAATGTAAAAAGAAAACCATTTGTTGTACATAGTTCTCCACCACCCCCGCCGGACTGAATTTTAACAGGGGGTGAATGTGGTAAACCACTGTTGCACCTCTATTAGGTGATGTATGGTAGGACCTGTACTACAGGTACGTTGGTAGTCCCTGCCTACTGGGCGGAGTATAAATGTGTGTGTCCTCCATGCTGCAGCCATTTCGCCAGCATCTGTGGGAGGCCACACATCTTAGAGCAATAAAGCCTCAGTTGTATCCAACTCAAGTCTTTGTGCAATTGATTGTGCATCACTCCTATTCGTTCCATCCATTGCCATTGGCCTACATGGGCCTTACCTTGGGCCCCAGCTCATCCATTTTCTACAGCACAGCCATCACTTTCTCTTATCTTCTGTAACTACCATCTTGCCACGGCATATTCCCACCCAATCCAAGTACTTGTATCTGGCTATTCTAGTATCTTAATAATCATAATAATAATAATAATCGCTTATTGTCACAAGCAGGCTTCAATTAAGTTACTGTGAAAAGCCCCTAGTCGCCACATTCCGGTGCCTGTTCGGGCAGGCCAGTACGGGAATTGAACCCGCGTGCTGCTGGCATCGTTCTGCATTGCCAGCCTTGTAGTGTGTCCTAGTTATTTTTTTAAACAAACATCAGGTTTAGAAATGTATCCAATGAGTGAAGGAACAGATTTTGGGAGATTTAAAAGGAAATAAAGACAAAGACTTACGGAAAGAATAACGACGACTGAGGGAGCAAATCAGACAGAAACAGAAAGACAAAGAGATGAACGTAGCTCATTCTGAAACGTAGCAAACCCGACTTACAGTTTGGAGTCCGTATGACGCTTCTTTGATATTTCCAGCATTCACAGATTTTTGCTTTTATACAAGAAATGAAAGATTACATTAGATCAAAGGAATTGGCTTATAAGGTAAATTATAAGGGAAAAAGAAACAGAACATCTCCCAGAACTGCTTGGGGACCAGGGTCCTTGTGAAAATGAGGAATTGAAATAAATTAGTGTTAATGAAGGTGTAGAACTCAAAAAAGTAATTGAATTGAAGATTGATAAAACTCCTGGGCTAGATGAACTACATCCCAGAGTCTTGAAGGAAGTGCCTATAGAAATATTGGATGCATTGGTGGCTATCTATCAAAATTCTACAGATTCTGGAGAGGTCCTTGCAGAAGAGACAGCAGCAAATGTAATGCCATTATTTAAGAATGATGTGGAGATGCCGGCGTTGGACTGGGGTGAGCACAGTACGAAGTCTTACAACACCAGGTTAAAGTCCAACAGGTTTGGGCTTGATTCACCTGAGGAAGGAGCAGTGCTCCGAAAGCTAGTGTTTGAAACAAACCTGTTGGACTTTAACCTGGCGTTGTAAGACTACATTATTTAAGAAAGAAGAGAGAGAGAGAGAAAACAGAGAACCACAGACCTGTTAGTTTGATATCAGTAGTAGAGAAAACGTTGGAATCTATTATTTTTTAAAAATATTTTTATTTCAATTTGTCAACTTTTTTCATTTTACAACAATGACAAACCCACCCAACACAGTAAACCCCCCACCCACCCGTGCTTCCTCCACCCTCCTTCCCCCCACACCTCTCTCAACGGTCATCAGTAACCATCTCCAAAATGCAGAATGAACAAACCACAACTTTTGTAGAGCCCATCACCCGTCCCCCTTAGAGAACATTTCACCTTCTCCGGGGCTAAGAACTCCAGCGGGTTCCCCTGCCATGCCGAGGCATAGGCTGGAGAAGCTGACTTCCACCCCAACAAGCGAGCGATCATAGAACATAGAACATGGAACATGGAACAGTACAGCACAGAACAGGCCCTTCGGCCCTCGATGTTGTGCCGAGCTTTGTCCGAAACCAAGATCAAGCTATCCCACTCCCTGTCATTCTGGTGTGCTCCATGTGCCTATCCAATAACCGCTTGAAAGTTCCTAAAGTGTCCGACTCCATTATCACAGCAGGCAGTCCATTCCACACTCTAACCACTCTCTGAGTAAAGAACATACCATGGACATCCCTCCTATATCTCCCACCCTAAACCTTATAGTTATGCCCCCTTGTAACAGCTACATCCACCCGAAGAAATAGTCTCTGAATGTCCACTCTATCTATCCCCCTCATCATTTTATAAACCTCTATTAAGTCGCCTCTCATTCTCCTTTGCTCCAATGGGAAAATCCCGAGCTCCCTCAACCTTTCCTCATAAGACCTACCCTCCAATCCAGGCAGCATCCTGGTAAATCTCCTTTGCACCCTTTCCAATGCTTCCACATCGTTCCTATAATGAGGTGACCAGAACTGCATACAATACACTACATGTCGTCTCATCAGGGTCATGTACAGTTGCAGCATAACCCCATGGCTCTTAAAGTCAAGCCCCCTGTTAATAAACGCTAACCCACTATAGGCCTTCTTCACGCCTCTATCCACTTGAGTGGCAACCTTCAGAGATCTGTGGACATGAACCCCAAGATCTGTCTGTTCCTCCACATTCCTCAGAACCCTGCCTTTGACCCTGTAATCCGCATTCAAATTTGTCCTACCAAAATGAATCACCTCGCACTTTTTGTTCATAGAATTTACAGTGCAGAAGGAGGCCATTCGGCCCATCGAGTCTGCACCTGCTCTTGGAAAGAGCACCCTACCCAAGGTCAACACCTCCATCCTATCCCCACAACCCAGCAACCCCACCCAACACTAAGGGCAATTTTGGACACTAAGGGCAATTTATCACGGCCAATCCACCTAACCTGCACATCTTTGGACTGTGGGAGGAAACCGGAGCACCCGGAGGAAACCCACGCACACACGGGGAGGACGTGCAGACTCCGCACAGCCAGTGACCCAAGCCGGAATCTAACCAGGGACCCTGGAGCTGTGAAGCAATTGTGCTATCCACAATGCTACCGTGCTGCCCTAAATCACTGTCCACGGTAACACTTATCAGGGTTAAACTCCATCTGCCATTTTTCGACCCAGCTCTGCATCCTATCAATGTCTCTTTGCATCCTACAACAGCCCCCCACCTCACCCACTGCTCCACCAATCTTGGTGTCATCAGCAAATTTACTGACCCCCCCTTCAGCCCCCTCCTCCAAGTCATTTATAAAAATCACAAATAGCAGAGGACCCAGCACTGATCCCTGTGGTACACCACTGGTAACTGGTCTCCAGTCTGAAAATTTTCCATCCTCCACCACCCTCTGTCTTCTATGTGATAGCCAGTTACTTATCCAATTGGCCAAATTTCCCTCTGTCCAACACTTCCTTACTTTCTTCATGAGCCGACCATGGGGAATCTTATCAAACGCCTTACTGAAATCCATGTATACGACATCAACTACTCTACCTTCATCTACACACTTAGTTATCTCCTCAAAGAATTCAATCAAATTTGTGAGGCAAGACTTACCCTTCATGAATCCGTGTTGACTATCCCGGATTAAGCTGCATCTTTCCAAATGGTCATTAATCCTATCCCTCAGGACCCTTTCCATTAACTTACTGACCACCGAAGTAAAACTAACCGGCCGATAATTACCAGGGTCATTCCTATTCCCTTTCTTGAACAGAGGAACAATATTTGCCACTCTCCAGTCCCCTGTGGACCGTGGACAGTGAGGACCCAAAGATCAAAGCCAAAGGCTCTGCAATCTCATCCCTTGCCTCCCAAAGAATCCTAGGATATATCCCATCAGGCCCAGGGGACTTGTCGACCCTCAGGTTTTTCAAAATTGCTAATACATCTTTCCTCAGGACATCTACCTCCTCCAGCCTACCCACCTGTATCAGACTCTCATCCTCATTAACATAGCCCCTCTCCTTGGTAAACACTGAAGAAAAATATTCATTCAACGCCTCTCCTATCTCTTCTGACTCCATGCACAAGTTCCCACTACTGTCCTTGACCGGCCCTAACCTCACCCTGGTCATTCTTTTACTCTCACATAAGAGTAAAAAGCCTTTGGGTTTTCCTTGATCTGACCCGCCAAGGACTTCTCATGCCCCCTCCTAGCTCTCCTAAGCCCTTTTTTTTAGCTCATTCCTTGCTACCTTGTAACCCTCAAGCGACCCAACTGAACCTTGTTTTCTCATCCTTACATACGCTTCCTTTTTCCTCTTGACAAGACATTCAACCTCTTTTGTGAACCATGGTTCCCTCACACGGCCATTTCCTCCCTGCCTGACAGGGACATACCTATCAAGGACACGCAGTATTTGTTTTTTGAACAAGCTCCACTTTTCATTTGTGCCTTTCCCTGACAGTTTCTGTTTTCATCTTATGCTCCCTAATTCTTGCATAATCGCATCATAATTACCCCTCCCCCAATTATAAACCTTGCCCTGCCGTATGGCCTTATCCCTCTCCATTGCAGTAGTGAAAGACACCAAATTGTGGTCACTATCTCCAGAGTGCTCTCCCACAAACAAATCTAACACTTGGCCCGGTTCATTACCCAGTACCAAATCCAATGTGGCCCCACCTCTTGTCGGCCTATCCACATATAGTGTCAGGAAACCCTCCTGCACACACTGTACAAAAACTGCCCCATCCGAACTGTTCGACCTATAGAGGTTCCAATCAATATTTGGAAAGTTAAAGTCACCCATGTCAACTACCCTGAGACCTCCACACCTATCCATAATCTGCTTTGCAATTTCTTCCTCCACATCTCTGTTACTATTTGGGGGTCGACAGAAAACTCCTAACAATGTGACCACTCCTTTCCTATTTCTAACTTCGGCCCATATTACCTCAGTAGGCAGATCCCCCTCGAATTGCCTTTCTGCAGCCTTAGTTAGTTAAACTATCCTTGATTAACAATGCTACTCCTCCACTTCTTTTACCACCTTCCCTACTCTTACTGAAACATCTATACCCCGGAACTTCCAACAACCATTCCTGTCCCTGTTCTAACCATGTCTCCGTAATGGCCACAACATTGTAGTCCCAGGTACCAATCCACGCTCCAAGTTCACCTACCTTATTCCGGATGCTCCTTGCATTAAAGTAGACACACTTCAACCTACCTTCCTGCCTATCGGTACACTCCTGCGACCTTGATACCCTCCTCAGTACCTCACTACTCTCAACACTGGCTTCTGGACTGCAGCTCGTTTTCCCATCCCCTGACAAATTAGTTCAACCCCCACCCCCCGAAGAGCCGTAGCAAATTTCCCTCCCAGGATATTCGTGCCCCTTTGGTTCAGGTGCAAACCGTCCTGTCTGTACAGGTCCCACCTTCCCCAGAATGTGCTCCAATTATCCACGTAACTGAAACCCTCCCTCCTACACCATCCCTGCAGCCACGTGTTTATCTGCACTCTCTCCCTGTTCCTCAACGTGCTAGCACGTGGCACCGGCAACAAACCAGAGATGACAACATGGTTTGTCCTGGCTCTCAGCTTCCACCCGAGCTCCCTAAATTCCTGTTTTAAATCCACGTCCCTACTCTTACCTATGTCGTTGGTACCGATGTGTACCACTACTTGTGACTGTTCCCCCTCCCTTTTAAGGATTCTGAAAACACGGTCCGAGACGTCAAGGACCCTGGCACCCGGGAGGCAACATACCATCCGTGAGTCTCTTTCGTTGCCACAGAACCGTCTATTTGTCCCTCTAACTATCGAGTTCCCAATAACTATTGCTCTGCTGCTCTCCCCCCTGCCCTTCTGAGCCACAGGGACAGACTCAGTGCTGGAGATCCGGTCACCGTGGCTTACCCCTGGTAAGCAGTCTCCCCCACCAGTGTCCAAAGCGGTATACTTGTAACTAAGGGGAACGACCGCAGGGAATCCCTGTGCTGACTGCTTCCTCCCAGCCCCTCTCACCGTCACCCAACTATCTTAATTCTTCGGAGTAACTACATCCCTGAAGCTACTATCTATAACCACCCCTGCCTCCTGAATGATCCAAAGTTAATCCAGCTCGAGCTCCAGTTCCCTAATGCGGTTTCTGAGGAGCTGGAGATGGGTGCACTTCTCACAGGTGAAATCAGCAGGGACACTGACGGCGTCCCACACCTCAAACATTCTGCAGGAGGAACATTGCACTGCCTTCCCTGCCATCCCCCCTAGATAACTAGCGGTAAAAACAAGAAAAAGAAAGAAAGAGCTTACCTGCTATTCACTCACCCCCTTAGGTTAGAGGAGGTGGAAGGGTGGGGGACATTACAAGTGTAGTATCTCGGGTTTAGCAACCGCCCAACTTAAATACAGGTAAAAATAAAACACTTAACCAGCAACCATTGCGTCCCGCACTATAACAGCAATCAGCTGTTATGGGCCCGCGCAAACAATTTAAATCTGTACTACTTACCCAGCAGTCACTCTGTCCTCACTCCGACAGGATTCAGCTGGAAACCCCCAGCGATAAGTTTTTAAAAATTCACTCACAAGGTAAAGGCTAAAACATCTGTCCCCGCACCCGTCTGGAACTTCAGCTGGTTTGACACCCCGAAAATGGCTTCCAGGGATTCGGGCTCCACATTGACATGGAGAACCCCTGAAATGGTGCTGAACACCGTCCTCCAAAAACTCTCCAGCTTCGGGCAGGACCAAAACATATGGTCATGATTCACATGGCCCCTTCCACATTGCTTGCAGACATCCTCCAATCCCTCAAACAGCTGGCTCATCCTTGACTTTCTCAGTGCGTATTACCTTTAGCTGTATCAGCCCCAGCCTCGCACACAAAGTCGATGCATTCTTCCGCAGCACCTCACACCACAATCCCTCCTCCAACATTGCCCCTAACGCCTCCTCCCACTTAGCCTTAAATCTCTCCACGGACATCTTATCTTCCTCCAAAATCCTCCTATAAATCACCGAGGTGACTCCCCCGGCTGACAGCACCACCTCCAACAACGAACAGGTGGGTGCTATCAGGAAGTTTGGGAAGACCTTTCTCGCACAGTCCCACACCTGCATATGCCGGAAACTTGCCCCGCGCCAACCCAAACTTCTCAATCAGCTCCTCCAAGCTCGCAAACCACCCTCCCAAAGACAAATCCTTCATCTCCTCGATGCCCCTCTCCTCCCATCCCCAGAACCTCGCATCCATCCTCCCCGGCCCAAATTCGTAATTTCCCCTGATCGGCATCCCCCACAATCCCACTTCCAACCTAAAATGTTGCCGAAACTTCAGTGTGGCCATCACCACCAGACTCACCGAATACTTCCCTGGAGCCATCGGGAGCAGCGCCATTGCCACCACCCGCAACTCCAACTCTCTACATGAGCCCGCCTCCATCCTCAGCCAGAAAACCCATTGCCTCCCTATTCCATCCCTGAACCTTCTCCGCATTCGCCGCCCAATAATAGTACATCAGATTCGGGAGGCCCATCCCCGCCGACTGTCATCCCCTCTGCAGCACCACCTTCCTTATTCTTGCTTGGAATCTATTATAAAGGATGCAATAACTGGGTACTTAGAAAATGATATGACTGGGCAGGGTCAACATGGATTTATGAAAATGCAATTATTATTGAGTTTTTTGAGGATGTTACTTGCAGCATAGATAAAGGAGAGCCAGCGGATGTGATGGATTTGAATTTTCAGAAAACCTTCGATAAAGCCCCATACAGGAAGGTAGTAAACAAAATGAGAGCACATGGGATTGTTTGTAATATACTGCTGTGGATTGAGAATTGGTTAACTGACAGAAAAAAGGAGTATTTCCAAGTTTGCTGATGGCACAAAAATGTGAGGAGGATATAAGGAGGCTTCAAGGAGATTTGACCAGGCTAACTGAATGAGCAAGAAAATGGCAGTTGGAAAACAAATTGAAAACAGCGCGAGAGGTGAGTGAGCCGGGACAGTGAAAACAGCGCGGGAGCAGAGTGAGCCGGGACAGTGAAAACAGCGCGAGAGGTGAGTGAGCCGGGACTGTGAAAACAGCGCGGGAGGAGAGAGAGCCGGGACATTGAAAACAGCACGGGAGGTGAGTGAGCCGGGACAGTGAAAACAGCGCTGGAGCAGAGTGAGCCGGGACAGTGAAAACAGCGCGAGAGGTGAGTGAGCCGGGACAGTGAAAACAGCGCGGGAGGAGAGAGAGCCGGGACAGTGAAAACAGCGCGAGAGGTGAGTGAGCCGGGACAGTGAAAACAGTGAAAACAGCGCGGGAGGAGAGAGAGCCGGGACATTGAAAACAGCGCGGGAGGAGAGAGAGCCAGGACAGTGAAAACAGCGCGAGAGGTGAGTGAGCCGGGACATTGAAAACAGCGCGAGAGGTGAGTGAGCCAGGAAATTGAAAACAGCGCGAGAGGTGAGTGAGCCGGGACAGTGAAAACAGCGCGGGAGCTGAGTGAGCCGGGACAGTGAAAACAGCGCGGGAGCTGAGTGAGCCGGGAGATTTTAAAAGCGCGGGAGCTGAGTGGGCCCGGAAACTGAAAACAACGCGAGAGGTGAGTGAGCCGGGACAGTGAAAACAGCGCGGGAGCTGAGTGAGCCGGGACAGTGAAAACAGCGCGAGAGGTGAGTGAGCCGGGAAATTGAAAACAGCGCGAGAGGTGAGTGAGCCGGGAAATTGAAAACAGCGCGAGAGGTGAGTGAGCCGGGAGATTTAAAAAGCGCGGGAGATTTAAAAAGCGCAGGAGCTGCGAGTCAGAGCGGAGATTTTAAAAGATCGTGGCCTAGTTTCGGGAGCCGTTTGGAGGAGGAGGAGCAGTCCCTGTCAGGGAGAGAACCTGAGAACATCTAAGACACTCAGAAGGTAAGAAGGTAAGTAAGTGATTTTTACTCATTTTTACTTTTATACCTTTTTCAAATTGTGTGTGTCGGGGGGAAACTGAAGTGACATCACAGAAAAGCTGTGACCTGAGTGGCTGGTTGGGAATCTACACTAAATTAAAAAAATTAAGCATTGGTAACTAATTAAACATAATTACTTAATTATAATTTAGAGGGGTATCTAAGCCAGAGATCGGAGAGTACTATATTTAGCTTTCGCATTTATATTAGAAATCTAGTGCTAGGAAACAGTAACTTTGAAAAATTTTTAAAAATATATAAATTTAAAAAATAAAAAAAAACTTTTAATTTTAATTAATTGACGTAATGTCAGTTAGAGGGGTGCAGTGCTCTGACTGTGAGATGTGGCAGGTCCGGGAGGCTTCCAGCGTCCCGGATGGCTTCATCTGCAGAAAGTGCACCCAACTGGAGCTCCTCGCAGACCGCATGGTTCGGTTGGAGCAGCAATTGGATGCACTTAGGAGCATGCAGGTGGCGGAAAGCGTCATAGATCGCAGTTATATAAATGTGGTCACACCCAAGGTGCAGGCAGAGAAATGGGTGACCACCAGAAAGGGCAGGCAGTCAGTGCAGGAATCCCCTGTGGTTGTCCCCCTCTCGAACAGGTATACCCCTTTGGATACTATCCCCCTATCAGGGGAAAACAGCAGCAGCCAGAGCAGTGGCACCACGGCTGGCTCTGATGTTCAGAAGGGAGGGTCAAAGCGCAGAAGAGCAATAGTAATAGGGGACTCTACTATAGTCAGGGGCACAGATAGGCGCTTCTGTGGACATGAAAGAGACTCCAGGATGGTATGTTGCCTCCCTGGTGCCAGGGTCCAGGATGTCTCCGAACGGGTAGAGGGCATCCTGAAGGGGGAGGGCAAACAGGCAGAGGTCATTGTACATATTGGTACTAACGACATAGGCAGGAAGGGGCATGAGGTCCTGCAGCAGGAGTTCAGGGAGCTAGGCAGAAGGTTAAAAGACAGGACCTCTAGGGTTGTAATCTCGGGATTACTCCCTGTGCCACGTGCCAGTGAGGCTAGAAATAGGAAGATAGAGCAGCTAAACACGTGGCTAAACAGCTGGTGTAGGAGGGAGGGTTTCCATTATCTGGACCACTGGGAGCTCTTCCGGGGCAGGTGTGACCTATATAAGAAGGAGGGGTTGCATCTAAACCGGAGAGGCATAAATATCCTGGCCGCGAGGTTTGCTAGTGTCACACGGGGGGGTTTAAACTAGTATGGCAGGGGGGTGGGCACGGGAGCAATAGGTCAGAAGGTGAGAGCATTGAGGGAGAACTAGGGAATAGGGACAGTGGGGCTCTGAGGCAGAGCAGACAGGGAGAAGTTTCTGAACACAGCGGGTCTGGTGGCCTGGAGTGCATATGTTTTAATGCAAGAAGTATTACGGGTAAGGCAGATGAACTTAGAGCTTGGATTAGTACTTGGAACTATGATGTTGTTGCCATTACAGAGACCTGGTTGAGGGAAGGGCAGGATTGGCAGCTAAACGTTCCAGGATTTAGATGTTTCAGGCGGGATAGAGGGGGATGTAAAAGGGGAGGTGGAGTTGCGCTACTGGTTTGGGAGAATATCACAGCTGTACTGCGGGAGGACACCTCAGAGGGCAGTGAGGCTATATGGGTAGAGATCAGGAATAAGAAGGGTGCAGTCACAATGTTGGGGGTTTACTACAGGCCTCCCAACAGCCAGCGGGAGATAGAGGAGCAGATAGGTAGACAGATTTTGCAAAAGAGTAAAAACAACAGGGTTGTGGTGATGGGAGACTTCAACTTCCCCAATATTGACTGGGACTCACTTAGTGCCAGGTACTTAGACGGGGCGGAGTTTTTAAGGAGCATCCAGGAGGGCTTCTTAAAACAATATGTAGACAGTCCAACTAGGGAAGGGGTGGTATTGGACCTGGTATTGGGGAATGAGCCCGGCCAGGTGGTAGATGTTTCAGTAGGGGAGCATTTCGGTAACAGTGACCACAATTCAGTAAGTTTTAAAGTACTGGTGGACAAGGATAAGAGTGGTCCTAGGAGGAATGTGCTAAATTGGGGGAAGGCTAATTATAACAATATTAGGCAGGAACTGAAGAACATAGATTGGGGGCGGATGTTTGAGGGCAAATCAACATCTGACATGTGGGAGGCTTTCAAGTGTCAGTTGAAAGGAATTCAGGACCGGCATGTTCCTGTGAGGAAGAAGGATAAATACGGCAATTTTCGGGAACCTTGGATAATGAGAGATATTGTAGGCCTCATCAAAAAGAAAAAGGAGGCATTTGTCAGGGCTAAAAGGCTGGGAACAGACGAAGCCTGCGTGGAATATAAGGAAAGTAGGAAGGAACTTAATCAAGGAGTTAGGAGGGCTAGGAGGGGTCACGAAAAGTCATTGGAAAATAGGGTTAAGGAAAATCCCAAGGCTTTTTACACGCACATAAAAAGCAAGAGGGTAGCCAGGGAAAGGGTTGGCCCACTGAAGGATAGGCAAGGGAATCTATGTGTGGAGCCAAAGGAAATGGGCGAGGTACTAAATGAATACTTTGCATCAGTATTCACCAAAGAGAAGAAATTGGTAGATGTTGAGTCTGGAGAAGGGTGTGTAGATAGCCTGGGTCACATTGAGATCCAAAAAGACGAGGTGTTGAGTGTCTTAAAAAATATTAAGGTAGATAAGTCCCAG
This sequence comes from Scyliorhinus torazame, assembly GCF_047496885.1. Taxonomy (NCBI): domain Eukaryota; kingdom Metazoa; phylum Chordata; class Chondrichthyes; order Carcharhiniformes; family Scyliorhinidae; genus Scyliorhinus; species Scyliorhinus torazame. Next base: position 338,131,050 of record NC_092708.1, read on the forward strand.
GGCCTGATGGGATCTACCCCAGAATACTGAAGGAGGCTGGAGAGGAAATTGCTGAGGCCTTGACAGAAATCTTTGGATCCTCACTGTCTTCAGGGGATGTCCCGGAGGACTGGAGAATAGCCAATGTTGTTCCTCTGTTTAAGAAGGGTAGCAAGGATAATCCAGGGAACTACAGGCCGGTGAGTCTTACTTCAGTGGTAGGGAAATTACTGGAGAGAATTCTTCGAGACAGGATCTACTCCCATTTGGAAGCAAATGGACGTATTAGTGTGAGGCAGCATGGTTTTATGAAGGGGAGGTCGTGTCTCACTAACTTAATAGAGTTTTTCGAGGAGGTCACTAAGATGATTGATGCAGGTAGGGCAGTGGATGTTGTCTATATGGACTTCAGTAAGGCCTTTGACAAGGTCCCTCATGGTAGACTAGTACAAAAGGTGAAGTCACACAGGATCAGGGGTGAGCTGGCAAGGTGGATACAGAACTGGCTAGGTCATAGAAGGCAGAGAGTAGCAATGGAAGGATGCTTTTCTAATTGGAGGGCTGTGACCAGTGGTGTTCCACAGGGATCAGTGCTGGGACCTTTGCTGTTTGTAGTATATATAAATGATTTGGAGGAAAATGTAACTGGTCTGATTAGTAAGTTTGCAGACGACACAAAGGTTGGTGGAATTGCGGATAGCGATGAGGACTGTCAGAGGATACAGCAGGATTTAGATTGTTTGAAGACATGGGCGGAGAGATGGCAGATGGAGTTTAATCCGGACAAATGTGAGGTAATGCATTTTGGAAGGTCTAATGCAGGTAGGGAATATACAGTGAATGGTAGAACCCTCAAGAGTATTGAAAGTCAAAGAGATCTAGGAGTACAGGTCCACAGGTCACTGAAAGGGGCAACACAGGTGGAGAAGGTAGTCAAGAAGGCATACGGCATGCTTGCCTTCATTGGCCGGGGCATTGAGTATAAGAATTGGCAAGTCATGTTGCAGCAGTATAGAACCTTAGTTAGGCCACACTTGGAGTATAGTGTTC